>NW_028225179.1:70978999-71181499 GCF_052327205.1 Somniosus microcephalus
CACTTCATACTGATGTTCATCCATTTTCTCCTCTTTCTTTCTCACTCTCACTCTCGTTCTAATTCACATTCCCTGATTCTCGTTCTCTCTCTGCTCCGACCCTCTCTCACCCTTTTCTCTCCACTCCTTTCTTTCCTGTTTCTCTCTCTTTCTCTCACTCATGCTCTCATTCTATCTCTCGTTCTAATTCACATTCCCTCATTCTCGTTCTCTCTGCTCTCTGTCTCTTCCCTCCCTCCCCTTTCTCTCTCTCTCCCCTCCTTTCCTTTCTCTCTCTGTCCCTTTCTCTCCCCCTTTCTCTCTCCCCTCCTTTGTCTCGGTCTCTGTCTCTGTTTCTCTCTCTCTCTCTCCCTGTCTCTCTGCCTCTGTTTCTCTCTTCCACCCCACCCGCCACCTGGTTCACTGTCTCCCACTCTCTATCTCACCTTTCTCTCTCTCTCTCTCTCTTCCCCCTTTTCTCTCACTCTCCCTGTATCTCTCTCTCACACTTTCTCTCTCTCTCTCCCTCTCTTCCCCTTTCTCTCTGCCTCTGTTTCTCTCTTCCACCATCACCTCCCCCACTGCCCGGTTCACTGTCTCCCACTCTCTGTCTCTCACCGTTTTCACACTCTCTCCTTTTTCCCCCCTTTCTCTCTCTCTCTCTCTCTCTCGTCCCCCTTTTCTCTCACTCTCCTGGTATCTCTCTCTCTCACACTCCCTCTCTCTCCCTCTCTTCCCCTTTCTCTCTGTCTCTGTTTCTCTCTTCCACCATCACCCCCCCCGCCCCCCACTGCCCGGTTCACTGTCTCCCACTCTCTCTCTCACTGTTTTCACTCTCTCTTTCCTCCCTCCCCGCCTCAGAACTGAACCAGCTGACCGGAGTGGCAGCCATCCTGCGATTCCCGGTCGCCGAACTTTCCGACCAGGAGGAAGATTCCACATCAGACAGCGATTAGACCGGACCAGGATCCTGCCGGTGGGGGCGGGGGACGCCTCGGAGCGGCGAGAGGGAGCTTGGTTCAAGAAGGGTCGATCGACGGGGGGTGGGGAGGAAGGCCACGCACCTTGGAAAACAGGCCGGGAAATCCCAGGGAGATGACCCACGTTTCGCTGCCACGGAGCGGCCATATTCACCACTTGACCAAGATCTCGGACAAGTCGGACACGGGACAGTTACGGATTGGGGCTCTGTGTGTGTACAACATATTTGTGCAAAAACAAATCGTCTGGCAATAAAACTAGTGACTGAGCTCAGGGTCAGAACAAGAGGCAAGTGGTTTTTCTCCTCAAGCCGTCAATCTCCCAGTGAGGTTCGCCAACACAGGTCAGTGGGACAGTGAACTGTACCCCGACAGGATGGTCTAGTTTGACCTCAGGACCCCATCTGACCACACCCAACTCGCCCTCCAACACGGTGCCCAGCCATCATGCTTGAAATTCACTCATTCTGCCAGTATTGGCCAGCAGCCATGTTGTTCGTCGTCTTGGCAACGGCTTGGGCCTGTCACAAAGGCTGAGCCATCCCGTCCAAAATTGAAAAAGTGAATCAATATCAATCACTCCCGGGATCAAACGCAGTGCCCCCTCCAAACAAAATGTAATTTAAAACATTTGGCTGCAAAGCAAACAAAAATTAAAATCCACTTCTGATTCCTTTCATGCCAACTTCACAAAGTTTAATCAAAGGCCTCGCTGGAAGCACTTAACGATTAATACATCTACAGGACATGACACCTGGCTTTCGCTGCTGACTTGGAAGGGGATTTTTTCCCCCAGGTAATGTTTGTTTCCCGAAGGGAATGCAGTTTTTTCAATGTAGCCACACGCCCCCCTCCCCCAGTGCATCACAGAAGCTCGCAGAATAGGAAAGGGACAGGCTTCAACCCCGGCCTGCGCTGAGTTAGCTGATACCAGACGCTTAGTCAAACGCAACCTCCCTTGCTCTGCCTCCCTCGCTCTGCCTCTCCTTTTCTCTCTCTGTTTCTCTTTCTATCGATCTCGCTCTTTTTTTTCCTCTCTGTCTCTCCGTGTTTTTATCTCTTTCTCTTTCTCTGTCTCTCTCTGCCCTCTCTCTGTCTTTCTCTCCCACTCTCTCTCTGTCTCTCTCTCCCCATCTCTGTTTCTCTCTTGCTCTCTGTCTCTCTCTGTCTTTCTCTCTTTCTCTCTGTCTTTCACTCCCTTTCTCTCTCTGTCTCTTTCTCGCCCACTCTCAATTTCTCTCTCGCTCTCTCTCTCTCTCTCTCTCTCCATCTCTGTTTCTTTCTCTCTCTCTGTCTCTCATCTCTCTATCTCCCTCTCTGTCTCTCTCTCTCTGTCTTTCTCCCTCTTTCCATCTCTTTCTCTCGCTCTCTGTCTCTCTCTGTGTCTTTCACTCCCTTTCTCTCTTTCTTTGTCTCTCTGTCTGTCTCTCTCTCTTTTTCCGTCTCTCTCTCTGTCTCCAAGGCGGCATAATCTTAAAATTAGAGCTAGACCTTTTGGGGGGTGATGTCAGGAAGCACTTCTCCACACAAAGTCTGGTGTAAATCCGGAACTCTCGCCCCCAAAAAGCTATTGGGGCTGGGGGTCAGTTGGAGCTTTCAACACTGAGTTCAATTGATTTTTGTTAGGTATTAAGGTTACGGAGCCGAAGCGGGTGGATGGATTTAAGATACAGATCAGCCATGATCTAATTGAATGACGGGACAGGCTTGAGGGGCTGAATGGCCTCCTCCTGTTCCTATGTCCCACTTTTCTTAGCCCAAGGCCCCCTCCATTCCCCAGCCCCCTTTAGGATCGACCCCTCTCGGGGGGTGTCCACTCCAGATCCTCTATGGGACCCCGGTAGTGAGAGGCGGAGACGAACCCAGACAGACCAGCCTCGAGAGACGGGAGCGAGACGAGGAACTGAGAGCAGGGAATCAGTTAACAAAAAAAAGGGGACTATCTCCACCCATGCTTCCAGGAGCAGAACATGTCAGATCAATCGCTCCTCTGATAAAATCTCCATCGACGATAACCGTCAAATCCAGCCAAACAAAATAAATTTCTCTCTTCAAAGGTTGACGTGATCTGACAGGACCTGCGAATGAGCCAGAAAGGCTGAGACTTCAGACTAATTGAGGCCAAGAACTGTTAGTTTGTGACTCCCTCCACTCTCTCACCGAGCGGAAAGGACAGTGTATCTAACACACTGTGACACCCGGTCCCCAGAGGGGGAAAGGACAGTGTATCTACCGCACTGTGACACCCGGTCCCAGAGGGGGAAAGGACAGTGTATCTAACACACTGTGACACCCGGCCCCAGAGGGGGAAAGGACAGTGTATCTACGCACCGTAACACCCAGTCCCAGAGGGGGAATGGACAGTGCATCTAACACACTGTGACACCTGGTCCCAGACCAGAAAGGACACTAACACCCGGTCCCAGAGGGGGAAAGGACAGTGTATCTAACGCACTGTGACACCCAGTCCCCGAGGGGTAAAAGAACAGTTTATCTAAGGCGCTGTGGCACCAGGTCCCAGATTTGGAAAGGGCAGTGTATCTAACGCACTGTGACACCCGGTCCCAAAGGGAAAGCTCAGTGTATCTAATGCACTGTGACAACTGGTCCAAGAGGGGGATACGACAGTGTATCTAACGCACTGTGACACCCAGTCCCAGAGGGAGAAAGGACCGTGTATCTAACGCACTATGACACCCGGTCCCAGAGGGGGAAAGGACAGTGTATCTAACGCACTATGACACCCGGTCCAAGAGGGGAAAGGACAATGTATCTAACGCACTGCGACACCCGGTCCCAGAGGGGAAAGGACAATATATCTAACGCACTGTGACACCCGGTCCCAGAGGGGGAAAGGACAGTGTATCTAACGCACTGTGACACCTGGTCCCAGAGGGGGAAAGGACAGTGTATCTAACGCACTATGACACCCGGTCCCAGAGGGGGAAAGGACAGTGTATCTAACGCACTATGACACCCGGTCCCAGAGGGGGAAAGACAATGTATCTAACGCACTGTGACACCCAGTCCCAGAGGGGGAAAGGACAGTGTATCTAACGCACTGTGACATCCGGTCCCAGAGGGGGAAAGGACAGTGTATCTAACGCACTGTGACACCCGGTCCCAGAGGGGGAAAGACAATGTATCTAACGCACTGTGATACCCGGTCCCAGATGGGGTAAGGACAGTGTATCTAACACACTGTGACACCCGGTCCCAGAGGGGGAAAGGACAGTGTATCTAACGCACTGTGACACCCGGTCCCAGAGGGGGAAAGGACAGTGTATCTAACACACTGTGACATCCGGCCCCAGAGGGGGAAAGACAATGTATCTAACGCACTGTGATACCCGGTCCCAGATGGGGTAAGGACAGTGTATCTAACACACTATGACACCCGGTCCCAGAGGGGGATAGACAATATCTAACGCACTGTGATACCCGGTCCCAGATGGGGTAAGGACAGTGTATCTAACACACTGTGACACCCGGTCCCAGAGGGGGAAAGGACAGTGTATCTAACACACTATGACACCCGGTCCCAGAGGGGGAAAGGACAGTGTATCTAACGCACTGTGACACCCGGTCCCAGAGGGGGAAAGGACAGTGTATCTAACGCACTGTGACACCCAGTCCCAGAGCGGGAAAGGACAGTGTATCTAACACACTATGACACCCGGTCCCAGAGGGGGAAAGGACAGTGTATCTAACGCACTGTGACACCCGGTCCCAGAGGGGGAAAGGACAGTGTATCTAACACACTGTGACATCTGGTCCCAGAGGGGGAAAGGACAGTGTATCTAACACACTATGACACCCGGTCCCAGAGGGGGAAAGGACAGTGTATCTAACGCACTGTGACACCTGGTCCCAGAGGGGGAAAGGACAGTGTATCTAACACACTGTGACACCCGGTCCCAGAGGGGGAAAGGACAGTGTATCTAACGCACTGTGACACCCAGTCCCAGAGGGGGAAAGGACAGTGGGGCAGAAATTCGGTGGAGCCGCAAACGGGGCGCCAAGCTCGCCTGGGCGCCGGAATTAGCGTAGCGATCGGAGCAGTAGCGACCGCCGGAAATTCAGCTTGTGCGCCCCAAGAGGGACACGGGGCGAGGCTCGAGGCACTCCGCGTCCCTCTTAGGGCGCTGAAACTGAAAATCGCAGCGCAACGTGCCGCAGCGCTACACACTGCGGCACGGCGCGCTGCGGTACTGCAGGCCTTCCTCCCATTCTTAAGGGGGCGGGGCCTGCACCAGCACGATGAGCGATCGCGAGTGCCGGCAGAAGAGCCCGGCCGCCGAAAAAAACGGCCGTCCCACACCTCCACCTTAATTTGCGCCACTGCCACCACAGGTAGGCCCCGTGAACCGGCCGCGAGTTGCGAACGGCGCTACAGAGGCGGGCACTACCGAATATCGAGATCGAGGCGCTGCGCACACCGATGACGTCATCGGTGTGCGCAGCGCAACAGGCTAACGCTGCCATTAGCGCCCCAGCTAAATATCGCGGTAGGCGTGGCCAATGGCGCTAAAGCCACTGAGTGCCCTCTTTAGGCGCTAACTGAATTTCTAGGCCAGTGTATCTAATGCAATGTGACACCCGGTCCCAGAGAGGGAAAGGAAAGTGTATATAACGCACGGTGACACCCGGTGCCAGATTGGGAAAGGACAGTGTATCTAAAGCACTGTGATACCCGGTGCTAGAGCGGGAAAGGACAGTGTATCTAAGGCACTTTGACACCTGGTCCCAGAGGAGAAAGAACAGTGTATCTAATACACATGACACCTGGTTCCAGAGGGGAAAGGCCGGTGTATCTAAAGCACTGTGACACCCGGTCCCAGAGGAGGAAAGGACAGTGTATCTAACACACTGTGACACCCAGTCCCAGAGGGGAAAGGACGGTGTATCTAAAGCATTGTGACACCTGGTTCCAGAGGGGAAAGGACGGTGTATCTAAAGCACTGGGACACCTGGTCCCAGAGCGGGAAAGGACAGTGTAACTAAAGCACTGTGACAACTGGTCCCAGAGGGGGATACGACAGTGTATCTAACGCACTGTGACACCCAGTCCCAGAGGGGGAAAGGACTGGGTGTTGTAGTGTTAGGGTATAGTATCATTAGGAGGATAGATAGAGTTCTTTGCAGCCGAGAGCGAGAGTCCCGGAGGCTGTGTTGCCTGCCCGGTGCCAGGGTTAAGGACATCTCCTCTGGGCTGGAGAGAAACTTGGAGTGGGAGGGGGAGGATCCAGTTGTCGTGGTCCATGTTGGTACCAACGACATAGATAGGACAAGGAAGGAGGTTCTGCTGAGGGAGTTTGAGCAGCTAGGGGCCAAATTAAAAAGCAGAACCACAAGGGTAATAATCTCTGGATTATTACCTGAGCCACGAGCGAATTTGGCTAGGACAAATAAAATTAGAGAATTAAATGCGTGGCTCAAAGCCTGGTGTGGGAGAAATGGGTTTTGCTTCCTGGGACACTGGCACCAGTACTGGGGCAGGAGGGAGCTGTTCCGTTGGGACGGGCTTCACTTGGCCAGTGCTGGGACTAGAGTCCTGGCGGATCATATTACTAGGGCTGTAGAGAGGGCTTTAAACTAACTAGTAGGGGGGAGGTTCCTAGAGAGCAAATAATAAAAATGACAACAGAGAAGTTCATAGACTTAGGTAGCAGTGGGGAAATTAAAAACCAGAGCGTGTCAGGAAGGGGCACAAGGTATGGAGTAAAAGGTAAAGTAATAAAAAGGGCAAAAGCAGGAACTGAGTGTCACAAAACATCTTTGAAAGTTCTCTATCTGAATGCACGGAGCATTCGTAACAAAATAGACGAGTTAATGGCACAAAATCTACATATGGGTATGATCTTGTGGCCATTACAGAAACATGGCTGCAGGGTGACAATGCCTGGGAATTAAACATACCAGGTTATTTAACGATCAGGAAGGACAGGCAGGAAGGAAGGGGAGGTGGGGTGGCTATGTTAATAAAGGAAGGAATCACTAATACAGAGAAATGATATTGGGTCAAAAGATCAGGATAATGAAACAGTTTGGGTGGAGGTAAGGAATAATAAGGGGAAAAAAACACTAGTGGGCGTAGTCTATAGGCCTCCGAACAGTGGCAACTGTTGGACGGAGTATCAATCAGGAAATAGTTGAGGCTTGTAATAAGGGAACATCTATAATTATGGGGGATTTTAACTATCATATTAATTGGACAAATCAAATTGGGCAGGGCTGCCTTGAGGATGAGTTCATTGAGTGTATTAGGGATGGGTTTCTTGAGCAGTATGTAACTGAACCAACCAGGGGGCAAGCAACCTTAGATCTGGTCCTGTGTAACGAGAGGATTAATTAAAAATGTCCTAGTAAAGGATCCCCTTGGAATGAGTGACCATAACATGGTTGAATTCCATATTAAATTAGAGGGTGAAAAGGTTGGATCTCAAACAAGCATGCTAAGCTTGAATAAAGGAGACTATGAAGGTATGAGAGCGGAATTGAGTAGAGTGGATTGGGAAAATAGATTAAAGGGTAAGACGATACATGATCAGTGGTGTACATTTAAGGAGTTATTTTACAACTTCCAAAAAATATATATTCCACTGAGAAGAAAAGACAGCCATCCGTGGCTAAGTAAAGAAATTAAGGATAGTATTCGACTAAAAACAAGGGCATATAAGGTAGCCAAATCTAGTGGGAGGATAGAGGATTGGGAAAACTTTAAAAGACAGCAAAAAATAACAAAAAGATTGATTAAGAAAGGGAAGATAGATTATGAAAGTAAATTAGCAAAAAATATAAAAACAGATAGTAAGAGTTTTTATAGTTATATAAAAAGAAAAAGGATGGCTAAAGTAAATGTTGGTCCCTTAGAGGATGAGACCGGGAAATTAATGGTGGGAAATATGGAGATGGCAAAAACACTGAATGAATATTTTATGGTGTGGAGATGCCGGAGTTGGACTGGGGTGGACAAATGTAAGAAATCACACAACACCAGGTTATAGTCCAACAGCTTTATTTGAAATCACAAGCTTTCGGAGCGCTGCTCCTTCTTCAGGTGAAGTGGAGAAATGCATAAAGACACAGCGTATATAGTCAGAGAATCATGTCAGATGTTTACAGGTAACCTTTCCAACTGCCATTTATCACACCTCGGCAGAGAGATAATCACAACAGTCAAAGGTGTGAATGGTGTCCAAACAGGTCAGTCAGGGAAACATTACATCAAAGAACAATGAGGTGGGGTCACAAGGGGTCAAATATTGCAGATGCTGGGGTCTGTATGAAAAACAAAAAAACAGACAAAAAACATTTTTTTTGGCTGGAAATCACAGCAGGTCCGGCCGCATCTGTGTAGAGAACAAGCCAATGTCGACTCGAGTCTGGATGACCCTGCATCAGGTGGGGTTACATGTAGCGTGACATGAACCCAAGATCTCGGTTAAGGCCGTCCTCATGGGTGCGGAACTTGGCTATCAGTTTCTGCTCGACGATTTTGCGTTGTCGTGTGTCTCGAAGGCCACCTTGGAGAATGCTTACCCGAAGATCGGAGGCTGAATGTCCTTGACTGCTGAAGTGTTCCCTGACTGGGAGGGAACACTCCTACCTGGTGATTGTTGCGCGGTGTCCGTTCATCCGTTGTCGCAGTGTCTGCATGGTCTCGCCGATGTACCATGCTCCGGGGCATCCTTTCCTGCAACGTATGAGGTAGACAACGTTGGCCGAGTCACATGAGTATGTACCATGTACCTGGTGGGTGGTGTCCTCACGTGTGATGATGGTATCTGTGTTGATGATCTGGCATGTCTTGCAGAGGTTGCTGTGGCAGGGTTGTGTGGTATCGTGGTCGCTGTTCTCCTGGAAGCTGGGTAATTTGCTGCGAACGATGGTCTGTTTGAGGTTAGGCGGCTGTTTGAAAGCGAGTAGTGGAGGCGTGGGGATGGCCTTAGCGAGGTGTTCGTCGTCATCGATGACATGTTGAAGGCTGCGAAGAACATGGCGTAGTTTCTCCGCTCCGGGGAAGTACTGGACGACGAAGGGTACTCTGTTGGTTGTGTCCCGTGTTTGTCTTCTGAGGAGGTCTATGCGATTTTTTGCTGTGGCCCGTCGGAACTGTCGATCGACGAGTCGAACGTCATATCCCGTTCTTACAAGGGCGTCTTTCAGTGTCTGTAGGTGTCCATCGCGTTCCTCCTCGTCTGAGCAGATCCTGTGTATTCGCAGGGCTTGTCCATAGGGGATGGCTTCTTTAACGTGGTTAGGGTGGAAGCTGGGGAAGTGAAGCATCGTGAGGTTGTCCGTGGGCTTGCGGTAGAGTGAAGTGCTGAGGTGTCCGTCTTTGATGGAGATTCGTGTGTCCAGGAATGAAACTGATTCTGAGGAGTAGTCCATGGTGAGTTTGATGGTGGGATGGAACTTGTTGATGTTATCGTGTAGTCTTTTCAGTGATTCTTCGCCGTGGGTCCATAGGAAGAAAATGTCGTCGATGTATCTGGTGTATAGCGTTGGTTGGAGATCCTGTGCAGCGAAGAAGTCTTGCTCGAACTTGTGCATGAAGATGTTTGCGTATTGGGGTGCGAATTTGGTCCCCATGGCTGTTCCGTGTGTTTGGGTAAAGAACTGGTTGTCGAAGGTGAAGACATTGTGGTCAAGGATGAAGCGGATGAGTTGTAGGATGGCGTCTGGAGATTGGCTGTTGTTGGTGTTGAGTACTGAGGCTGTCGCAGCGATGCCGTCATCGTGGGGGATACTGGTGTAGAGTGCCGAGACGTCCATCGTGGCGAGGAGTGTTCCTGGTTCAACTGGTCCGTGGGTGCTGAGTTTCTGTAAGAAGTCTGTAGTGTCGCGACAGAAGCTGGGGGTTCCCTGTACGATGGGTTTCAGGATGCCCTCGACATATCCAGAGAGGTTCTCACACAGGGTTCCGTTGCCTGATGCGATAGGACGTCCAGGTGTGTTGGCTTTGTGTATCTTTGGGAGGCAGTAGAAGTCACCCACGCGGGGAGTACGTGGGATGAGAGCATGTAGGATGCTTTGAAGGTCTGGATCGAAGGTTTTGATCAGTCTGTTGAGTTGACGGGTGTGTTCTTTGGTCGGATCTGCGGGTAACTGTCTGTAGTGTTCCTGGATATTTATTTTATATCAGTCTTTACAGTAGAAGACACTAAGAATATCCCAACACTGGACAAACAGGGGGCTAAAGGGGGGGAGGAGCTAAACACGATCAAAATCACTAAGGAAGTGGTACTTGGTAAAATAATGGGACTCAAGGCGGATAAATCACCTGGACCTGATGGCTTACATCCTAGGGTCTTGAGGGAAGTGGCGGTAGGGATTGTGGATGCATTGGTAATAATTTTCCAAAACTCCCTGGACTCAGCAAAGGTCCCGGCAGACTGGAAAACTGCTAATGTAACACCCTTATTTAAAAAGGGCAGTAGACAGAAGGCTGGAAACTATAGACCGGTTAGCCTAACATCTGTGGTAGGTAAAATTTTGGAGTCCATTATTAAGGAGACAGTAACAGGACATTTGGATAATCATAATTTAATAGGACAAAGTCAGCATGGTTTTATGAAGGGGAAGTCATGTTTGACAAATTTGCTGGAGTTCTTTGAGGAAGTAACACATAGGGTGGATAAAGGGGAACCAGTGGACGTAGTGTATTTAGACTTCCAAAAGGCATTTGACAAGGTGCCACACAAAAGATTATTGCTTAAGATAAAAAATCACGGGATTGGGGGTAATATTCTGGCATGGATAAGGATTGGCTATCTAACAGAAGGCAGAGAGTTGGGATAAATGGTTCATTCTCAGACTGGCAATCAGTAACTAGTGGTGTTCCGCAGGGGTCAGTGCTGGGTCCCCAACTCTTTACAATCTATATTAACGATTTGGAGGAGGGGACCGAGTGTAACATATCAAAGTTTGCAGATGATACTAAGATGGGAGGGAAAGTAGTGAGTGAGGAGGACATAAAAAACCTGCAAGGGGACATAGACAGGCTAAGTAAGTGGGCAGAGATTTGGCAGATGGAATACAATACTGGAAAGTGTGAGGTTATGCACTTTGGCAGGAAAAATCGTAGAGCAAGTTATTATCTTAATGGCAAGAAACTGGAAAGTACTGAAATACAAAGGGATCTGGGGGTCCTGGTGCACGAAACTCAAAAGGTTAGTATGCAGGTGCAGCAAGTGATTAAGAAGGCCAATGGAATGTTGGCTTTCATTGCTAGGGGGATAGAATATAAAAATAGGGAGGTATTGCTTCAGTTGTACAAGGTATTGGTGAGACCGCACCTGGAATACTGCGTACAGTTTTGGTGTCCATACTTAAGAAAGGACATACTTGCTCTCGAGTCAGTACAAAGAAGGTTCACTCGGTTAATCCCGGGGATGAGGGGATGGACATATGAGGAGAGGTTGAGTAGATTGGGACTCTACTCATTGGAGTTCAGAAGAATGAGAGGCGATCTTATTGAAACATATAAGATTGTGAAGGGGGTGGATGCGGGGAGGATGTTCCCGATGATGGGTGAAACTAGAACTAGGGGGCATAGTCTTAGAATAAGGGGCTGCTCTTTCAAAACTGAGATGAGGAGGAACTACTTCACTCAGAGGGTGGTAGGTCCATGGAATATGCTGCCCCAAAAAGCTGTAGAAGCTACATCGTTACATAAATTTAAAACAGAAATAGACAGTTTCCTAGAAGTAAAGGGAATTAAGGGTTACGGGGAGCGGGCAGGAATTTGGACATGAGTCTAGGTTCGGTTCGGTCATGGCCCTGTGGGTAGCGGAGCGGGCCCAGGGGCCGTGTAGCCTGATCCTGCTCCTATTTCGTGTGTCTAATTCTGTTAGATTCAGGAGATGGTTCTGTGATAGTGGATTGGCGTTTAGGATCAGATCAGCCATGATCTTATTGAATGGCGGAGCAGGCTCGAGGGGCTGATTGGCCTACTCCTGCTCCTATTTCTTATGTTCTTATAAGGACAGTGTATCTAACACACTGTGACACCTGGTCCCAGAGGGGAAAGGACGGTGTATCTAAAGCACTGTGACACCCGGTCCCAGAGGGGACAGGACAGTGTATCTAACGCACTGTGACACCCAGTCCCAGAGGGGGAAAGGACAGCGTAACAAGAGGTGTAACGAGAGGTAACAAGACGGTCATCCATCCCGTAGATCTTTGAGCCCGTCACAATGTGCATGGCTGGCTACTAGGTTGCAAGGTATACCCTCTGATGCCATGGCTCATGATTCCCCTGAGACACCAGCTGCGCACTCAAGCAGTGAGAGCCACCAGGAATATCATTGAGCAGATCACTGGGGGTCCTCAAGCAGAGGTTTAGATGCCTTGGGTCAGGAGGTGCCCCCCAGCATTCGGCCGAGAAGGTGTCCGCATTCGTGGTGAATTGCTGCATGCGCCACAATCTGGCAACTGTGAGAGACCAGTCGTTATCACCAGAAATTGTGCCAGGGAGTCAGGCCCAAGAGACACAGGAAGAGGAAGAGAAAGAGGAGGGGTCCAGGTAGACAGGCCGCACCTGGGTGGGGGGACGATCGCCTCCATCAACAGCAACAACTTGTATTTATATAGCGCCTTTAATGTAGTAAAACATCCCAAGGCGCTGCACGGGAATATTTTTGGACAAAAAAATTGACACCGAGCCACATAAGGAGATATTAGGGCAGGTGACCAAAAGCTTGGTCAAAGAGGTAGGTTTTAAGGAGCGTCTTAAAGGAGGAAAGAGAGGCGGAGAGGTTTAGGCAGGGATTTCCTGAGCTTAGAGCCTAGGCAACAGAAGACACGACCACCAAAGGTTGAGCGATTATAATCAGGGATCCTCAAGAGGGCAGATTTAGAGGAGCGCAGATATCTTGGAGGTGGGGGGGCGGTTGTGGGGCTGAAGGAGATTCTTAGGCAGTCTTCTCTTAGGTAGACCCTCGGAACCGAGGATGACTTGCTTCCATATTAAAAATGAGTTCTCAGGTGACTGATGAGTCCAATGAGGGACCTACAGTCTCTGTCACAGGTGGGGCAGATGGTGGTTGAAGGGGCGGGTGGGTGGGTGGGGTGCTTGGGTTGACATGCACTGCTTGCGCTTGGCTTCCGCTTGCTCCCGGTGAAGAGACTCGAGGTGTTCGGCGCCTTCCCGGATGCTTCTCCTTCACTTTGTGCGGTCTTGGGCCAGGGATTCCCAGGTGTCAGTGGGGAAGTGGGGATGTTGCACTTTTTCATGGAGGCTTTGAGGGTGTCCTTGAAGCGTTTCCTCTGCCCACCTGGGGCTCTCTTGCCGTGTCGGAGCTCCGAGTAGAGCGCTTATTTTGGGAGTCTCGTATCGGACATGCGGACGATGTGACCCGTCCATCGGAGCTGATCGAGCGTGGTCAAAGCTTCGATGCTGAGGATGTTGGCCTGAGCAGGAACACTGACATTGGTGCGCCTATCCTGCCAATGGATTTGCAGGATCTTGCGGAGGCAGCATTGGTGGTACCTCTCCAGTGCTTTGAGGTACCTGCTCTGAGGCATACAGCAGGGCGGGTATCACTGCTGTTCTGTAGACCATGAGCTTGGTGCCGGGTTTGAGGTCCTGGTCTTCAAACACTCTCTTCCTCAGGTGACCGAAGGCTGCACTGGCACACTGAAGGCAGTGTTGGACTTCATCATCAACGTCTGCCCTTGTTGACAGTAGGCTCCCGAGGTATGAAAAGTGGTCCACGTTGTCCAAGGCCTTGTCATGGATTTTGATAATCAGGGGGCAGTACTGTGTGGCGGGAGCAGGTTGGTATGGATGTTTAGTGTAAGGCCCATGCTCTCGTACACTTCGGTGAAGGTGTTGACGATGGTTTGGAGTTCAACCTCCAAGTGAGTGCAGACGCAAGCATCGTCTGCATACTGTAATTCAATGACAGAGGATGGGACGACCTTGGATCCGGACTGGAGGCGACGGAGGTTGAACAGTTGCCCGTTTGTTCTGTAAATTAGCTCCACTCCAGCGGGGAGCTTACTGAGGGTGAGATGGAGCATTGCAGCAAGGAAGATCGAGAAGAGCGTTGGTGCGATGATACAGCCTTGCTTGACCACGGTCCGTACGTGAATTGGGCCTGTGGTGGAACCGTTGGTCAGGATGACAGCTTGCATGTCGTCGTGAAGCAGGCGAAGGATGGTGACAAACTTTTCAGGACAGCTGAATTTGAGGAGGACACTCCATAATCCCTCACGGTTGAGTGTTGAAGGCCTTTGTGAGATCAAAGGCGGCCATGTACAGCAGTTGGTGCTGTTCCCTGCATTTCTCTTATAATTGACGTGCGGTGAAGATCATGTCCATTGTGCCCCTTAGTGGGTGAAATCTGCATTGCGACTCTGGGAGGAGCTCTTCAGCCACAGGGAGAAGGTGATTGAGGAGGATTCTTGCAATTACTTTCCCTGTGGCAGACAGCAGGGGAACTCCTCTGTAATTACCCCAATCGGACTTGTCACCTGTCTTGAAATGGTCACAATTATGGCATCTCTGAGATCCCCTGGCATGCTCTCCTCCTTCCAGATAAGAGAAATTAGTTCATCAATTCGCACCAGTAGTGCTTCTCCACCATGCTTTAGTGCCTGGGCAGGGATTCTATCTGCTCCTGAGGCCTTATTGTTTTTCAGTTGCCGGATGGCCTTTTCAACCTCATGCCGGGCTGGGGTTGTACTGAGATGGTGGCGGGTAGCATGCTGCGGGATGGAGTTGAGGACACTCGCGTCGAAGACAGAGTCTCGGTTAAGGAATTACAGAGATAGGAAGGGGCGAGGGCCATGGAGGGATTTGAAAACAAGTATGAGAATTTTGAAATCGAGGCGCTGCTTAACCGGGAGCCAATGTAGGTCGGCGAGCACAGGGGGTGATGGACGAACGGGACTCAGTGCGAGTTAGGACACGGGGCAGCCGAGTTTTGGATGACTTGAAGTTAACGTAGGGTGGAATGTGGGAGGCCAGCCAGGAGTGCGTTGGAATAGTTCAGTCTAATTGAAGAGCGCTTTTGAGAGGTGGGCTTCACCATCAGACTCCGGTGCACTGTCGCCTCATGATGTGCCTTCCACGACCGAGGATCCATCAGGCAGTCCATCATCTGATCACAATAAAAAAAAGCCCACCGTTTCCACCACTACCCAGTTACCAGAATCACTGTTTATATACACCTCAGAACAAAATATGTAAATGTGACAGAACCAACTTCACTTAAAAATATTAAACTATTCACCCTGGTTCGTACCCCCGGTGGTGACCTGTAAGTGATCTTGAGTAATCTAATGAAGTACAACCCCAGTGGCAGCACCAGGCAAGGTGGATGGTTGCTAAGATACTGAAATGAGCAGATAGAAAGAAAGACTTGCATGTCTACAGTGCCCTTCACAACCACCAAAGCTCTTCACAGCCAATGAAGTACTTTTTGCAGTGTGGTCACTGCTGCAATGTTGGAAACGCAGCAGCCAAGCTCCCACACACAGCAACGTGATAATGACTGGATGATCTGTTTTTTGTGATGTTGATTGCGGGATAAATATTGGCCCCAGGACACCAGGGATAAATCTCCTGCTCTTTTAAATAGTGCCACAGGATCTTTTACGTCCACCTGAGAGAGCAGACAGGGCCTCGGTTTAATGTCTCATCCCAAAAGACAGCACCTCCGACAGTGCAGCGCTCCTTCAGTACTGCCACTCCGACAGTACGGTGCTCTCTCTGTACTGCCCCTCTGACAGTCCACTCCTCCCTCAGTCCTGTTCCTCCGACAGTGCAGCGCTCCCTCAGTACTGCCCCCTCCGATAGTGCAGCGCTCCCTCAGTACTGCCCCCTCCAATAGTGCAGCGCTCCCTCAGTACTGCCCCCTCCGATAGTGCAGCGCTCCCTCAGTACTGCGCCTCCGACAGTGCGGCGCTCCCTCAGTACTGCCTCTCTGACAGTGCACCCCTCCCTCAGTCCTGTTCCTCCAACATTGCAGCGCTCCCTCAGTACTGGCCTTCTGACAGGGCAGCGCTTCCTCAGTACTATCCCTCCGCCAGTGCAGCACTCCTTCAGTACTGAATCTCCGACAGTGCAGCGCTCCCTCAGTACTGACCCTCTGACAGGGCAGCAGTCCCTCAGTACTGGCCGTCCGACAGTGCAGCGCTCCCTCAGTACTGCCCCTCCGACAGGGCAGCGCTCCCTCAGTACTGACCCTCCGACAGCGCGACGCTCCCTCAGTACTGACCCTCCGACAGTGCGGCACTCCCTCAGTACTGCCCCTCCGACAGGGCAGCATTCCCTCAGTACTACACTGGTGTGTCAGCCTCGATTTGTGTGCTCAAGTCTCTGGAGCGGGACTATGCACCCACAACTTTCTGACTCCGAGGCGAAGGGTATTACCAACTGAGCCACGGCTGACACTGGTCAGATGGGACACCCTCGAATGTGGGCCGCCTCAGACTGCACCCTCTCAGCACGGGCTTCAGCCAACGATGGGCACTGGTGGACTGGCGGGTGAGGGAGCTGCAACGCTGGCAGCCGGAGAGAGGCCAATAGGTTCCTGCTCCGGGATTCCCACGCCACTCCCTCGGGGCGTCTGTTCAGTCCACCCAGTGATTTGCTGTTGCACAAATCTCTGGCCAGCTCCTTGCAACCGAGGAGCCCAGAGCCACCATGGCCGCTGCCTGATCTTCCATTGCAGCACTTTGTCCTTCCACGTCGGGCTCTACGGCTCGCTGGCTGTAATCGGGCAGCCTCTCCACGCCGGGGAGGATAGGTTCCAGGCTCTGCGTCAAGCCACGGGCCAAGCTGGAGGCGGACTCCTGCATCCCCGACTAGCCACCGCTGAAGGCTTTCAGGCAGGCTCTCCATGGCACCAAGCATTGGGTTTGTCGCACCCATCAGCCCTCTTCTGAAGCTTGGCCCCACGATGTCCTCATCCGACTCCTCTGGATATTGGAATACGGAGTAGAATTTCTAAATTTGCCGATGACACCAAACTTGGGGGTGGGGCAAACAGTGATGATGATACCAATCGACTGCAACAGGACATAGAAACGCTTGCAGAATGGGCAGATGGAATTTAATACAGAGAAGTGTGAGGTGATGCATTTTGACAGAAGGAACAGGGAGAGGCAGTATACACTTAGTGGCACAGTTTTATAGAGTGTGCAGGGACAGAGGGACCTGGGAGTTAATGTGCATAGGTCCCTGAAGGTGGTGGGACATATTGAGAGAGTGGTTAGCAAAGCATATGGGATCTTGGGCTTCATAAATAGAGGTATTGAGTACAAAAGTAGAGAAGTTACGCTGAACCTTTATAAAGCGCTGGTTAGGCCACAACTGGAGTATTGTGTCCAGTCTGGTCACCACACTTTAGGAAGGATGTGAAGGCCCTTGAGAGGGTGCAGAGGAGATTCACCAGAATGGTTCCGGGGATGGGGAATCTTAGCTACAAGGACAGGTTGGAGAAGCTGGATTTGTTTTCGTTAGAGCAAAGGAGGTTGAGGGGTGATTTGATCGAGGTGTACAAGATTATGACGGGTTTGGATAGGCTAGATGGGGAAAGGCTGTTCCCACTAGTTGATGGTACAAAGACTAGGGGACACAGATTTATGGTTTTGGGCAAGAGATCGAGGGGGGATGTGAGGAAAAACTTTTTTACGCAGCGAGTGGTGAGGACCTGGAATTCGCTGCCGACGGAAGTGGTGGAAGCGGAGACATTCGGGGAGAAATTGGGTTGTTAGCGCCACCGATTATCACCTAAAGAGGCCGAAAACTGGGGCGATAGCCAATTTCTGTGCGGTCGCAGGGAACCTAGCGCCTCGCCCCATATTGACCATGCATTTTGCGCCGGCGCAAAAATCTTAGCGCGCGCTCGCGGGCGCAGGCTGATCATGACGTCATTCCATGGTGCAACACCTTTTTAGTGCCCCGGACCGGAAATTGGGTGGCGCCCGCCTCTGTTGCGCCTGGCGCTAATAGTGACAGCTCACTGGAACGTTCCCCAGGCACTCTCGGAGTAGGAGGGCGCTGTTTATAGGGGACACCACTGGTCTGAAAACGTCAGCCCTTTTGTGAACGCAACTTGTTGGCTGGTTTGATACAGTTGAGCAGCTGCAGTACTAGAGCCTTATTGCTATTCAACCAGCGGCGCCAGAGGACCTTTAGCCCTGTGAACATTACCTAGCTGCTGGTAAGAGCTTACAACCTTTACCTTCATCACTCTTATTATGGGGGCTGCTCTGGAAGGGAACAACCTGCTGCTAGAACATCTTGAGAGGGCACAGAGACGGAGGGAGAGAGGGCCAGGAGTGGCCAGACGGAGGAGGGCCAACAGACGTCGCCACACCAGACCTTACGCAGCGAGGGTTTTCAGACAGCAGTCCTCCTACCACAACATGTCAGAGGAGCAGTGTGTCAGAAGGCTGCGGTTCCATAAGGAGGTGGTGACTGAGCTGTGCCAGCTGCTTCACGATGATCTTCTGCCGTGCATACGGTGCAGGACCTCTCTGTCGGTGCCTGTAAAGGTTACTGTTGCCCTCAATTTCTTTGCCAGTGGCTCCTTTCAGGCCGCGACTGGGGACATAGCTAACATTTCCCAGTTTGCGGTGCATTGCTGCATCCGCCAAGTTACAGATGCCCTATATAACAAGAGGCGGCAATTTATTTTGTTCCCTTTCACACCGGAGAAGCAGCAGGAGCGTGCAGAAGGCTTCGCGGCAATAGCTGGCTTTCCCATGGTGCAGGGCGCCATTGACTATGCACGTGGCTTTGCGGGCGCCTGTGAACAATCCTGAGGACTACCGCAACCGCAAGGGGTTCCACTCCCTTAATGTACAGCTGGTGTGTGACCACCAGCTGCTGATCCTTGCGGTCAACGCACAATTCCCTGGCAGCAGCCACGACGCTTTCATCCTGCGTCAGACCACAGTGGCAGACCTTTTCGAGGCCCCGGCTCACCCACGAGACTGGCTTCTCGGAGACAAGGGCTATCCTCTGTGCCCATGGCTTATGACCCCGCTACATTCGCCCAGCACCCAGGCAGAGGAGAACTACAACTCCAGCCATCAGGCGACACGGAACACTATGGAGCACACAATCGGCGTGCTGAAGCAACGGTTCCGATGTCTCGACCATTCGGGGGCGCCCTGCAGTATTCGCCGGAGCGAGTCGCCCACATCATCGTTGTCTGCTGCATGCTCCACAACCTCGCCATCCAACGCACCCAGCCAATGCCAGCCGAGCTTGAAGGCCCAGCAGAGGAGGAGGCGGCGGCGGAGGAGGAGGAGGAGGAAGAGGAAGACGGGAGGGTCCCCAAAACTGGAAGGGCCGTTCATCAGAGGCTCATAACGACTCGTTTCTAGGCCCCACTGACGGATTGCTTGGTGTGTTTGGGAGAGGACCGTCTGGTTCACCCAAAGCCTATGAAGGACAGATTAAGTGTAAATAGTTTAGATATGCAGTGTAAATTAAAAAAAATCTTTATTTTCAAAAAGTGGAGCCTTCCAACTTCATAAAGCAATTGCAACAGAAAGCAAAACTAATGAAATAACACTTCAGTTACGGCTTAACACATAACTAAGGATTTAACACAAAAGTAACGGCAAAACACATAACTAAGGATTTAACACATCAGCAAGGAAATACAACTTTAATGTCTGCCAAACCCGCGACATTAACCAACACATCCCCATCATTCACGAGCTGTAGAGGGCCTTGAAATGTTCAACCTCGCCGTCAACGAGGCTCCCTCTACTTTTGACCCCTTGATGGGCTTCGACTTCTCATTCTGGAACGCCCCCTTCCCTCCCTGCAGCTCCTCTGTAATTGGACCCCAGTGGCTGCATCAAGGCTGGGGGAGGCCTGCTGGGTGGACGAAAGCGCAGAAGCCCCTGAGGGATGGGCTGGACATAGATACATAGAAGATAGGAGCAGGAGTAGGCCATTCGGCCCTTCGAGCCTGCTCTGCCATTCAATGAGATCATGGCTGATCATCCAAATTCAGTACCGTGTCCCTGCCTTCTCCCCATATCCCTTGATCCCTTTAGCCTTAAGAAATATATCCAACTCTTTCTTGAATATACTTAATGAACTGGCCTCCACCGCCCTCTGTGGCAGAGAATTCCACAGGTTCACCACTCTCTGGGTGAAGAAATTCCTCCTCATTTCAGTCCTAAATGGCTTACCCCTTATCCTTAGACTATGACCCCTGGTTCTGGACTCCCCGGCCATCAGAAACATCCTTCCTGTATCTAGTCTGTCCAGGCCTGACAGAATTTTATAGGTTTCGATGAGATCCCCTCTCAATCTTCTAAACTCCAGTGAGTATAAGCCCAATCGACACAATCTCTCCTCATACGTCATTCCTGCCATCCCAAGTATCAGCCTGGTGAATCTTCGCTGCACTCCTTCCATGGCAAGAACGTCCTTCCTCGGGTAAGGCAACCAAAACTGCACATAATACTCAAGGTGTGGTCTCACCAAGGCACTGTACAACTGCAGCAAGACATCCTTGTTCTTGTACTCGAACCCTCTTGCTACGAAGGCCAACATACCATTTGCCTTCTTAACCGCCTGCTGCACCTGCATGCTTACCTTCAGCGACTGGTGTACAAGAACACCCAGGTCTCTTTGCACTTCCCCTTCTCCCAATCTATTACCATTCAAATAATAATCTGCCTTCCTGTTTTTGCCACCAAAGTGGATAACCTCACATTTATCCACATTATAGTGCATTTGCCATGTTTCTGCCCAATCACCCAACCTATCCAAATCGTGCTGGAGTTTCACAACATCCTCCTCACAGCATACCCTCCCCCCCCCAGCTTTGTGTCGTCTGCAAATTTGGAGATATTACATCCAATTCCCTCGTCCAGATCATTAATATATATTGTGAACAGCTGGGGTCCTAGGACCGATCCTTGCGGTACCCCACTAGTCACTGCATGCCACTCGGAAAACGACCCGTTTATTCCAACTCTTTGCTTTCTGCCCGCCAACCAGTTCTTTATCCAAGTTAATACCTTGCCCCCAATCCCATGTGCCTTAATTTTGCATGCTAATCTCTTATGCGGGACCTTATCGAAAGCCTTCTGAAAGTTCAAATACACCACATCCACTGGTTCTCCCTTATCTATTTTACCAGTTACATCCTCAAAAAATTCCAGTAGATTAGTCAAGCATGATTTACCTTTTGTAAATCCATGTTGACTTTGTCCGATCCAGTCACTGCTTTCCAAGTGCTCTGCTATTACATCTTTTATAATGGACTCTAGCATTTTCCCCACTACCGATGTCAAGCTTACCGGTCTATAATTCCCTGCCTTTTCTCTACCACCTTTTTTGAATAGTGGGGTAACATTAGCTACCCACCAATCCATGGGTACCGTTCCAGAGTCTATCGAGTTCTGGAAGATGACCAGCAATGCGTCTACTATTTCTAGGGCCACTTCCTTAAGTACCCTGGGATGTAGATTATCAGGCCCTGGGGATTTATCGGCCTTCAGTCCCATCAATTTTCCTAACACCATTTCCCTACAAATACTGATTTCTTTCAGTTCCACCCTTTCATCAGACCCTATGTTCCCTGGCATCTCTGGGAGGTTATTTGTGTCCTCCTTTGTGAAGACAGAACCAAAATATGTATTTAGTTGGTCTGCCATTTCTTTGTTCCCCATTATAAATTCCCCCGATTCTGACTGCAAGGGACCTACGCTTGACTTCACCAATCTTTTTCTCTTCACATATCTATAAAAGCTTTTACAGTCAGTTTTTATGTTCTCTGCAAGTTTACTCTCATACTCTATTTTCCCTTTCTTAATTAATCCCTTTGTCCTCCTTTGTTGAATCCTAAACTGCTCCCAATCCTCAGGATTATTGCTTTTTCTGGTCAATTTATATGCCCTCTCCTTGGACCTTATGCTATCCCTAATTTCCCTTGTTAGCCACGGTTGGGTCACCTTTTTTGTTTTATTTTTATGCCAAACTGGGATGAACAAATTCTGTAGTTCACCCATTCGGTCTTTGAATGTTTGCCATTGCCTATCCACCGTCAACCCTTTGAGTGCCATTCCCCAATCAATCCTACCCAACTCGCTCCTCAGACCATCATAGTTTCCTTTATTTAAATTGAGGACCCTAGTCTCCAAGTCAACTACTTCATTTTCCATCTTAATGAAGAATTCAATCATATTATGATCGCTCCGACCCAAGGTGCCTCTTACAACAAGATTGCTAATTAATCCTTTCTCGTTACATAATACCCAGCCTAAGATGGCCTGATCTCTGGTTGGCTCCTCGACATATTGGTCCAGGAAACCATCCCGTAAACACTCCAGGAATTCCTCCTCCACAGTATTGTTACTCATTTGGTTGGCCCAATCTATATGTAGATTAAAGTCACCCATGATGACTGCTGTGCCCTTATTGCACGCTTCTTTAATTTCTCTTTTAATGCCATCCCCAACCTCTGCCTTACTGTTTGGAGGTCTATAAACCACTCCCACTAACGTTTTTTTCCCCTTAGTATTTCTCAATTCTACCCATACAGATTCCACCTCATCAGAGCTAATTTCCTTCATTACAATTGTGTTAATCCCTTCTTTAACCAGTAATGCTACCCCACCTCCCTTCCCTTTTTGCCTACCTTTCCTGAATATCGAATACCCCTGGATGTTGAGTTCCCAGTCCTGGCCTTCCTTGAGCCACGTTTCCGTAATCCCAACCAAATCGTATTTGTTTACTTCTATTTGCGCAGTCAATTCAACCACCTTATTACAAATGCTCCTCGCATTAAGACACAAAGCCTTCAGGCTTGTTTTTTTAACGCTCTTAGACCTATTAGAATTATTATTTACTGTGGCCATGTTTGATTTAAACCGTTGATTTCTCTGACTGCCACTTTTGTTTTTCTCCTTCCTATCTTTTGCTTTTATCCTTGTTTCCCTTTCCTCTGTCTCCCTGCTCAGGTTCCCAACCCCCTGCCATTTTAGTTTAAACCCTCCCCCACAGCACTAGCAAACACTCCCCCTAGGACATCGGTTCCAGCCCTGCCCAGGTGCAAACCGTCTGGTTTGAACTGGTCCCACCTCCCCCAGAACCGGTTCCAATGTCCCAGGAACTTCAATCCCTCCCCCGGCACCATTCCTCTAGCCATGTATTCATCTGAAGTATCCTTCTATTTCTACTCTGACTAGCACGTGGCACTGGTAGCAATCCTGAGATTACTACCTTTGAGGTCCTGTTTTTTAATTTATCTCCTAACTCCCTATATTCCGCTTTTAGGACCTCATCCCGCTTTTTACCTATATCGTTGGTGCCTATATGCACCACGACAACTGGCTGTTCACCCTCCCCTTCCAAGATGTTCTGGAGTCGCTCGGAGACAGCCTTGACCCTTGCACCAGGGAGGCAACACACCATCCTGGAGTCTCATCTGCGGCCGCAGAAACGCCTATCTATTCCCCTTACAATTGAATCCCCTATTACTGTAGCTCTACCCCTCTTTTTCCTCCCATTCTGTGCAGCAGAGCCATCCCTGGTGCCAGGAAGTTGGCTGCTGCTGCCTTCCTCTGATAAGCCATCCCCCCCAACAGTACTCAAAGTGGTGTATCTGTTGGAGAGGGGGATGGCCACAGGGGACCCCTGCACTACCTGCCTGCACCTAGTACTCTGCCTGTTGGTCACCCGTTCCCTTTCTTCCTGTCCAACCTCTACCTGCGGTGTGTCCAACTCTGTAAATGTGCTATTCACGTTGTCCTGAGCATCGTGAACGCTCCAGTATGTGTCCAATCGCAGCTCCAGCGCTGCAATGCGGTCTGTCAGTAGCTGCAGCTGGATGCACTTCCTGCACATGTAGTTGTCAGGGACACAGGAAGTGTCCCTGAGTTCCCACATATCGCAGGAGGAGCAGATCACGGGGCTCGGCTTTCCTGCCATGACTTACCCTTTAATTAATTGAATTTAAATTAAATCATTCAATCCCACTAATTACACTACAGTTAACTGGTTTACCAACAGTCCCTGCTACACCAGAGAGACCTTAGAAACTATAAACCAGAGTTAAAGTTTTTAAAAAAAAAGAGGAATACTCACCAACCAATCACTTACCTGCTTCCTGGTGATGTCACACTTTGATTACTTTTTACCTCTCTCCCCTGCTGTTGAACTGGTCGGGCTGCTCCTGACTCACTGCTGCCGATGCTCAGTGTTCCCACACAGGCCCGCTCTGGTCGGGCTGCTCCTGACTCACTGCCACCGAGGCTCAGTGTTCCCACACAGGCCCGCTGTAGTCGGGCTGCTCCTGACTCACTGCCACCGAGGCTCAGTGTTCCCACACAGGCCCGCTGTAGTCGGGCTGCTCCTGACACACTGCCGCCGATGCTGTGTTCCCACACTGGCCCGCTCTGGTCGGGCTGCTCCTGACACACTGCCGCCGATGCTGTGTTCCCACACTGGCCCGCTCTGGTCGGGCTGCTCCTGACTCACTGCCGCCGATGCTGTGTTCCCACACAGGCCCGCTCTGGTCGGGCTGCTCCTGACTCACTGCCGCCGATGCTGTGTTCCCACACAGGCCCGCTCTGGTCGGGCTGCTCCTGACTCACTGCCGCCGATACTGTGTTCCCACACAGGCCCGCCCTGGTCGGGCTGCTCCTGACTCACTGCCGCCGATGCTGTGTTCCCACACTGGCCCGCTCTGGTCGGGCTGCTCCTGACTCACTGCTGCCGATGCTGTGTTCCCACACTGGCCCGCTCTGGTCGGGCTGCTCCTGACTCACTGCCGCCGATACTGTGTTCCCACACAGGCCCGCTGTAGTCGGGCTGCTCCTGACTCACTGCCGCCGATGCTGTGTTCCCACACAGGCCCGCTCTGGTCGGGCTGCTCCTGACTCACTGCCGCCGATGCTGTGTTCCCACACAGGCCCGCTGTAGTCGGGCTGCTCCTGACTCACTGCCGCCGATGCTGTGTTCCCACACAGGCCCGCTCTGGTCGGGCTGCTGCTGACTCACTGCCGCTGATGCTGTGTTCCCACACAGGCCCGCTCTAGTCGGGCTGCTCCTCACCGCCACCGCTTTGAACTGCCGCCGATGCTGTGTTCCCACACAGGCTCGTTCTAGTCCAGGATGACCTCTGGGCTTGGAGGGCCCGGGGGCTGACTGCTCCAACTGCTCATGGGCGGATGCAGTCTGTCCTGCAGGTGGTGGCAGCTGCAGTGGTGACGTGCCAGTGGTGGCATCAGGAATGCTGACATCCTGAGAGCGGACACCTGCTCCGTGTGCGTGCGACACACTGGCACTCTGATGGGGCAGCAGCGCAGCATGCACCCCAATCGGCTGGCCCACAGATTGATGCCCTGCTGTGGTGCTGCAAGGGTCCCGGGTAATCCTACCTGATCTTTCAACAGTGGCAGCAGTCAGTGCTCGCGTGGCCTCAATCTGTGCCTGCATGAGGCCAGCGAGTGACTGCGTGGCAGGTGCCAGTGCTTCAATGAAGCCCTGGACAGTCCTTTCCAGTGCTTCGGAGAAGCCCTGGACACTCCTTTCCTGTGCAGTGGAGAAGGCCTGCGCACTCCTTTCCTGTGCAGCGGAGAAGGCCTGCAGACTCCCTGCCATTGTGTCAATGGCTTCAGGCAGCCTTGCCACTGCAGCGATCAGCTCATTGTGCCTGAGCCGAGCCTGGGTGCTCATTTCAGCTGGGGCCCGAACCTCCTCTGCGCTCTGTGCAGCAGTCATGGTGGCCTGACTCAGCCTCCGGGGAGACGGCCCCCGAACTTCCCTTCCTCCCCCTGCATTGGTGCAGCCCACTGGTTCCTGGAGCTGGCTCCTCATCAGAGGCACCCCCCCGCTTCCCTCCAGGGAAGATCTATCCCCACTCTGCAGCTGCCGTGCCTCCCCTGAGGCTGGCATGGAAGGTCCGGCTTCCTCCAGCTGGTCGCCTCCAGACTCAGTGGGACTGGCAGCTTGAGGGCCCTGCTCCCGATCTGGTGATGCTGCATCTGAAAGCAGGGAGGTTGAAGAGTGGCTTTAGCGAGAGGAGAGGTTGACAGCAAAGGATGCAAGATTGGTGCAATGCTATGACATGGGTCCACTGTGAAAAAGCATGCCGGTGGGGGGTCACAAGTGGAAGGACACAGATCAAAAAGGTCATAACCTTACCATCGCCATGCACAATGGGGTCGGCTGCTCCAGTGGTGACAGGACCAGTCAGGCGGCCGCCAACAATCTGGTGCACTCGCTCCTCCAGGTCCGTCAGGTTCTGGAGGTTTGGAGGTCCTCCCCCGGTCTGGATCTGTTGTCGCCAGTTCCTTGCCAGCTTGTACTGCAAGAGAAAGGACAGGAAATGATGAGACATCATGGCGTCATCTGTCATGTCATGCCCCCCTTGGTGGATTAGCCCTGGCATCATGGCGTCATCTGTCTGTGCAAGTGTGTTCCCAGAAAGAGCCATGGGTGCGTGCTCGCAGATGGTCACTGGGGCATGGCGCACCCGTTGGCCATAAAGTCAGGTGCAGATGAAGGCATGAATAGGACTGGCAAAAAATCACTCACCCTGACGACCCGAGTGAGGTCGTTGAATTTCTTGCGGCACTGCAATGGAGTCCTGACCACCAGGCTGCTGGAGTTGACCCTCTGAGTGATGTCCCTCCATGCTCTGCAGTAATCCTGCAGACTAGGCCTCCTGCCATTGTCCGCGTACAGGACCGCTCGACGGCGCTCCACTCCGCCTACTAATGCATCCAATGCATCCTCCATGCTCTTTGCCTTGCCCTCTCCATCATCTCAAAGTTTTCAGCGCAGAACAAAACACAGCGCCGAAATTCAGTTCTGCAGGGTGCAGAGTGTGGCTGCTGATCCTTTTGGACACACCCCTTTAAGAGCTGGCCGGCTCCTGACTCTCGTGATCATCGATGATTGACTGCACCAGCGCTGCACCCGGCCGCCCCGATATTGAGTAGCGCCACCATGTTAGTGCCCTAAGTCTACCGTGCAATGCCTGATTTAGCGCCGCGATCACCTTAGGGGCGCTACGACCCAATATCGCGCTAGGTGGCGCTAAATTGCGCCTAGCGCAAAACTTTGCGCAGTGCCAAATCTAACGCCCCAAGCGGGGCTGTACCCAATTTCTAGGCCTCAATGTTTTCAAGGGGAGGCTGGATAGGCACTTGAGGGAAATAAACTTGCAGGGCTACGGAGATAGAGCGGGGGAATTGGATTGACTGGATTGCTCTACAGAGAGCGGACACGGACTCGATAGACCGAATGGCCTCTTTCTGTGCCGTTATGACTCGATGGCCTAGAAATTCACTGGCGCCCCATTCGCCAGGGCGCCGGAAGTACTGCCCTGGAAGGAGTCGCGAACGCCCGCCGGAAATTCAGTTTCAGCGCCCCAAACGAAAGCGCAGCGCTACTCGAGGCGCCCCGCATCCCTCTTGGGGCGCTGCAACTGAAAATTGCAGCGCAATGTGCCGCAGTGCCACACTATGCGGCACGGTGCGCTGCGGTACTGCAGGCCTTCCTCCCCTTCTTAAAGGGGAGGGGCCTGCTGCAGCGCGATCGCGAGTGCAGGCTAAAGAGCCCGGCACCGAGGAGAAGTGCCGGGCTCTTGGGACACAGCCGGCACAACACTGCGGGGGGAGGGGGGTGCTCAGGAGGCCAGGGACGGCGGTGCGAAGAGCTGCTGGCAGGCGGCCAGCAAAAAAAATGGCCGCCCCGCACCTCAGCGCCTCTACCGCCGCAGGTAGGCCCCCCTGAACCGGTCGCAAATTGCGACCGGCGTTAAAGCAGGGGGCGCTACCAAATTTGGCGATCGGGGCGGTAGCAGGGCGCTGCGCACACCGATGATGTCATCATTGGCGGCGCAGCGCTAATGGCTAGCGACGCCATTAGCGCCCTGCTAAATTTAGCGGGAGGCGTGGCCAGTGGTGCATAACCCACTAAGTGCCCTCTTTGGGCGCTAACGGGTAGCGCAGCCCACTGATTTTCTAGGCCTATGACTCTACAGCAGAAATAGTGAGCGACCTCGCCCTTCAGCAAGGTGGCACCTGTGGGGTCCCTTCCATCCTGCGTGGCTGCTGCCCGCCACTGCCTGGTGCATCCCACAGTGAGGAGCGCTCTTCTAAGCTAGCCTCTAAGTTGCATGTGGTGTCGGTCTCTGAGCTGGAGCCCGCAACAGTGGTAACCATTGATGCAGTGCATTCTTTGGATATTGTTGAGGGAGATGGCTTATCGGGGGAAGGCAGCAGCAGCCAACTTCCTGGCACCGTGAGTGGTTCTGCTGCACAGGACGGGAGGAAAAAGAGCGGGAGAGCTATAGTGATAGGGAATTCGATTGTAAGGAGAATAGATAGGCGTTTCTGCGGCCGCAAACGAGACTCCAGGATGATATGTTGCCTCCCTGGTGCAAGGGTCAAGGATGTCTCGGAGCGGCTGCAGGGCATCCTGGAGGGGGAGGGTGAACAGCCAGTTGTCGTGGTGCATATAGGTACCAACGATATAGGTAAAAATCAGGATGAAGTCCTAAAAGCTAAATATAGGGAGTTAGGAGGTAAATTAAAAAATAGGACCTCAGAGGTAGTAATCTCAGGATTGCTACCAGTGCCATATGCTAGTCAGAGTAGAAATGGAAGGATATTTCAGATGAATACGTGGCTAGAGGAATGGTGCAAGGGGGAGGGATTCAAATTCCTGGGACATTGGAACCAGTTCTGGGGGAGACGGAACCAGTACAAACTGGATGGTTTGCACCTGGGCAGGACCGGGACTGATGTCCTCGGGGGAGTGTTTGCTAGTGCTGTTGCGGAGGGTTTAAACTAAAATGGCAGGGGTTTGGGAACCTGTGCAGGGAGACAGAGGAAAGGGAAGCAAGGGTAGAAGCAAAAGACAGGACGGAGAAAAGCAAAAGTGGCAGTCTGGGAAATCAAGGGTTTAAATCAAACATGGCCACAGTAAATAATAATTCTAAAAGGTCTAAGAGTGTTAAAAAAACAAGCCTGAAGGCTTTGTGTCTTAATGCGAGGAGCATTCGTAATAAGGTGAATTAATGTGGGGTTACGGGGATAGGGTGGGATATGTGTTGGTGTAGGGGTTACGGGGATCGGGTGGGATATGTGTCGGTGCAGGCTCGATGGGCCGAAATGGCCTCTATCTGCACTGTGGGGTTTCTGTGATTCTGTGATTCTGTGAATTAGCTGCGCAAATAGATGTAAACGGATATGATATAATTGGGATTACGGAGACATGGCTCCAGGGTGACCAAGGCTGGGAATTCAACATCCAGGGGTATTCAATATTCAGGAAAGACAGGCAAAAAGGAAAAGGCGGTGGGGTAGCATTGCTGGTTAAAGAGGAGATTAACACAATAGTAAGGAAGGATATTAGCTCTGATGATGTGGAATCTATATGGGTAGAGCTGAGAAATACCAAGGGGCAGAAAACGTTAGCGGGAGTTGTATACAGACCCCCAAACAGTAATGCCAAGGTTGGGGATGACATTAAATGGGAAATTAGAGACACGTGCAATAAGGGCACAGCAGTTATCATGGGTGTCTTTAATCTACATATCAATTGGGCTAACCAAATTAGTAACAATACTGTGGAGGAGGAATTCCTGGAGTGCATACGGGATGGTTTCCTGGACCAATATGTCGAGGAACCAACTAGACATCAGGCCATCTTAGACTGGGTATTATGTAATGAGAAAGGATTAATTAGCAATCTTATTGTGCGAGGCC
Organism: Somniosus microcephalus; assembly: GCF_052327205.1. NCBI lineage: Eukaryota > Metazoa > Chordata > Chondrichthyes > Squaliformes > Somniosidae > Somniosus > Somniosus microcephalus. The sequence goes on from NW_028225179.1 coordinate 71,008,675, forward strand.
CCTTGGGGCGGAGCGATCATAATATGATAGAATTCTTCATTAAGATGGAGAGTGAAGTAGTTGACTCAGAGACTAGGGTCCTGAATTTAAATAAAGGAAACTACGATGGTATGAGGCGCGAGCTGGCTAGGATGGATTGGGGAACGTTACTTAAAGGGTTGACAGTGGATAGGCAATGGCAAACATTTAAAGATCGCATGGATGAACTACAGAATTTGTTCATCCCTGGTTGGCATAAAAATAAAACAAAGAAGGTGACTCAACCGTGGCTAACAAGGGAAATTAGGGATAGCATAAGATCCAAGGAGAGGACATATAAATTGGCCAGAAAAAGCAGCAAACCTGAGGATTGGGAGCAGTTTAGGATTCAGCAAAGGAAGACAAAGGGATTAGTTAAGAGGGGGGAAATAGAGTATGAGAGTAAGCTTTCAGGGAACATAAAAACTGACTGTAAAAGCTTCTATAGATATGTGAAGAGAAAAAGATTGGTAAAGTCAAGCGTAGGTCCCTTGCAGTCAGAATCAGGGGAGTTTATAATGGGGAACAAAGAAATGGAAGACCAATTAAATATATACTTTGGTTCTGTCTTCACAAAGGAGGACACAAATAACCTCCCAGAGATGTCAGGGAACATAGGGTCTAATAAGAGGGAGGAACTGAATGAAATCAGTATTTGTAGGAAAATGGTGTTAGGGAAATTGACGTGATTGAAGGCCGATAAATCCCCAGGGCCTGATAATCTACATCCTAGGGTACTAAAGGAAGTGGCCCAAGAAACAGTAGATGCATTGCTGGTCATCTTCCAAAATTCTATAGACTCTGGAACAGTTCCTATGGATTGGAGGGTAGCTAATGTTACCCCACTATTTAAAAAAGGTGGTAGAGAGAAAACGGGGAATTATAGACCGGTAAGCCTGACATTGGTAGTGGGGAAAATGCTAGAGTCCATTATAAAAGATGTAATAGCAGAGCACTTGGAAAACAGTGACAGGATCGGACAAAGTCAACATGGATTTACAAAAGGTAAATCGTGCTTGACTAATCTACTGGAATTTTTTGAGATTGTAACTGGCACAATAGATAAGTGAGAACCAGTGGATGTGGTATATTTGGACTTTCAGAAGGCTTTCGATAAGGTCCCGCATAAGAGATCAGCGTGTAAAGTTAAAACACATGGGACTGGGGGTAAGGTACTGACTTGGATAGAGAACTGGTTGGCAGACAGGAAGCAAAGAGTTGGAATAAACAGGTCTTTTTCTGAGTGGCAGGCAGTGACTAGAGGGATACCACAGGGATCGGTGCTAGGGCCCCAGCTATTCACAATATATATTAATGATCTAGACGAGGGAACTAGGTGTAATATCTCCAAGTTTGCAGACGACACAAAGCTGGGTGGGCATGTGTGCTGTGAGGAGGATGCAGAGAAACTCCAGTATGATTTGGACAGGTTGGGTGATTGGGCAGATGCATGGCAAATACAGTATAATGTGGATAAATGCGAGGTTATCCACTTCGGTGGCAAAAAAAGGAAGGCAGATTATTATTTGAATGGCAATAGATTGGGAGAAGGGGAAGTGCAACGAGACCTGGGTGTCCTTGTGCACCAGTCGCTGAAGGTAAGCACGCAGGTGCAGCAGGCGGCTAAGAAGGCAAATGGTATGTTGGCCTTCATAGCGCTAGGATTCGAGTACAGGAGCAAAGATGTCTTGCTGCAGTTGTACAGAGTCTTGGTGAGACCACACCTTGAGTATTGTGTGCAGTTTTGGTCGCCTTCACAGAATCACAGAATCCCCACAGTGCAGATAGAGGCCATTTCGGCCCATCGAGCCTGCACCGACACATATCCCACCCTATCCCCGTAACCCCACATATTTAATCCCCTAACACTAAGGGTCAATTTATCATAGCCAAATCAACCTAACCCGCACATCTTTGGACTGTGGGAGGAAACCGGAGCACCCGGAGGAAACCCACGCAGACACAGGGAGAATGTGCAAACTCCACACAGACAGTCGCCCGAGGCCAGATTTGAACCCGGGTCCCTGGCGCTGTGAGGCAACAGTGCTAACCACTATGCCACTGTGCCTTATCTGAGGAAGGATGTTCTTGCCATGGAGGGAGTGCAGCGAAGATTCACCAGGCTGATACCTGGGATGGCAGGAATGACGTATGAGGAAAGATTGGGTCGATTGGGCTTATACTTGCTGGAGTTTAGAAGAATGAGAGGGGATCTCATTGAAACTTTTACAATTCTAACAGGACTAGACAGACTAGATGCAGGAAGGATGTTCCCGATGGCGGGGGAGTCCAGAACCAGGGGTCACAGTCTAAGGATAAGGGGTAAGCCATTTAGGACAGAGATGAGGAGGAATTTCTTCACCCAGAGAGTGGTGAACCTGTGGAATTCTCTACCACAAAAGGCAGTTGAGGCCAATTCATTAAATATATTCAAGGAGTTAGATATATTTCTTAAGGCTAAAGGGATCAAGGGGTATGGGGAGAAAGCAGGGACAGGGTACTGAATTTGGGTGATCAGCCATGATCTCATTAAATGGCGGAGCAGGCTCGAGGGGCCGAATGGCCTACTCCTGCTCCTATCTTCTATGTTTCCTCACTCTCTTCCTCCTCTGAGGGTGGCAGCAGGGGTGGGGGGTGAGGTGACTGTTGCTCATCTTGAAGCTCCACCATGGGGTGAGGTGGATCTTGCTCCTGGGACTCTGAAGTGATAACGCTGGAAAAGTTAGGGTGCTGTGTGTGTGTGTGAGATGCCTCAAATGGTTGAAGAGCTTTGAGATGTGCCTGTGAACGCTGCAACAGGTGGGGTGTGTGAATGTGAGTGCTGTTAAGATGGTGGATGAAGTGGGTTGCGGTTGTGATGCTGGTGGAGGTGGAGCAGTTATTGAGCAGTGCGTTTCTGAGATGGGATCTTACCTTGACCACTCATGTCAAATCATTGAATTTCTTGCAGCACTGGAGCCATGTCCTGGGGCCTGGGCTGCTGGCTGTTATGGGGAGAGGTCGGGAAAGTGGACTTGAGGCCAAGATCATATCAGCCACGATCTTATTGAATGGCGGAGCAGGCTCGAGAGGCCAAATGGCCAACATCTGCTCCGATTTCTTATGTTCTTACATTCTGAACTCCCGGGCGATCTCTTACCACGTGCGCCGCATCAGCTGCCGCTGTAGCCACCATCCTGCTCTGTGGGTACAGGACATCCCTCCTCCTCTGGGCATCCGCCACCAGGGCCACCAGTGTTGCGTCCGAGAACCTGGGCGCCTTCTCTTTCGGTCACTGAGCCGTCCTGCAATGTTCGCTTGTCTGCCAGCCAGCGCACTCCACGCATTCAGTGGAAATGGGTGCGAGGAGCCCAGTTATACTACACCACGAAAATTGCGCCTCATTCGCGCTGAGTGCTAAACCTGCCGGTGTCCGTTAAAGCGCCTGCAGGTACAGTTAGATCATGGTGATCATCAGCTAAAACCAGACTTCCAAACAGGCGTGTCTTATTAGCAGAGCAACCATTTAGCACTTGTTTGCAGTCTATCACCAAAATAACCCCCACTGTGCATCCAACACACTGTGACACCCGGTCACAGAGGGGGAAAGGACAGTGTATCTAACAAACCGTGACACCCGGTCCCAGAGTGGGAAAGGTCAGTGAATCTAACGCACTGTGACACCTGGTCCCAGAGGGGGAAAGGACAGTGTATCTAACGCACTGTGACACCCGGGGCCACAGTGGGAAAGGTGAGTGTATCTAACGCACTGTGACACCCAGTCTTAGAGGGGGAAAGGAGTGTATGTAACTCACTGTGAAACCCGGTCCCAGAGGGGGAAAGGACAGTGTATCTAACTCACTGTGACACCCGGTCCCAGAGGGGGAAAGGACGGTGTATCTAACGAAATGTGACACCCGGTCCCAGAGGGGGAAAGGACAGCGTATCTAACACATTGTGACACCCGGTCCCAGAGGGGGAAAGGACAGTGTATCTAACACACTGTGACACCCGGTCCCAGACGGGGAAAGGACAGTGTATCTAACACACTGTGACACGCAGTCCCAGAGGGGGAAAGGACAGTGTATCTAACGCGCTGTGACACCCGGTCCCAGAGGGGGAAAGGACAGTGTGTCTAACACACTGTGACACCCGGTCCCAGAGGGGGAAAGGACGGTGTATCTAACATACTGTGACACCCGGTCCCAGAGGGGGAAAGGACAGTGTATCTAACGCACTGTAACACCAGGTCCCAGAGGGGGAAAGGACAGTGTATCTAACGCAATGTGACACCCGGTCCCAGAGGGGGAAAGGACAGTGTAACTAACGCACTGTGACACCCGGTCCCAGAGGGGGAAAGGACAGTGTATCTAACACACTGTGACACCAGGTCCCAGAGGGGAAAAGGACAGTGTATCTAACGCACAGTGACAGCCGGTCCCAGAGGGGGAATGGACAGTGTATCTAACGCATTGTGACACCCGGTCCCAGAGGGGGAAAGGACAGTGTATCTAACGCACTGTGACACCCGGTCCCAGAGGGGGAAGGACAGTGTATCCAACGCACTGTGACACCCGGTCCCAGAGGGGGAAGGACAGTGTATCCAACGCACTGTGACACCCGGTCCCAGAGGGGGAAAGGACAGTGTATCTAAAGCACTGTGTCACCCGGTCCCAGAGGGGGAAAGGACAGTGTATCTAACACACTGTGACACCCGGTCCCAGAGGTGGAAAGGACAGTGTATCTAACACACTGTGACACCCGGTCCCAGAGGGGAAAAGGACAGTGTATGTAACACACTGTGACACCCGGTCCCAGAGGGGGAAAGGACAGTGTATCTAACGCACTGTGACACCCGGTCCCAGAGGGGGAAAGGACAGTGTATCTAACGCGCTGTGACACCCGGTCCCAGAGGGGGAAAGGATAGTGTATCTAACACACTGTGACACCTGGTCCCAGAGTGGGAAAGGAGAGTGTATCTAACACACTGTGACACTCGGTCCCAGAGGGGGAAAGGACAGTGTATCTAACATACTGTGACACCCAGTCCCAGAGGGGGAAAGGACAGTGTATCTAACACACTTTGACACCCGGTCCCAGAGGGGGAAAGGAGAGTGTATCTAACACACTGTGACACCCGGTCCCAGAGGGGGAAAGGACAGTGTACCTAACGCACTGTGACACTCGGTCCCAGAGGGGGAAAGGACAGTGTATCTAACATACTGTGACACCCAGTCCCAGAGGGGGAAAGGACAGTGTATCTAACACATTGTGACACCCGGTCCCAGAGGGGGAAAGGACAGTGTATCTAACATACTGTGACATCCGGTCCCAGAGGGGGAAAGGACAGTGTATCTAATGCACTGTGACACCGGGTCCCAGAGGGGAAAGGACAGTGTATCTAACGCACTGTAACATCCAGTCCCAGAGGGGGAAAGGACAGTGTATCTAACGCACTGTGACACCTGGTTCCAGAGGGGGAAGGACAGTGTATCTAACGCACTGTGACATCCAGTCCCAGAGGGGGAAAGGACAGTGTATCGAACACACTGTGACACACGGTCCCAGAGGGGAAAGGACAGTGCATCTAACGCACTGTGACAACCGGTCCCAAAGGGGAAAGGACAGTGTATCTAATTCACTGTGACACACAGTCCCAGAGGGGGAAAGGACAGAGTATCTTACACACTGTGACACCCGGTCCCAGAGGGGAAAGGACAGTGTATCTAACACATTGTGACACCCGGTCCCAGAGGGGGAAAGGACTGTGAATCTAATGCACTGTGACACCCGGTCCCAGAGGGGGAAAGGACAGTGTATCTAACGCACTGTGACACCCGGTCCCAGAGGTGGAAAGGACAGTGTATCTAACGCACTGTGACACCCGGTCCCAGACGGGGAAAGGACAGTGTATCTAAAGCACTGTGACACCCGGTCCCAGAGGGGTAAAGTACAGTGCATCTAACGCACTGTGACACCTGGTCCCAGAGGGGGAAAGGACAGCGTATCTAACGCACTGTGACTACCGGGCCCAGAGGGGAAAGGATAGTGTATCTAACGCACTGTGACACCCGGTCCCAGAGTGGGAAAGGACTATATATCTAACGGTCAGTGACACCCGGTCCCAGACGGGGAAAGGACAGTGTATCTAACGTACTGTGATACCCGGTCCCAGAGGGGCAAAGGACCGTGTATCTAAAACACAGTGACACCCGGTCCCAGAGGGGCAAAGGACAGTGTATCTAATGCACTGTGACACCCGGTCCCAGAGGGGGAAAGGACAGTGTATCTGACACACTGTGACACCCGGTCCCAGAGGGGGAAAGGACAGTGTATCTAACATTCTGTGACACCCGGTCCCAGAGGGGGAAAGGACAGTGTATCTAACGCACTGTGACACCCGGTCACAGAGGGGGAAAGGACAGTGTATCTAACGCACTGTGACACCCGGTCCCAGAGGGGGAATTGACAGTGTATCTAACGCACTGTGACACCCGGTTCCAGAGGGGAAAGGACAGTGTATCTAACACACTGTGACACCCGGTCCCAGAGGGGGAAAGGACAGTGTATCTAACGCACTGTGATACCTGGTCCCAGAGGGGGAAAGGACAGTGTATCTAACGCACTGTGACAACCGGTCCCAGAGGGGGAAAGGACAGTGTATCTAACGCACTGTGACACCCGGTCCCAGAGGGGGAAAGGACTGTGTATCTAACGAACTGTGACACCCGGTCCCAGAGCAGGAAAGGACAGTGTATCTAACGCACGGTGACACCCGGTCCCAGAGGGGGAAAGGACTGTGTATCTAACGAACTGTGACACCCGGTCCCAGAGCAGGAAAGGACAGTGTATCTAACGCACGGTGACACCCGGTCCCAGAGCAGGAAAGGACAGTGTATCGAACGCACTGTGACACCCAGTCCCAGAGGGGGAAAGGACAGTGTATCTAACACACTTTGACACACGGTCCCAGAGGGGAAAAGGAGAGTGTATCTAACACAATGTGACACCCGGTCCCAGAGGGGGAAAGGACAGTGTATCCAAAGCACTGTGACACCTGGTCCCAGAGGGGGATAGGACAGTGTATCTAATGCAGTGTGACACCCGGTCCCAGATGGGGAAAGGACAGTGTATCTAACACACTGTGACACCCGGTCCCAGAGGGTGAACGGACAGTGTATCTAACGCACTGTGACACCCGGTCGCAGAGGGGGAAAGGACAGTGAATCTAACACACAGTGACACCCGGTCCCAGAGGGGGAAAGGACAGTGAATCTAACACTCTGTGACACCCAGTCCCAGAGGGGGAAAGGACAGGATATCTAACATACTGTGACACCCAGTCCCAGAGGGGGAAGGGACAGTGTATCTAACGCACTGTGACACCCGGTCCCTGAGGGGGAAAGGACAGTGTATCTAACATACTGTGACACCCGGTCCCAGAGGGGGAAAGGTCAGTGTATCTAACACACCATGACACCCGGTCCCAGAGGGGGAAAGGACAGTGTATCTAACACGCTGTGACACCTGGTCCCAGAGGGGATAGGACAGTGTATCTAACGCACTGTGACACCCGGTCCCAGAGGCGGAAAGGACAGTGTATCTAATGCACTGTAACACCCGGTTCCAGAGGGGGAAGGACAGTGTATCTAACACACTGTGACACCCGGTCCCAGAGGGGGAAAGGACCGTGTATCTAATGCAGTATGACACCCGGTCCCAGAGGGGAAAGGACAGTGTACCTAATGCAGTGTGACACCCGGTCCCAGAGGGGAAAGGACAGTGTATCTCACACACTGTGACACCCGGTCCCAGAGGGGAAAGGACAGTGTATCTAACGCACTGTGAAAACCGGTCCCAAAGGGGAAAGGACAGTGTATCTAAAGCACTGTGACACCCGGTCCCAGAGGGGGAAAGGACAGTGTATCTTACACACTGTGACACCCGGTCCCAGAGGGGAAAGGACAGTATATCTAATGCACTGTGACACCCGGTCCCAGAGGTGGAAAGGACAGTGTATCTAACGCATTGTGACACCCGGTCCCAGACGGGGAAAGGACAGTGTATCTAAAGCACTGTGACACCCGGTCCCAGAGGGGTAAAGTACAGTGTATCTAACACACTGTGACACCCGGTCAAACAGGGGGAAAGGACAGTGTATCTAACACACTGTGACACCCGGTCCCAGAGGGGGAAAGGACAGTATATCTAACACACTGTGTCACCCGGTCCCAGAGGGGGAAAGGACTGTGTATCTAACACACTGTGACACCTGGTCCCAGAGGGGGAAAGGACAGTGTATCTAACGCACGGTGACACCCGGTCCCAGAGGGGGAAAGGACTCTGTATCTAACGCACTGTGACACCCAGTCCCAGAGTGGAAAGGACAGTGTATCTAACGCACTGTGACACCCGATCCCAGAGGGGAAAGGACAGTGTATCTAACGCACTGTGACACCCGGTCCCAGAGGGGGAAAGGACAGTGTATCTAACGCACTGTGACTCCTGGTCCCAGAGGGGAAAGGACAGTGTATCTAACGCACTGTGACAACCGGTCCTAGAGGGGAAAGGACAGTGTATCTAACGCACTGTGACACCCGGTTCCAGAGGGGGAAAGGACAGTGTATCTAACGCACTGTGACACCCGGTCCCAGAGGGGGAAAGGACAGTGCATCTAACGCACTTTGACACCTGGTCCCAGAGGGGGAAAGGAAAGTGTATCTAACGCACTGTGACACCCGGGCCCAGAGGGGAAAGGATAGTGTATCTAACGCACTGTGACACCCGGTCCCAGAGTGGGAAAGGACTGAGTATCTAACGGTCAGTGACACCCGGTCCCAGACGGGGAAAGGACAGTGTATCTAACGCACTGTGATACCCGGTCCCAGAGGGGCAAAGGACAGTGTATCTAAAACACTGTGACACCCGGTCCCAGAGGGGGAAAGGACAGTGTATCTAACGCACTGTGACACCCGGTCCCAGAGGGGGAAAGGACAGTGTATCTTACACACAGTGGCACCCGGTCCCAGAGGGGGAAAGGACAGTGTATCTAACATTCTGTGACACCCGGTCCCAGAGGGGGAAAGGACAGTGTATCTAACGCACTGTGGCACCTGGTCCCAGAGGGGAAAGGACAGTGTATCTAAAGTACTGTGACATCCGGTTCCAGAGGGGGAAGGACAGTGTATCTAACGCACTGTGACACCCGGTCCCAGAGGGGGAAATGACAGAGTATCTAACGCACTGTGACATCCTGTCCCAGAGGGGGAAGGGACAGTGTATCGAACACGCTGTGACACACGGTCCCAGAGGGGGAAAGGACAGTTTATCTAATGCACTGCGACACCTGGTCCCAGAGGGGAAAGGACAGTGTATCTAACGCACTGTGACAACCGGTCCCAAAGGGGAAAGGACAGTGTATCTAATGCACTGTGAAACCCGGTCACAGAGGGGGAAAGGAAAGTGTAACTAACGCACTGTGACACCCGGTCCCAGAGGGGGAAAGGACTGTGTATCTAACGCACTGTGACACCCGGTCCCAGAGCAGGAAAGGACAGTGTATCTAACGCACGGTGACACCCGGTCCCAGAGGGGGAAAGGACTGTGTATCTAACGCACTGTGGCACCCGGTCCCAGAGTGGGAATGACAGTATATCTAACACACTGTGACACCCGATCCCAGAGGGGAAAGGACAGTGTATCTAACGCACTGCGAAACCCGGTCCCAGAGTGGAAAGGACAGTGTATCTAATGCACTGTGACACCCGGTCCCAGAGGGGGAAGGACAGTGTATCTAACGCACTGTGACACCCGGTCCCAGAGCGGGAAAGGACAGTGTATCTTACACACTGTGACACCCGGTCCCAGAGGGGGAAAGGACAGTGTATCTAATGCACTGTGACACCCGGCCCGAGAGGGGGAAAGGACAGTGTATCTAATGCACTGTGACACCCGGTCCGAGAGGGGGAAAGGACAGTGTATCTAACGCATTGTGACACCCGGTCCGAGAGGGGGAAAGGACAGTGTATCTAACGCACTGTGACATCCGGTCCCAGATGGGAAAGGAGAGAGTATCCAACCCACTGTGACACCCGGTCCCAGAGGGGAAAGGACAGTGTATCTAACGCACTGTGACACCCGGTCCCAGAGGGGGAAAGGACAGTGCATCTAACGCACTGTGACAACCGATCCCAAAGGGGAAAGGACAGTGTATCTAATGCACTGTGACACCCGGTCCCAGAGTGGGAATGACAGTATATCTAACACACTGTGACACCCGGTCCCAGAGGGGAAAGGACAGTGTATCTAACGCACTGCGAAACCCGGTCCCAGAGGGGAAAGGACAGTGTATCTAATGCACTGTGACACCCGGTCCCAGAGGGGGAAGGACAGTGTATCTAACGCACTGTGACACCCGGTCCCAGAGGGGGAAAGGACAGTGTATCTAATGCACTGTGACACCCGGCCCGAGAGGGGGAAAGGACAGTGTATCTAATGCACTGTGACACCCGGTCCGAGAGGGGGAAAGGACAGTGTATCTAACGCATTGTGACACCCGGTCCGAGAGGGGGAAAGGACAGTGTATCTAACGCACTGTGACATCCGGTCCCAGATGGGAAAGGAGAGAGTATCCAACCCACTGTGACACCCGGTCCCAGAGGGGAAAGGACAGTGTATCTAACGCACTGTGACAACCGGTCCCAGAGGGGAAAGGACAGTCTATCTAACGCACTGTGACACCCGGTTCCAGAGGGGGAAAGGACAGTGTATCTAACGCACTGTGACACCCGGTCCCAGAGGGGGAAAGGACAGTGCATCTAACGCACTGTGACACCTGGTCCCAGAGGGGGAAAGGACAGTGTATCTAACGCACTGTGACACCCGGGCCCAGAGGGGAAAGATAGTGTATCTTACGCACTGTGACACCCGGTCCCAGAGTGGGAAAGGACTGAGTATCTAACGGTCAGTGACACCCGGTCCCAGACGGGGAAAGGACAGTGTATCTAACGCACTGTGATACCCGGTCCCAGAGCGGCAAAGGACAGTGTATCTTAAACACTGTGACACCCGGTCCCAGAGGGGGAAAGGACAGTGTATCTAACGCACTGTGACACCCGGTCCCAGAGGCGGAAAGGACAGTGTATCTAATGCACTGTAACACCCGGTTCCAGAGGGGGAAGGACAGTGTATCTAACACACTGTCACACCCGGTCCCAGAGGGGGAAAGGACAGTGTATCTAATGCAGTGTGACACCCGGTCCCAGAGGGGAAAGGACAGTGTACCTAATGCAGTGTGACACCCGGTCCCAGAGGGGAAAGGACAGTGTATCTCACACAATGTGACACCCGGTCCCAGAGGGGAAAGGACAGTGTATCTAACGCACTGTGACAACCGGTCCCAAAGGGGAAAGGACAGTGTATCTAAAGCACTGTGACACCCGGTCCCAGAGGGGGAAAGGACAGTGTATCTTACACACTGTGACACCCGGTCCCAGAGGGGAAAGGACAGTGTATCTAACGCATTGTGACACCCGGTCCCAGACGGGGAAAGGACAGTGTATCTAAAGCACTGTGACACCCGGTCCCAGAGGGGTAAAGTACAGTGTATCTAACACACTGTGACACCCGGTCAAACAGGGGGAAAGGACAGTGTATCTAACACACTGTGACACCCGGTCCCAGAGGGGGAAAGGACAGTATATCTAACACACTGTGTCACCCGGTCCCAGAGGGGGAAAGGACTGTGTATCTAACGCACTGTGACACCCGGTCGCAGAGGGGGAAAGGACAGTGAATCTAACGCACTGTGACACCTGGTCCCAGAGGGGGAAAGGACAGTGAATCTAACACTCTGTGACACCCAGTCCCAGAGGGGGAAAGGACAGGATATCTAACATAGTGTGACACCCAGTCCCAGAGGGGGAAGGGACAGTGTATCTAACGCACTGTGACACCCGGTCCCTGAGGGGGAAAGGACAGTGTATCTAACATTCTGTGACACCCGGTCCCAGAGGCGGAAAGGACAGTGTATCTAACGCACTGTGACACCCGGTCCCAGAGGGGGAAAGGTCAGTGTATCTAACACACCATGACACCCGGTCCCAGAGGGGGAAAGGACAGTGTATCTAACACGCTGTGACACCTGGTCCCAGAGGGGATAGGACAGTGTATCTAACGCACTGTGACACCCGGTCCCAGAGGCGGAAAGGACAGTGTATCTAATGCACTGTAACACCCGGTTCCAGAGGGGGAAGGACAGTGTATCTAACACACTGTGACACCCGGTCCCAGAGGGGGAAAGGACAGTGTATCTAACACACTTTGACACACGGTCCCAGAGGGGAAAAGGAGAGTGTATCTAACACAATGTGACACCCGGTCCCAGAGGGGGAAAGGACAGTGTATCCAAAGCACTGTGACACCTGGTCCCAGAGGGGGATAGGACAGTGTATCTAATGCAGTGTGACACCCGGTCCCAGATGGGGAAAGGACAGTGTATCTAACACACTGTGACACCCGGTCCCAGAGGGTGAACGGACAGTGTATCTAACGCACTGTGACACCCGGTCGCAGAGGGGGAAAGGACAGTGAATCTAACACACAGTGACACCCGGTCCCAGAGGGGGAAAGGACAGTGAATCTAACACTCTGTGACACCCAGTCCCAGAGGGGGAAAGGACAGGATATCTAACATACTGTGACACCCAGTCCCAGAGGGGGAAGGGACAGTGTATCTAACGCACTGTGACACCCGGTCCCTGAGGGGGAAAGGACAGTGTATCTAACATTCTGTGACACCCGGTCCCAGAGGCGGAAAGGACAGTGTATCTAACGCACTGTGACACCCGGTCCCAGAGGGGGAAAGGTCAGTGTATCTAACACACCATGAAACCCGGTCCCAGAGGGGGAAAGGACAGTGTATCTAACACGCTGTGACACCTGGTCCCAGAGGGGATAGGACAGTGTATCTAACGCGCTGTGACACCCGGTCCCAGAGGCGGAAAGGACAGTGTATCTAATGCACTGTAACACCCGGTTCCAGAGGGGGAAGGACAGTGTATCTAACACACTGTGACACCCGGTCCCAGAGGGGGAAAGGACAGTGTATCTAATGCAGTATGACACCCGGTCCCAGAGGGGAAAGGACAGTGTACCTAATGCAGTGTGACACCCGGTCCCAGAGGGGAAAGGACAGTGTATCTCACACACTGTGACACCCGGTCCCAGAGGGGAAAGGACAGTGTATCTAACGCACTGTGACAACCGGTCCCAAAGGGGAAAGGACAGTGTATCTAAAGCACTGTGACACCCGGTCCCAGAGGGGGAAAGGACAGTGTATCTTACACACTGTGACACCCGGTCCCAGAGGGGAAAGGACAGTATATCTAATGCACTGTGACACCCGGTCCCAGAGGTGGAAAGGACAGTGTATCTAACGCATTGTGACACCCGGTCCCAGACGGGGAAAGGACAGTGTATCTAAAGCACTGTGACACCCGGTCCCAGAGGGGTAAAGTACAGTGTATCTAACACACTGTGACACCCGGTCAAACAGGGGGAAAGGACAGTGTATCTAACACACTGTGACACCCGGTCCCAGAGGGGGAAAGGACAGTATATCTAACACACTGTGTCACCCGGTCCCAGAGGGGGAAAGGACTGTGTATCTAACACACTGTGACACCTGGTCCCAGAGGGGGAAAGGACAGTGTATCTAACGCACGGTGACACCCGGTCCCAGAGGGGGAAAGGACTCTGTATCTAACGCACTGTGACACCCAGTCCCAGAGTGGAAAGGACAGTGTATCTAACGCACTGTGACACCCGATCCCAGAGGGGAAAGGACAGTGTATCTAACGCACTGTGACACCCGGTCCCAGAGGGGGAATGGACAGTGTATCTAACGCACTGTGACTCCTGGTCCCAGAGGGGAAAGGACAGTGTATCTAACGCACTGTGACAACCGGTCTCAGAGGGGAAAGGACAGTGTATCTAACGCACTGTGACACCCGGTTCCAGAGGGGGAAAGGACAGTGTATCTAACGCACTGTGACACCCGGTCCCAGAGGGGGAAAGGACAGTGCATCTAACGCACTTTGACACCTGGTCCCAGAGGGGGAAAGGAAAGTGTATCTAACGCACTGTGACACCCGGGCCCAGAGGGGAAAGGATAGTGTATCTAACGCACTGTGACACCCGGTCCCAGAGTGGGAAAGGACTGAGTATCTAACGGTCAGTGACACCCGGTCCCAGACGGGGAAAGGACAGTGTATCTAACGCACTGTGATACCCGGTCCCAGAGGGGCAAAGGACAGTGTATCTAAAACACTGTGACACCCGGTCCCAGAGGGGGAAAGGACAGTGTATCTAACGCACTGTGACACCCGGTCCCAGAGGGGGAAAGGACAGTGTATCTTACACACAGTGGCACCCGGTCCCAGAGGGGGAAAGGACAGTGTATCTAACATTCTGTGACACCCGGTCCCAGAGGGGGAAAGGACAGTGTATCTAACGCACTGTGGCACCTGGTCCCAGAGGGGAAAGGACAGTGTATCTAAAGTACTGTGACATCCGGTTCCAGAGGGGGAAGGACAGTGTATCTAACGCACTGTGACACCCGGTCCCAGAGGGGGAAATGACAGAGTATCTAACGCACTGTGACATCCTGTCCCAGAGGGGGAAGGGACAGTGTATCGAACACACTGTGACACACGGTCCCAGAGGGGGAAAGGACAGTTTATCTAATGCACTGCGACACCTGGTCCCAGAGGGGAAAGGACAGTGTATCTAACGCACTGTGACAACCGGTCCCAAAGGGGTAAGGACAGTGTATCTAATGCACTGTGAAACCCGGTCACAGAGGGGGAAAGGAAAGTGTAACTAACGCACTGTGACACCCGGTCCCAGAGGGGGAAAGGACTGTGTATCTAACGCACTGTGACACCCGGTCCCAGAGCAGGAAAGGACAGTGTATCTAACGCACGGTGACACCCGGTCCCAGAGGGGGAAAGGACTGTGTATCTAACGCACTGTGGCACCCGGTCCCAGAGTGGGAATGACAGTATATCTAACACACTGTGACACCCGATCCCAGAGGGGAAAGGACAGTGTATCTAACGCACTGCGAAACCCGGTCCCAGAGTGGAAAGGACAGTGTATCTAATGCACTGTGACACCCGGTCCCAGAGGGGAAAGGACAGTGTATCTTACACACTGTGACACCCGGTCCCAGAGGGGGAAAGGACAGTGTATCTAATGCACTGTGACACCCGGCCCGAGAGGGGGAAAGGACAGTGTATCTAATGCACTGTGACACCCGGTCCGAGAGGGGGAAAGGACAGTGTATCTAACGCATTGTGACACCCGGTCCGAGAGGGGGAAAGGACAGTGTATCTAACGCACTGTGACATCCGGTCCCAGATGGGAAAGGAGAGAGTATCCAACCCACTGTGACACCCGGTCCCAGAGGGGAAAGGACAGTGTATCTAACGCACTGTGACACCCGGTCCCAGAGGGGGAAAGGACAGTGCATCTAACGCACTGTGACAACCGGTCCCAAAGGGGAAAGGACAGTGTATCTAATGCACTGTGAAACCCGGTCCCAGAGTGGGAATGACAGTATATCTAACACACTGTGACACCCGGTCCCAGAGGGGAAAGGACAGTGTATCTAACGCACTGCGAAACCCGGTCCCAGAGGGGAAAGGACAGTGTATCTAATGCACTGTGACACCCGGTCCCAGAGGGGGAAGGACAGTGTATCTAACGCACTGTGACACCCGGTCCCAGAGGGGGAAAGGACAGTGTATCTAATGCACTGTGACACCCGGCCCGAGAGGGGGAAAGGACAGTGTATCTAATGCACTGTGACACCCGGTCCGAGAGGGGGAAAGGACAGTGTATCTAACGCATTGTGACACCCGGTCCGAGAGGGGGAAAGGACAGTGTATCTAACGCACTGTGACATCCGGTCCCAGATGGGAAAGGAGAGAGTATCCAACCCACTGTGACACCCGGTCCCAGAGGGGAAAGGACAGTGTATCTAACGCACTGTGACACCCGGTCCCAGAGGGGGAAAGGACAGTGTAGCTAACGCACTGTGACACCTGGTCCCAGAGGGGGAAAGGACAGTGTATCTAACGCACTGTGACAACCGGTCCCAGAGGGGAAAGGACAGTCTATCTAACGCACTGTGACACCCGGTTCCAGAGGGGGAAAGGACAGTGTATCTAACGCACTGTGACACCCGGTCCCAGAGGGGGAAAGGACAGTGCATCTAACGCACTGTGACACCTGGTCCCAGAGGGGGAAAGGACAGTGTATCTAACGCACTGTGACACCCGGGCCCAGAGGGGAAAGATAGTGTATCTTACGCACTGTGACACCCGGTCCCAGAGTGGGAAAGGACTGAGTATCTAACGGTCAGTGACACCCGGTCCCAGACGGGGAAAGGACAGTGTATCTAACGCACTGTGATACCCGGTCCCAGAGCGGCAAAGGACAGTGTATCTTAAACACTGTGACACCCGGTCCCAGATGGGGAAAGGACAGTGTATCTAACGCACTGTGACACCCGGTCCCAGAGGCGGAAAGGACAGTGTATCTAATGCACTGTAACACCCGGTTCCAGAGGGGGAAGGACAGTGTATCTAACACACTGTGACACCCGGTCCCAGAGGGGGAAAGGACAGTGTATCTAATGCAGTGTGACACCCGGTCCCAGAGGGGAAAGGACAGTGTACCTAATGCAGTGTGACACCCGGTCCCAGAGGGGAAAGGACAGTGTATCTCACACAATGTGACACCCGGTCCCAGAGGGGAAAGGACAGTGTATCTAACGCACTGTGACAACCGGTCCCAAAGGGGAAAGGACAGTGTATCTAAAGCACTGTGACACCCGGTCCCAGAGGGGGAAAGGACAGTGTATCTTACACACTGTGACACCCGGTCCCAGAGGGGAAAGGACAGTGTATCTAACGCATTGTGACACCCGGTCCCAGACGGGGAAAGGACAGTGTATCTAAAGCACTGTGACACCCGGTCCCAGAGGGGTAAAGTACAGTGTATCTAACACACTGTGACACCCGGTCAAACAGGGGGAAAGGACAGTGTATCTAACACACTGTGACACCCGGTCCCAGAGGGGGAAAGGACAGTATATCTAACACACTGTGTCACCCGGTCCCAGAGGGGGAAAGGACTGTGTATCTAACGCACTGTGACACCCGGTCGCAGAGGGGGAAAGGACAGTGAATCTAACACACAGTGACACCCGGTCCCAGAGGGGGAAAGGACAGTGAATCTAACACTCTGTGACACCCAGTCCCAGAGGGGGAAAGGACAGGATATCTAACATACTGTGACACCCAGTCCCAGAGGGGGAAGGGACAGTGTATCTAACGCACTGTGACACCCGGTCCCTGAGGGGGAAAGGACAGTGTATCTAACATTCTGTGACACCCGGTCCCAGAGGCGGAAAGGACAGTGTATCTAACGCACTGTGACACCCGGTCCCAGAGGGGGAAAGGTCAGTGTATCTAACACACCATGACACCCGGTCCCAGAGGGGGAAAGGACAGTGTATCTAACACGCTGTGACACCTGGTCCCAGAGGGGATAGGACAGTGTATCTAACGCACTGTGACACCCGGTCCCAGAGGCGGAAAGGACAGTGTATCTAATGCACTGTAACACCCGGTTCCAGAGGGGGAAGGACAGTGTATCTAACACACTGTGACACCCGGTCCCAGAGGGGGAAAGGACAGTGTATCTAATGCAGTATGACACCCGGTCCCAGAGGGGAAAGGACAGTGTACCTAATGCAGTGTGACACCCGGTCCCAGAGGGGAAAGGACAGTGTATCTCACACACTGTGACACCCGGTCCCAGAGGGGAAAGGACAGTGTATCTAACGCACTGTGACAACCGGTCCCAAAGGGGAAAGGACAGTGTATCTAAAGCACTGTGACACCCGGTCCCAGAGGGGGAAAGGACAGTGTATCTTACACACTGTGACACCCGGTCCCAGAGGGGAAAGGACAGTATATCTAATGCACTGTGACACCCGGTCCCAGAGGTGGAAAGGACAGTGTATCTAACGCATTGTGACACCCGGTCCCAGACGGGGAAAGGACAGTGTATCTAAAGCACTGTGACACCCGGTCCCAGAGGGGTAAAGTACAGTGTATCTAACACACTGTGACACCCGGTCAACCAGGGGGAAAGGACAGTGTATCTAACACACTGTGACACCCGGTCCCAGAGGGGGAAAGGACAGTATATCTAACACACTGTGTCACGCGGTCCCAGAGGGGGAAAGGACTGTGTATCTAACACACTGTGACACCTGGTCCCAGAGGGGGAAAGGACAGTGTATCTAACGCACGGTGACACCCGGTCCCAGAGGGGGAAAGGACTCTGTATCTAACGCACTGTGACACCCAGTCCCAGAGTGGAAAGGACAGTGTATCTAACGCACTGTGACACCCGATCCCAGAGGGGAAAGGACAGTGTATCTAACGCACTGTGACACCCGGTCCCAGAGGGGGAAAGGACAGTGTATCTAACGCACTGTGACTCCTGGTCCCAGAGGGGAAAGGACAGTGTATCTAACGCACTGTGACAACCGGTCCCAGAGGGGAAAGGACAGTGTATCTAACGCACTGTGACACCCGGTTCCAGAGGGGGAAAGGACAGTGTATCTAACGCACTGTGACACCCGGTCCCAGAGGGGGAAAGGACAGTGCATCTAACGCACTTTGACACCTGGTCCCAGAGGGGGAAAGGAAAGTGTATCTAACGCACTGTGACACCCGGGCCCAGAGGGGAAAGGATAGTGTATCTAACGCACTGTGACACCCGGTCCCAGAGTGGGAAAGGACTGAGTATCTAACGGTCAGTGACACCCGGTCCCAGACGGGGAAAGGACAGTGTATCTAACGCACTGTGATACCCGGTCCCAGAGGGGCAAAGGACAGTGTATCTAAAACACTGTGACACCCGGTCCCAGAGGGGGAAAGGACAGTGTATCTAACGCACTGTGACACCCGGTCCCAGAGGGGGAAAGGACAGTGTATCTTACACACAGTGGCACCCGGTCCCAGAGGGGGAAAGGACAGTGTATCTAACATTCTGTGACACCCGGTCCCAGAGGGGGAAAGGACAGTGTATCTAACGCACTGTGGCACCTGGTCCCAGAGGGGAAAGGACAGTGTATCTAAAGTACTGTGACATCCGGTTCCAGAGGGGGAAGGACAGTGTATCTAACGCACTGTGACACCCGGTCCCAGAGGGGGAAATGACAGAGTATCTAACGCACTGAGACATCCTGTCCCAGAGGGGGAAGGGACAGTGTATCGAACACACTGTGACACACGGTCCCAGAGGGGGAAAGGACAGTTTATCTAATGCACTGCGACACCTGGTCCCAGAGGGGAAAGGACAGTGTATCTAACGCACTGTGACAACCGGTCCCAAAGGGGAAAGGACAGTGTATCTAATGCACTGTGAAACCCGGTCACAGAGGGGGAAAGGAAAGTGTATCTAACGCACTGTGACACCCGGTCCCAGAGGGGGAAAGGACATTGTATCTAACGCACTGTGACACCCGGTCCCAGAGGGGGAAAGGACTGTGTATCTAACGCACTGTGACACCCGGTCCCAGAGCAGGAAAGGACAGTGTATCTAACGCACGGTGACACCCGGTCCCAGAGGGGGAAAGGACTGTGTATCTAACGCACTGTGGCACCCGGTCCCAGTGTGGGAATGACAGTATATCTAACACACTGTGACACCCGATCCCAGAGGGGAAAGGACAGTGTATCTAACGCACTGCGAAACCCGGTCCCAGAGGGGAAAGGACAGTGTATCTAATGCACTGTGACACCCGGTCCCAGAGGGGGAAGGACAGTGTATCTAACGCACTGTGACACCCGGTCCCAGAGCGGGAAAGGACAGTGTATCTTACACACTGTGACACCCGGTCCCAGAGGGGGAAAGGACAGTGTATCTAATGCACTGTGACACCCGGCCCGAGAGGGGGAAAGGACAGTGTATCTAATGCACTGTGACACCCGGTTCGAGAGGGGGAAAGGACAGTGTATCTAACGCATTGTGACACCCGGTCCGAGAGGGGGAAAGGACAGTGTATCTAACGCACTGTGACATCCGGTCCCAGATGGGAAAGGAGAGAGTATCCAACCCACTGTGACACCCGGTCCCAGAGGGGAAAGGACAGTGTAGCTAACGCACTGTGACACCTGGTCCCAGAGGGGGAAAGGACAGTGTATCTAACGCACTGTGACAACCGGTCCCGGAGGGGAAAGGACAGTCTATCTAACGCACTGTGACACCCGGTTCCAGAGGGGGAAAGGACAGTGTATCTAACGCACTGTGACACCCGGTCCCAGAGGGGGAAAGGACAGTGCATCTAACGCACTGTGACACCTGGTCCCAGAGGGGGAAAGGACAGTGTATCTAACGCACTGTGACACCCGGGCCCAGAGGGGAAAGATAGTGTATCTTACGCACTGTGACACCCGGTCCCAGAGTGGGAAAGGACTGAGTATCTAACGGTCAGTGACACCCGGTCCCAGACGGGGAAAGGACAGTGTATCTAACGCACTGTGATACCCGGTCCCAAAGCGGCAAAGGACAGTGTATCTTAAACACTGTGACACCCGGTCCCAGAGGGGGAAAGGACAGTGTATCTAACGCACTGTGACACCCGGTCCCAGAGGCGGAAAGGACAGTGTATCTAATGCACTGTAACACCCGGTTCCAGAGGGGGAAGGACAGTGTATCTAACACACTGTGACACCCGGTCCCAGAGGGGGAAAGGACAGTGTATCTAATGCAGTGTGACACCCGGTCCCAGAGGGGAAAGGACAGTGTACCTAATGCAGTGTGACACCCGGTCCCAGAGGGGAAAGGACAGTGTATCTCACACAATGTGACACCCGGTCCCAGAGGGGAAAGGACAGTGTATCTAACGCACTGTGACAACCGGTCCCAAAAGGGAAAGGACAGTGTATCTAAAGCACTGTGACACCCGGTCCCAGAGGGGGAAAGGACAGTGTATCTAACGCACTGTGACTCCTGGTCCCAGAGGGGAAAGGACAGTGTATCTAACGCACTGTGACAACCGGTCCCAGAGGGGAAAGGACACTGTATCTAACGCACTGTGACACCCGGTCCCAGAGGGGGAAAGGACAGTGTATCTAACGCACTGTGACTCCTGGTCCCAGAGGGGAAAGGACAGTGTATCTAACGCACTGTGACAACCGGTCCCAGAGGGGAAAGGACAGTGTATCTAACGCACTGTGACACCCGGTTCCAGAGGGGGAAAGGACAGTGTATCTAACGCACTGTGACACCCGGTCCCAGAGGGGGAAAGGACAGTGCATCTAACGCACTTTGACACCTGGTCCCAGAGGGGGAAAGGAAAGTGTATCTAACGCACTGTGACACCCGGGCCCAGAGGGGAAAGGATAGTGTATCTAACGCACTGTGACACCCGGTCCCAGAGTGGGAAAGGACTGAGTATCTAACGGTCAGTGACACCCGGTCCCAGACGGGGAAAGGACAGTGTATCTAACGCACTGTGATACCCGGTCCCAGAGGGGCAAAGGACAGTGTATCTAAAACACTGTGACACCCGGTCCCAGAGGGGGAAAGGACAGTGTATCTAACGCACTGTGACACCCGGTCCCAGAGGGGGAAATGACAGAGTATCTAACGCACTGTGACACCCGGTCCCAGAGGGGGAAATGACAGAGTATCTAACGCACTGTGACATCCTGTCCCAGAGGGGGAAGGGACAGTGTATCGAACACACTGTGACACACGGTCCCAGAGGGGGAAAGGACAGTTTATCTAATGCACTGTGACACCCGGTCCCAGAGGGGAAAGGACAGTGTATCTAACGCACTGTGACAACCGGTCCCAAAGGGGAAAGGACAGTGTATCTAATGCACTGTGAAACCCGGTCACAGAGGGGGAAAGGAAAGTTTATCTAACGCACTGTGACACCCGGTCCCAGAGGGGGAAAGGACTGTGTATCTAACGCACTGTGACACCCGGTCCCAGAGCAGGAAAGGACAGTGTATCTAACGCATGGTGACACCCGGTCCCAGAGGGGGAAAGGACTGTGTATCTAACGCACTGTGGCACCCGGTCCCAGAGTGGGAATGACAGTATATCTAACACACTGTGACACCCGATCCCAGAGGGGAAAGGACAGTGTATCTAACGCACTGCGAAACCCGGTCCCAGAGTGGAAAGGACAGTGTATCTAATGCACTGTGACACCCGGTCCCAGAGGGGGAAGGACAGTGTATCTAACGCACTGTGACACCCGGTCCCAGAGCGGGAAAGGACAGTGCATCTTACACACTGTGACACCCGGTCCCAGAGGGGGAAAGGACAGTGTATCTAATGCACTGTGACACCCGGCCCGAGAGGGGGAAAGGACAGTGTATCTAATGCACTGTGACACCCGGTCCGAGAGGGGGAAAGGACAGTGTATCTAACGCATTGTGACACCCGGTCCGAGAGGGGGAAAGGACAGTGTATCTAACGCACTGTGACATCCGGTCCCAGATGGGAAAGGAGAGAGTATCCAACCCACTGTGACACCCGGTCCCAGAGGGGAAAGGACAGTGTATCTAACGCACTGTGACACCCGGTCCCAGAGGGGGAAAGGACACTGTAGCTAACGCACTGTGACACCTGGTCCCAGAGGGGGAAAGGACAGTGTATCTAACGCACTGTGACAACCGGTCCCAGAGGGGAAAGGACAGTCTATCTAACGCACTGTGACACCCGGTTCCAGAGGGGGAAAGGACAGTGTATCTAACGCACTGTGACACCCGGTCCCAGAGGGGGAAAGGACAGTGCATCTAACGCACTGTGACACCTGGTCCCAGAGGGGGAAAGGACAGTGTATCTAACGCACTGTGACACCCGGGCCCAGAGGGGAAAGGATAGTGTATCTAACGCACTGTGACACCCGGTCCCAGAGTGGGAAAGGACTGAGTATCTAACGGTCAGTGACACCCGGTCCCAGATGGGGAAAGGACAGTGTATCTAACGCACTGTGATACCCGGTCCCAGAGCGGCAAAGGACAGTGTATCTTAAACACTGTGACACCCGGTCCCAGAGGGGGAAAGGACAGTGTATCTAACGCACTGTGACACCCGGTCCCAGAGGCGGAAAGGACAGTGTATCTAAAGCAGTGTGACACCCGGTCCCAGAGGGGAAAGGACAGTGTACCTAATGCAGTGTGACACCCGGTCCCAGAGGGGAAAGGACAGTGTATCTCACACACTGTGACACCCGGTCCCAGAGGGGAAAGGACAGTGTATCTAACGCACTGTGACAACCGGTCCCAAAGGGGAAAGGACAGTGTATCTA
Organism: Somniosus microcephalus; assembly: GCF_052327205.1. Lineage (NCBI taxonomy): Eukaryota > Metazoa > Chordata > Chondrichthyes > Squaliformes > Somniosidae > Somniosus > Somniosus microcephalus. The sequence goes on from NW_028225179.1 coordinate 71,032,085, forward strand.
AAGCACTGTGACACCCGGTCCCAGAGGGGGAAAGGACAGTGTATCTTACACACTGTGACACCCGGTCCCAGAGGGGAAAGGACAGTATATCTAATGCACTGTGACACCCGGTCCCAGAGGTGGAAAGGACAGTGTATCTAACGCATTGTGACACCCGGTCCCAGACGGGGAAAGGACAGTGTATCTAAAGCACTGTGACACCCGGTCCCAGAGGGGTAAAGTACAGTGTATCTAACACACTGTGACACCCGGTCAAACAGGGGGAAAGGACAGTGTATCTAACACACTGTGACACCCGGTCCCAGAGGGGGAAAGGACAGTATATCTAACACACTGTGTCACCCGGTCCCAGAGGGGGAAAGGACTGTGTATCTAACACACTGTGACACCTGGTCCCAGAGGGGGAAAGGACAGTGTATCTAACGCACGGTGACACCCGGTCCCAGAGGGGGAAAGGACTCTGTATCTAACGCACTGTGACACCCAGTCCCAGAGTGGAAAGGACAGTGTATCTAACGCACTGTGACACCCGATCCCAGAGGGGAAAGGACAGTGTATCTAACGCACTGTGACACCCGGTCCCAGAGGGGGAAAGGACAGTGTATCTAACGCACTGTGACTCCTGGTCCCAGAGGGGAAAGGACAGTGTATCTAACGCACTGTGACAACCGGTCCCAGAGGGGAAAGGACAGTGTATCTAACGCACTGTGACACCCGGTTCCAGAGGGGGAAAGGACAGTGTATCTAACGCACTGTGACACCCGGTCCCAGAGGGGGAAAGGACAGTGCATCTAACGCACTTTGACACCTGGTCCCAGAGGGGGAAAGGAAAGTGTATCTAACGCACTGTGACACCCGGGCCCAGAGGGGAAAGGATAGTGTATCTAACGCACTGTGTCACCCTGTCCCAGAGGGGGAAAGGACTGTGTATCTAACACACTGTGACACCTGGTCCCAGAGGGGGAAAGGACAGTGTATCTAACGCACGGTGACACCCGGTCCCAGAGGGGGAAAGGACTCTGTATCTAACGCACTGTGACACCCAGTCCCAGAGTGGAAAGGAAAGTGTATCTAACGCACTGTGACACCCGATCCCAGAGGGGAAAGGACAGTGTATCTAACGCACTGTGACACCCGGTCCCAGAGGGGGAAAGGACAGTGTATCTAACGCACTGTGACTCCTGGTCCCAGAGGGGAAAGGACAGTGTATCTAACGCACTGTGACAACCGGTCCCAGAGGGGAAAGGACAGTGTATCTAACGCACTGTGACACCCGGTTCCAGAGGGGGAAAGGACAGTGTATCTAACGCACTGTGACACCCGGTCCCAGAGGGGGAAAGGACAGTGCATCTAACGCACTTTGACACCTGGTCCCAGAGGGGGAAAGGAAAGTGTATCTAACGCACTGTGACACCCGGGCCCAGAGGGGAAAGGATAGTGTATCTAACGCACTGTGACAGCCGGTCCCAGAGTGGGAAAGGACTGAGTATCTAACGGTCAGTGACACCCGGTCCCAGACGGGGAAAGGACAGTGTATCTAACGCACTGTGATACCCGGTCCCAGAGGGGCAAAGGACAGTGTATCTAAAACACTGTGACACCCGGTCCCAGAGGGGGAAAGGACAGTGTATCTAACGCACTGTGACACCCGGTCCCAGAGGGGGAAAGGACAGTGTATCTTACACACAGTGGCACCCGGTCCCAGAGGGGGAAAGGACAGTGTATCTAACATTCTGTGACACCCGGTCCCAGAGGGGGAAAGGACAGTGTATCTAACGCACTGTGGCACCTGGTCCCAGAGGGGAAAGGACAGTGTATCTAAAGTACTGTGACATCCGGTTCCAGAGGGGGAAGGACAGTGTATCTAACGCACTGTGACACCCGGTCCCAGAGGGGGAAATGACAGAGTATCTAACGCACTGTGACATCCTGTCCCAGAGGGGGAAGGGACAGTGTATCGAACACACTGTGACACATGGTCCCAGAGGGGGAAAGGACAGTTTATCTAATGCACTGTGACACCCGGTCCCAGAGGGGAAAGGACAGTGTATCTAACGCACTGTGACAACCGGTCCCAAAGGGGAAAGGACAGTGCATCTAATGCACTGTGAAACCCGGTCACAGAGGGGGAAAGGAAAGTGTATCTAACGCACTGTGACACCCGGTCCCAGAGGGGGAAAGGACTGTGTATCTAACTCACTGTGACACCCGGTCCCAGAGCAGGAAAGGACAGTGTATCTAACGCACGGTGACACCCGGTCCCAGAGGGGGAAAGGACTGTGTATCTAACGCACTGTGGCACCCGGTCCCAGAGTGGGAATGACAGTATATCTAACACACTGTGACACCCGATCCCAGAGGGGAAAGGACAGTGTATCTAACGCACTGCGAAACCCGGTCCCAGAGTGGAAAGGACAGTGTATCTAATGCACTGTGACACCCGGTCCCAGAGGGGGAAGGACAGTGTATCTAACGCACTGTGACACCCGGTCCCAGAGCGGGAAAGGACAGTGTATCTTACACACTGTGACACCCGGTCCCAGAGGGGGAAAGGACAGTGTATCTAATGCACTGTGACACCCGGCCCGAGAGGTGGAAAGGACAGTGTATCTAATGCACTGTGACACCCGGTCCGAGAGGGGGAAAGGACAGTGTATCTAACGCATTGTGACACCCGGTCCGAGAGGGGGAAAGGACAGTGTATCTAACGCACTGTGACATCCGGTCCCAGATGGGAAAGGAGAGAGTATCCAACCCACTGTGACACCCGGTCCCAGAGGGGAAAGGACAGTGTATCTAACGCACTGTGACACCCGGTCCCAGAGGGGGATAGGACAGTGTAGCTAACGCACTGTGACACCTGGTCCCAGAGGGGGAAAGGACAGTGTATCTAACGCACTGTGACAACCGGTCCCAGAGGGGAAAGGACAGTCTATCTAACGCACTGTGACACCCGGTTCCAGAGGGGGAAAGGACAGTGTATCTAACGCACTGTGACACCCGGTCCCAGAGGGGAAAAGGACAGTGCATCTAACGCACTGTGACACCTGGTCCCAGAGGGGGAAAGGACAGTGTATCTAACGCACTGTGACACCCGGGCCCAGAGGGGAAAGGATAGTGTATCTAACGCACTGTGACACCCGGTCCCAGAGTGGGAAAGGACTGAGTATCTAACGGTCAGTGACACCCGGTCCCAGACGGGGAAAGGACAATGTATCTAACGCACTGTGATACCCGGTCCCAGAGCGGCAAAGGACAGTGTATCTTAAACACTGTGACACCCGGTCCCAGAGGGGGAAAGGACAGTGTATCTAACGCACTGTGACACCCGGTCCCAGAGGCGGAAAGGACAGTGTATCTAATGCACTGTAAAACCCGGTTCCAGAGGGGGAAGGACAGTGTATCTAACACACTGTGACACCCGGTCCCAGAGGGGGAAAGGACAGTGTATCTAATGCAGTGTGACACCCGGTCCCAGAGGGGAAAGGACAGTGTACCTAATGCAGTGTGACACCCGGTCCCAGAGGGGAAAGGACAGTGTATCTCACACACTGTGACACCCGGTCCCAGAGGGGAAAGGACAGTGTATCTAACGCACTGTGACAACCGGTCCCAAAGGGGAAAGGACAGTGTATCGAAAGCACTGTGACACCCGGTCCCAGAGGGGGAAAGGACAGTGTATCTTACACACTGTGACACCCGGTCCCAGAGGGGAAAGGACAGTATATCTAATGCACTGTGACACCCGGTCCCAGAGGTAGAAAGGACAGTGTATCTAACGCATTGTGACACCCGGTCCCAGACGGGGAAAGGACAGTGTATCTAAAGCACTGTGACACCCGGTCCCAGAGGGGTAAAGTACAGTGTATCTAACACACTGTGACACCCGGTCAAACAGGGGGAAAGGACAGTGTATCTAACACACTGTGACACCCGGTCCCAGAGGGGGAAAGGACAGTATATCTAACACACTGTGTCACCCGGTCCCAGAGGGGGAAAGGACTGTGTATCTAACACACTGTGACACCTGGTCCCAGAGGGGGAAAGGACAGTGTATCTAACGCACGGTGACACCCGGTCCCAGAGGGGGAAAGGACTCTGTATCTAACGCACTGTGACACCCAGTCCCAGAGTGGAAAGGACAGTGTATCTAACGCACTGTGACACCGGATCCCAGAGGGGAAAGGACAGTGTATCTAACGCACTGTGACACCCGGTCCCAGAGGGGGAAAGGACAGTGTATCTAACGCACTGTGACTCCTGGTCCCAGAGGGGAAAGGACAGTGTATCTAACGCACTGTGACAACCGGACCCAGAGGGGAAAGGACAGTGTATCTAACGCACTGTGACACCCGGTTCCAGAGGGGGAAAGGACAGTGTATCTAACGCACTGTGACACCCGGTCCCAGAGGGGGAAAGGACAGTGCATCTAACGCACTTTGACACCTGGTCCCAGAGGGGGAAAGGAAAGTGTATCTAACGCACTGTGACACCCGGGCCCAGAGGGGAAAGGATAGTGTATCTAACGCACTGTGACAGCCGGTCCCAGAGTGGGAAAGGACTGAGTATCTAACGGTCAGTGACACCCGGTCCCAGACGGGGAAAGGACAGTGTATCTAACGCACTGTGATACCCGGTCCCAGAGGGGCAAAGGACAGTGTATCTAAAACACTGTGACACCCGGTCCCAGAGGGGGAAAGGACAGTGTATCTAACGCACTGTGACACCCGGTCCCAGAGGGGGAAAGGACAGTGTATCTTACACACAGTGGCACCCGGTCCCAGAGGGGGAAAGGACAGTGTATCTAACATTCTGTGACACCCGGTCCCAGAGGGGGAAAGGACAGTGTATCTAACGCACTGTGGCACCTGGTCCCAGAGGGGAAAGGACAGTGTATCTAAAGTACTGTGACATCCGGTTCCAGAGGGGGAAGGACAGTGTATCTAACGCACTGTGACATCCTGTCCCAGAGGGGGAAGGGACAGTGTATCGAACACACTGTGACACACGGTCCCAGAGGGGGAAAGGACAGTTTATCTAATGCACTGTGACACCCGGTCCCAGAGGGGAAAGGACAGTGTATCTAACGCACTGTGACAACCGGTCCCAAAGGGGAAAGGACATTGTATCTAATGCACTGTGAAACCCGGACACAGAGGGGGAAAGGACAGTGTATCTAACTCACTGTGACACCCGGTCCCAGAGGGGGAAAGGACTGTGTATCTAACGCACTGTGACACCCGGTCCCAGAGCAGGAAAGGACAGTGTATCTAACGCACGGTGACACCCGGTCCCAGAGGGGGAAAGGACTGTGTATCTAACGCACTGTGGCACCCGGTCCCAGAGTGGGAATGACAGTATATCTAACACACTGTGACACCCGATCCCAGAGGGGAAAGGACAGTGTATCTAACGCACTGCGAAACCCGGTCCCAGAGTGGAAAGGACAGTGTATCTAATGCACTGTGACACCCGGTCCCAGAGGGGGAAGGACAGTGTATCTAACGCACTGTGACACCCGGTCCCAGAGCGGGAAAGGACAGTGTATCTTACACACTGTGACACCCGGTCCCAGAGGGGGAAAGGACAGTGTATCTAATGCACTGTGACACCAGGCCCGAGAGGGGGAAAGGACAGTGTATCTAATGCACTGTGACACCCGGTCCGAGAGGGGGAAAGGACAGTGTATCTAACGCATTGTGACACCCGGTCCGAGAGGGGGAAAGGACAGTGTATCTAACGCACTGTGACATCCGGTCCCAGATGGGAAAGGAGAGAGTATCCAACCCACTGTGACACCCGGTCCCAGAGGGGAAAGGACAGTGTATCTAACGCACTGTGACACCCGGTCCCAGAGGGGGAAAGGACAGTGTAGCTAACGCACTGTGACACCTGGTCCCAGAGGGGGAAAGGACAGTGTATCTAACGCACTGTGACAACCGGTCCCAGAGGGGAAAGGACAGTCTATCTAACGCACTGTGACACCCGGTTCCAGAGGGGGAAAGGACAGTGTATCTAACGCACTGTGACACCCGGTCCCAGAGGGGGAAAGGACAGTGCATCTAACGCAATGTGACACCTGGTCCCAGAGGGGGAAAGGACAGTGTATCTAACGCACTGTGACACCCGGGCCCAGAGGGGAAAGGATAGTGTATCTAACGCACTGTGACACCCGGTCCCAGAGTGGGAAAGGACTGAGTATTTAACGGTCAGTGACACCCGGTCCCAGACGGGGAAAGGACAGTGTATCTAACGCACTGTGATACCCGGTCCCAGAGCGGCAAAGGACTGTGTATCTAAAACACTGTGACACCCGGTCCCAGAGGGGGAAAGGACAGTGTATCTAACGCACTGTGACACCCGGTCCCAGAGGGGAAAGGACAGTGTATCTTACACACAGTGGCACCCGGTCCCAGAGGGGGAAAGGACAGTGTATCTAACATTCTGTGACACCCGGTCCCAGAGGGGGAAAGGACAGTGTATCTAACGCACTGTGACACCTGGTCCCAGAGGGGAAAGGACAGTGCATCTAAAGCACTGTGACACCCAGTTCCAGAGGGGGAAGGACAGTGTATCTAACGCACTGTGACACCCGGTCCCAGAGGGGGAAATGACAGAGTATCTAACGCACTGTGACATCCAGTCCTAGAGGGGGAAGGGACAATGTATCGAACACACTGTGACCTACGGTCCCAGAGGGGGAAAGGACAGTTTATCTAATGCACTGTGACACCCGGTCCCAGAGGGGAAAGGACATTGTATCTAATGCACTGTGACAACCGGTCCCAAAGGGGAAAGGACAGTGTATCTAATGCACTGTGAAACCCGGTCCCAGAGGGGGAAAGGAAAGTGTATCTAACGCACTGTGACACCCGGTCCCAGAGGGGGAAAGGAAAGTGTATCTAACACACTGTGTCACCCGGTCCCAGAGGGGGAAAGGACTGTGTATCTAACGCACTGTGACACCCGGTCCCACAGCAGGGAAGGACAGTGTATCTAACGCACGGTGACACCCGGTCCCAGAGGGGGAAAGGACTGTGTATCTAACGCACTGTGGCACCCGGTCCCAGAGTGGGAATGACAGTATATCTAACACACTGTGACACCCGATCCCAGAGGGGAAAGGACAGTGTTTCTAACGCACTGCGAAACCCGGTCCCAGAGTGGAAAGGACAGTGTATCTAACGCACTGTGACACCCGGTCCCAGAGGGGGAAGGACAATGTATCTAACGCACTGCGAAACCCGGTCCCAGAGTGGAAAGGACAGTGTTTCTAACGCACTGCGAAACCCGGTCCCAGAGTGGAAAGGACACTGTATCTAACGCACTGTGACACCCGGTCCCAGAGCGGGAAAGGACAGTGTATCTAACACACTGTGACACCCGGTCCCAGAGCGGGAAAGGACAGTGTATCTAACACACTGTGACACCCAGTACCAGAGGGGGAAAGGACAGTGTATCTAATGCACTGTGACACCCGGTCCGAGAGGGGGAAAGGACAGTGTATCTAATGCACTGTGACACCCGGTCCGAGAGGGGGAAAGGACAGTGTATCTAACGAATTGTGACACCCGGTCCGAGAGGGGGAAAGGACAGTGTATCTAACGCACTGTGACATCCGGTCCCAGATGGGAAAGGAGAGAGTATCTAACGCACTGTGACACCCGGTCCCAGAATGGGAAAGGACAGTGTATCTAACACACTGTGACACCCGGTCCCAGAGGGGGAAGGGACAGTGTATCTAACGCACTGTGACACCCGGTCGCAGAGGGGAAAAGGACAGTGTATCTAACACACTGTGACACCCGGTCCCAGAGGGGGAAAGGACAGTGAATCTAACACTCTGTGACACCCAGTCCCAGAGGGGGAAAGGACAGGATATCTAACATACTGTGAAACCCAGTCCCAGAGGGGGAAGGGACTGTGTATCTAACGCACTGTGACAACCGGTCCCTGAGGGGGAAAGGACAGTGTATCTAACATTCTGTGACACCCGGTCCCAGATGCGGAAAGGACAGTGTATCTAACGCACTGTGACAGCCGATCCCAGAGGGGGAAAGGTCAGTGTATCTAACACACCATGACACCCGGTCCCAGAGGGGGAAAGGACAGTGTATCTAACACACTGTGACACCTGGTCCCAGAGGGGATAGGACAGTGTATCTAACGCACTGTGACACCCGGTCCCAGAGGCGGAAAGGACAGTGTATCTAACGCACTGTGACACCCGGTCCCAGAGGCGGAAAGGACAGTGTATCTAACGCACTGTGACACCCGGTTCCAGAGGGGGAAGGACAGTGTATCTAACACACTGTGACACCCGGTCCCAGAGGGGGAAAGGACAGTGTATCTAACGCACTGTGACACCCGGTTCCAGAGGGGGAAAGGACAGTGTATCTAACGCACTGTGACACCCGGTCCCAGAGGGGGAAAGGACAGTGCATCTAACGCACTGTGACACCTGGTCCCAGAGGGGGAAAGGACAGTGTATCTAACGCACTGTGACACCCGGGCCCAGAGGGGAAAGGATAGTGTATCTAACGCACTGTGACACCCGGTCCCAGAGTGGGAAAGGACTGAGTACCTAACGGTCAGTGACACCCGGTCCCAGACGGGGAAAGGACAGTGTATCTAACGCACTGTGATACCCGGTCCCAGAGCGGCAAAGGACAGTGTATCTAAAACACTGTGACACCCGGTCCCAGAGGGGGAAAGGACAGTGTATCTAACGCACTGTGACACCCGGTCCCAGAGGGGGAAAGGACAGTGTATCTTACACACAGTGGCACCCGGTCCCAGAGGGGGAAAGGACAGTGTATCTAACATTCTGTGAGACCCGGTCCCAGAGGGGGAAAGGACAGTGTATCTAACGCACTGTGACACCTGGTCCCAGAGGGGAAAGGACAGTGTATCTAAAGCACTGTGACACCCGGTTCCAGAGGGGGAAGGACAGTGTATCTAACGCACTGTGACACCCGGTCCCAGAGGGGGAAGGGACAATGTATCGAACACACTGTGACACACGGTCCCAGAGGGGGAAAGGACAGTTTATCTAATGCACTGTGACAACCGGTCCCAAAGGGGAAAGGACAGTGTATCTAATGCACTGTGAAACCCGGTCCCAGAGGGGGAAAGGAAAGTGTATCTAACGCACTGTGACACCCGGTCCCAGAGGGGGAAAGGACAGTGTATCTAACACACTGTGTCACCCGGTCCCAGAGGGGGAAAGGACTGTGTATCTAACGCACTGTGACACCCGGTCCCACAGCAGGAAAGGACAGTGTATCTAACGCACGGTGACACCCGGTCCCAGAGGGGGAAAGGACTGTGTATCTAACGCACTGTGGCACCCGGTCCCAGAGTGGGAATGACAGTATATCTAACACACTGTGACACCCGATCCCAGAGGGGAAAGGACAGTGTTTCTAATGCACTGCGAAACCCGGTCCCAGAGTGGAAAGGACAGTGTATCTAATGCACTGTGACACCCGGTCCCAGACGGGGAAGGACAGTGTATCTAACGCACTGTGACACCCGGTCCCAGAGCGGGAAAGGACAGTGTATCTTACACACTGTGACACCCAGTCCCAGAGGGGGAAAAGACAGTGTATCTAATGCACTGTGATACCCGGTCCGAGAGGGGGAAAGGACAGTGTATCTAATGCACTGTGACACCCGGTCCGAGAGGGGGAAAGGACAGTGTATCTAACGCATTGTGACACCCGGTCCGAGAGGGGGAAAGGACAGTGTATCTAACGCACTGTGACATCCGGTCCCAGATGGGAAAGGAGAGAGTATCTAACCCACTGTGACACCCGGTCCCAGAGGGGAAAGGACAGTGTATCTAACGCAGTGTGACACCCGGTCCCAGAATGGGAAAGGACAGTGTATCTAACACACTGTGACACCCGGTCCCAGAGGGGGAAGGGACAGTGTATCTAACGCATTGTGACACCCGGTCGCAGAGGGGGAAAGGACAGTGTATCTAACACACTGTGACACCCGGTCCCAGAGGGGGAAAGGACAGTGAATCTAACACTCTGTGACACCCAGTCCCAGAGGGGGAAAGGACAGGATATCTAACATACTGTGACACCCAGTCCCAGAGGGGGAAGGGACAGTGTATCTAATGCACTGTGACAACCGGTCCCTGAGGGGGAAAGGACAGTGTATCTAACATTCTGTGACACCCGGTCCCAGATGCGGAAAGGACAGTGTATCTAATGCACTGTGACAGCCGGTCCCAGAGGGGGAAAGGTCAGTGTATCTAACACACCATGACACCCGGCCCCAGAGGGGGAAAGGACAGTGTATCTAACACACTGTGACACCTGGTCCCAGAGGGGATAGGACAGTGTATCTAACGCACTGTGACACCCGGTCCCAGAGGCGGAAAGGACAGTGTATCTAACGCACTGTGACACCCGGTCCCAGAGGCGGAAAGGACAGTGTATCTAACGCACTGTGACACCCGGTTCCAGAGGGGGAAGGACATTGTATCTAACACACTGTGACACCCGGTCCCGGAGGGGGAAAGGACAGTCTATCTGATGCAGTGTGACACCCGGTCCCAGAGGGGAAAGGACAGTGTACCTAATGCAGTGTGACACTCGGTCCCAGAGGGGAAAGGACAGTGTATCTAACACACTGTGACACCCGGTCCCAGAGGGGAAAGGACAGTGTATCTAACGCACTGTGACAACCGGTCCCAAAGGGGAAAGGACAGTGTATCTAAAGCAATGTGACACCCGGTCCCAGACGGGGAAAGGACAGTGTCTCTAAAGCACTGTGACACCCGGTCCCAGAGGGGTAAAGTACAGTGTATCTAACACACTGTGACACCCGGTCAAAGAGGGGGAAAGCACAGTGTATCTAACGCACTGTGACACCCGGTCCCAGAGGGGGAAAGGACAGTGTATCTAACGCACGGTGACACCCGGTCCCAGAGGGGAAAGGACAGTGTATCTAACGCACTGTGACACCCGGTCCCAGAGGGGGAAAGGACAGTGTATCTAAGGCAGTGTGACTCCTGGTCCCAGAGGGGGAAAGGTCAGTGTATCTAACGCACTGTGACAACCGGTCCCAGAGGGGAAAGGACAGTGTATCTAACGCACTGTGACACCCGGTTCCAGAGGGGGAAAGGACAGTGTATCTAACGCACTGTGACACCCGGTCCCAGAGGGGGAAATGACAGTGCATCTAACGCACTGTGACACCTGGTCCCAGAGGGGGAAAGGACAGTGTATCTAACGCACTGTGACACCCGGGCCCAGAGGGGAAAGGATAGTGTATCTAACGCACTGTGACACCCGGTCCCAGAGTGGGAAAGGACTGAGTATCTAACGGTCAGTGACACCCGGTCCCAGACGGGGATAGGACAGTGTATCGAACGCACTGTGATACCCGGTCCCAGAGGGGCAAAGGACAGTGTTTCTAAAACAGTGTGACACCCGCTCCCAGAGGGGGAAAGGACAGTGTATCTAACGCACTGTGACACCCGGTCCCAGAGGGGGAAAGGACAGTGTATCTTACACACAGTGGCACCCGGTCCCAGAGGGGGAAAGGACAGTGTATCTAACATTCTGTGACACCCGGTCCCAGAGGGGGAAAGTACAGTGTATCTAACGCACTGTGACACCTGGTCCCAGAGGGAAAGGACAGTGTATCTAAAGCACTGTGACACCCGGTTCCAGAGGGGGAAGGACAGTGTATCTAAGGCACTGTGACACCCGGTCCCAGAGGGGGAAGGGACAGTGTATCGAACACACTGTGACACACGGTCCCAGAGGGGGAAAGGACAGTTTATCTAATGCACTGTGTCACCCGGTCCCAGAGGGGAAAGGACAGTGTATCTAACGCACTGTGACAACCGGTCCCAAAGGGGAAAGGACGGTGTATCTAATGCACTGTGAAACCCGGTCACAGAGGGGGAAAGGAAAGTGTATCTAACGTACTGTGACACCCGGTCCCAGAGGGGGAAAGGACAGTGTATCTAACACACTGTGTCACCCGGTCCCAGAGGGGGAAAGGACTGTGTATCTAACGCACTGTGACACCCGGTCCCAGAGCAGGAAAGGACAGTGTATCTAACGCACGGTGACACCCGGTTCCAGAGGTGGAAAGGACAGTGTATCTAACGCACTGTGACACCCGGTCCCAGACGGGGAAAGGACAGTGTATCTAAAGCACTGTGACACCCGGTCCCAGAGGGGTAAAGTACAGTGTATCTAACACACTGTGACACCCGGTCAAAGAGGGGGAAAGGACAGTGTATCTAAAACACTGTGACACCCGGTCCCAGAGGGGGAAAGGACAGTATATCTAACACACTGTGTCACCCGGTCCCAGAGGGGGAAAGGACAGTGTATCTAACGCACGGTGAAAACCGGTCCCAGAGGGGGAAAGGACTGTGTATCTAACGCACTGTGACACCCAGTCCCAGAGTGGAAAGGACAGTGTATCTAACGCACTGAGACACCCGGTCCCAGAGGGGGAAAGGACAGTGTATCTAACGCACTGTGACACCTGGTCCCAGAGGGGGAAAGGACAGTGTATCTCACACACTGTGACAACCGGTCCCAGAGGGGAAAGGACAGTGTATCTAACGCACTGCGACACCCGGTTCCAGAGGGGGAAAGGACAGTGTATCTAACGCACTGTGACACCCGTTCCCAGAGGGGGTAAGGAGAGTGCATCTAACGCACTGTGACACCTGGTCCCAGAGGGGGAAAGGACAGCGTATCTAACGCACTGTGACTACCGGGCCCAGAGGGGCAAGGATAGTGTATCTAACGCACTGTGACACCCGGTCCCAGAGTGGGAAAGGACTATATATCTAACGGTCAGTGACACCCGGTCCCAGACGGGGAAAGGACAGTGTATCTAACGTACTGTGATACCCGGTCCCAGAGGGGGAAAGGACAGTGTATCTTACACACAGTGGCACCCGGTCCCAGAGGGGGAAAGGACAGTGTATCTAAAACACTGTGACACCCGGTTCCCGAGGGGGAAAGGACAGTGTATCTAACGCACTGTGACACCCGGTCCCAGAGGGGGAAAGGACAGTGTATCTTACACACAGTGGCACCCGGTCCCAGAGGGGGAAAGGACAGTGTATCTAACATTCTGTGACACCCGGTCCCAGAGGGGGAAAGGACAGTGTATCTAACGCACTGTGACACCCGGTCACAGAGGGGGAAAGGACAGTGTATCCAATGCACTGTGACACCCGGTCCCAGAGGGGGAATGGACAGTGTATCTAATGCACTGTGACACCCGGTTCCAGAGGGGAAAGGACAGTGTATCTAACACACTGTGACACCCGGTCCCAGAGGGGGAAAGGACAGTGTATCGAACGCACTGTGATACCTGGTCCCAGAGGGGGAAAGGACAGTGTATCTAACGCACTGTGACAACCGGTCCCAGAGGGGGAAAGGACAGTGTATCTAACGCACTGTGACACCCGGTCCCAGAGGGGGAAAGGACTGTGTATCTAACGAACTGTGACACCCGGTCCCAGAGCAGGAAAGGACAGTGTATCTAACGCACGGTGACACCCGGTCCCAGAGGGGAAAGGACTGTGTATCTAATGCACTGTGACACCCGGCCCCAGATGGGGAGCGGACTGTGTATTTAATGCACTGTGACACACGGTCCCAGAGCAGGAAAGGACAGTGTATCGAACGCACTGTGACACCCGGTCCCAGAGGGGAAAAGGAGAGTGTATCTAACACAATGTGACACCCGGTTCCAGAGGGGGAAAGGACAGTGTATCTAACGCACTGTGACACCCGGTCCCAGAGGGGGAAAGGACAGTGTATCCAAAGCACTGTGACACCTGGTCCCAGAGGGGGATAGGACAGTGTATCTAATGCAGTGTGACACCCGGTCCCAGATGGGGAAAGGACAGTGTATCTAACACACTGTGACACCCGGTCCCAGAGGGGGAAGGGACAGTGTATCTAACGCACTGTGACACCCGGTCGCAGAGGGGGAAAGGACAGTGAATCTAACACACTGTGACATCCGGTCCCAGAGGGGGAAAGGACAGTGAATCTAACACTCTGTGACACCCAGTCCCAGAGGGGGAAAGGACAGGATATCTAACATACTGTGACACCCAGTCCCAGAGGGGGAAGGGACAGTGTATCTAACGCACTGTGACACCCGGTCCCTGAGGGGGAAAGGAGAGTGTATCTAACATTCTGTGACACCCGGTCCCAGAGGCGGAAAGGACAGTGTATCTAACGCACTGTGACACCCGGTCCCAGAGGGGGAAAGGTCAGTGTATCTAACACACCATGACACCCGGTCCCAGAGGGGGAAAGGACAGTGTATCTAACACACTGTGACACCTGGTCCCAGAGGGGATAGGACAGTGTATCTAACGCACTGTGACACCCGGTCCCAGAGGCGGAAAGGACAGTGTATCTAATGCACTGTAACACCCGGTTCCAGAGGGGGAAGGACAGTGTATCTAACACACTGTGACACCCGGTCCCAGAGGGGGAAAGGAAAGTGTATCTAACGCACTGTGACACCCGGGCCCAGAGGGGAAAGGATAGTGTATCTAACGCACTGTGACAGCCGGTCCCAGAGTGGGAAAGGACTGAGTATCTAACGGTCAGTGACACCCGGTCCCAGACGGGGAAAGGACAGTGTATCTAACGCACTGTGATACCCGGTCCCAGAGGGGCAAAGGACAGTGTATCTAAAACACTGTGACACCCGGTCCCAGAGGGGGAAAGGACAGTGTATCTAACGCACTGTGACACCCGGTCCCAGAGGGGGAAAGGACAGTGTATCTTACACACAGTGGCACCCGGTCCCAGAGGGGGAAAGGACAGTGTATCTAACATTCTGTGACACCCGGTCCCAGAGGGGGAAAGGACAGTGTATCTAACGCACTGTGGCACCTGGTCCCAGAGGGGAAAGGACAGTGTATCTAAAGTACTGTGACATCCGGTTCCAGAGGGGGAAGGACAGTGTATCTAACGCACTGTGACATCCTGTCCCAGAGGGGGAAGGGACAGTGTATCGAACACACTGTGACACACGGTCCCAGAGGGGGAAAGGACAGTTTATCTAATGCACTGTGACACCCGGTCCCAGAGGGGAAAGGACAGTGTATCTAACGCACTGTGACAACCGGTCCCAAAGGGGAAAGGACAGTGTATCTAATGCACTGTGAAACCCGGACACAGAGGGGGAAAGGAAAGTCTATCTAACGCACTGTGACACCCGGTCCCAGAGGGGGAAAGGACTGTGTATCTAACGCACTGTGACACCCGGTCCCAGAGCAGGAAAGGACAGTGTATCTAACGCACGGTGACACCCGGTCCCAGAGGGGGAAAGGACTGTGTATCTAACGCACTGTGGCACCCGGTCCCAGAGTGGGAATGACAGTATATCTAACACACTGTGACACCCGATCCCAGAGGGGAAAGGACAGTGTATCTAACGCACTGCGAAACCCGGTCCCAGAGTGGAAAGGACAGTGTATCTAATGCACTGTGACACCCGGTCCCAGAGGGGGAAGGACAGTGTATCTAACGCACTGTGACACCCGGTCCCAGAGCGGGAAAGGACAGTGTATCTTACACACTGTGACACCCGGTCCCAGAGGGGGAAAGGACAGTGTATCTAATGCACTGTGACACCAGGCCCGAGAGGGGGAAAGGACAGTGTATCTAATGCACTGTGACACCCGGTCCGAGAGGGGGAAAGGACAGTGTATCTAACGCATTGTGACACCCGGTCCGAGAGGGGGAAAGGACAGTGTATCTAACGCACTGTGACATCCGGTCCCAGATGGGAAAGGAGAGAGTATCCAACCCACTGTGACACCCGGTCCCAGAGGGGAAAGGACAGTGTATCTAACGCACTGTGACACCCGGTCCCAGAGGGGGAAAGGACAGTGTAGCTAACGCACTGTGACACCTGGTCCCAGAGGGGGAAAGGACAGTGTATCTAACGCACTGTGACAACCGGTCCCAGAGGGGAAAGGACAGTCTATCTAACGCACTGTGACACCCGGTTCCAGAGGGGGAAAGGACAGTGTATCTAACGCACTGTGACACCCGGTCCCAGAGGGGGAAAGGACAGTGCATCTAACGCAATGTGACACCTGGTCCCAGAGGGGGAAAGGACAGTGTATCTAACGCACTGTGACACCCGGGCCCAGAGGGGAAAGGATAGTGTATCTAACGCACTGTGACACCCGGTCCCAGAGTGGGAAAGGACTGAGTATCTAACGGTCAGTGACACCCGGTCCCAGACGGGGAAAGGACAGTGTATCTAACGCACTGTGATACCCGGTCCCAGAGCGGCAAAGGACTGTGTATCTAAAACACTGTGACACCCGGTCCCAGAGGGGGAAAGGACAGTGTATCTAACGCACTGTGACACCCGGTCCCAGAGGGGGAAAGGACAGTGTATCTTACACACAGTGGCACCCGGTCCCAGAGGGGGAAAGGACAGTGTATCTAACATTCTGTGACACCCGGTCCCAGAGGGGGAAAGGACAGTGTATCTAACGCACTGTGACACCTGGTCCCAGAGGGGAAAGGACAGTGCATCTAAAGCACTGTGACACCCAGTTCCAGAGGGGGAAGGACAGTGTATCTAACGCACTGTGACACCCGGTCCCAGAGGGGGAAATGACAGAGTATCTAACGCACTGTGACATCCAGTCCTAGAGGGGGAAGGGACAATGTATCGAACACACTGTGACCTACGGTCCCAGAGGGGGAAAGGACAGTTTATCTAATGCACTGTGACACCCGGTCCCAGAGGGGAAAGGACATTGTATCTAATGCACTGTGACAACCGGTCCCAAAGGGGAAAGGACAGTGTATCTAATGCACTGTGAAACCCGGTCCCAGAGGGGGAAAGGAAAGTGTATCTAACGCACTGTGACACCCGGTCCCAGAGGGGGAAAGGAAAGTGTATCTAACACACTGTGTCACCCGGTCCCAGAGGGGGAAAGGACTGTGTATCTAACGCACTGTGACACCCGGTCCCACAGCAGGGAAGGACAGTGTATCTAACGCACGGTGACACCCGGTCCCAGAGGGGGAAAGGACTGTGTATCTAACGCACTGTGGCACCCGGTCCCAGAGTGGGAATGACAGTATATCTAACACACTGTGACACCCGATCCCAGAGGGGAAAGGACAGTGTTTCTAACGCACTGCGAAACCCGGTCCCAGAGTGGAAAGGACAGTGTATCTAACGCACTGTGACACCCGGTCCCAGAGGGGGAAGGACAGTGTATCTAACGCACTGTGACACCCGGTCCCAGAGCGGGAAAGGACAGTGTATCTTACACACTGTGACACCCAGTCCCAGAGGGGGAAAGGACAGTGTATCTAATGCACTGTGACACCCGGTCCGAGAGGGGGAAAGGACAGTGTATCTAATGCACTGTGACACCCGGTCCGAGAGGGGGAAAGGACAGTGTATCTAACGCATTGTGACACCCGGTCCGAGAGGGGGAAAGGACAGTGTATCTAACGCACTGTGACATCCGGTCCCAGATGGGAAAGGAGAGAGTATCTAACGCACTGTGACACCCGGTCCCAGAATGGGAAAGGACAGTGTATCTAACACACTGTGACACCCGGTCCCAGAGGGGGAAGGGACAGTGTATCTAACGCACTGTGACACCCGGTCGCAGAGGGGAAAAGGACAGTGTATCTAACACACTGTGACACCCGGTCCCAGAGGGGGAAAGGACAGTGAATCTAACACTCTGTGACACCCAGTCCCAGAGGGGGAAAGGACAGGATATCTAACATACTGTGAAACCCAGTCCCAGAGGGGGAAGGGACAGTGTATCTAACGCACTGTGACAACCGGTCCCTGAGGGGGAAAGGACAGTGTATCTAACATTCTGTGACACCCGGTCCCAGATGCGGAAAGGACAGTGTATCTAACGCACTGTGACAGCCGATCCCAGAGGGGGAAAGGTCAGTGTATCTAACACACCATGACACCCGGTCCCAGAGGGGGAAAGGACAGTGTATCTAACACACTGTGACACCTGGTCCCAGAGGGGATAGGACAGTGTATCTAACGCACTGTGACACCCGGTCCCAGAGGCGGAAAGGACAGTGTATCTAACGCACTGTGACACCCGGTCCCAGAGGCGGAAAGGACAGTGTATCTAACGCACTGTGACACCCGGTTCCAGAGGGGGAAGGACAGTGTATCTAACACACTGTGACACCCGGTCCCAGAGGGGGAAAGGACAGTGTATCTAACGCACTGTGACACCCGGTTCCAGAGGGGGAAAGGACAGTGTATCTAACGCACTGTGACACCCGGTCCCAGAGGGGGAAAGGACAGTGCATCTAACGCACTGTGACACCTGGTCCCAGAGGGGGAAAGGACAGTGTATCTAACGCACTGTGACACCCGGGCCCAGAGGGGAAAGGATAGTGTATCTAACGCACTGTGACACCCGGTCCCAGAGTGGGAAAGGACTGAGTACCTAACGGTCAGTGACACCCGGTCCCAGACGGGGAAAGGACAGTGTATCTAACGCACTGTGATACCCGGTCCCAGAGCGGCAAAGGACAGTGTATCTAAAACACTGTGACACCCGGTCCCAGAGGGGGAAAGGACAGTGTATCTAACGCACTGTGACACCCGGTCCCAGAGGGGGAAAGGACAGTGTATCTTACACACAGTGGCACCCGGTCCCAGAGGGGGAAAGGACAGTGTATCTAACATTCTGTGACACCCGGTTCCAGAGGGGGAAGGACAGTGTATCTAACGCACTGTGACACCCGGTCCCAGAGGGGGAAATGACAGAGTATCTAACGCACTGTGACATCCAGTCCTAGAGGGGGAAGGGACAATGTATCGAACACACTGTGACACACGGTCCCAGAGGGGGAAAGGACAGTTTATCTAATGCACTGTGACAACCGGTCCCAAAGGGGAAAGGACAGTGTATCTAAAGCAATGTGACACCCGGTCCCAGACGGGGAAAGGACAGTGTCTCTAAAGCACTGTGACACCCGGTCCCAGAGGGGTAAAGTACAGTGTATCTAACACACTGTGACACCCGGTCAAAGAGGGGGAAAGCACAGTGTATCTAACACACTGTGACACCCGGTCCCAGAGGGGGAAAGGACTATGTATCTAACACACTGTGACACCCGGTCCCAGAGGGGGAAAGGACAGTGTATCTAACGCACGGTGACACCCGGTCCCAGAGGGGAAAGGACGGTGTATCTAACGCACTGTGACACCCGGTCCCAGAGGGGGAAAGGACAGTGTATCTAAGGCAGTGTGACTCCTGGTCCCAGAGGGGGAAAGGTCAGTGTATCTAACGCACTGTGACAACCGGTCCCAGAGGGGAAAGGACAGTGTATCTAACGCACTGTGACACCCGGTTCCAGAGGGGGAAAGGACAGTGTATCTAACGCACTGTGACACCCAGTCCCAGAGGGGGAAATGACAGTGCATCTAACGCACTGTGACACCTGGTCCCAGAGGGGGAAAGGACAGTGTATCTAACGCACTGTGACACCCGGGCCCAGAGGGGAAAGGATAGTGTATCTAACGCACTGTGACACCCGGTCCCAGAGTGGGAAAGGACTGAGTATCTAACGGTCAGTGACACCCGGTCCCAGACGGGGATAGGACAGTGTATCGAACGCACTGTGATACCCGGTCCCAGAGGGGCAAAGGACAGTGTTTCTAAAACAGTGTGACACCCGCTCCCAGAGGGGGAAAGGACAGTGTATCTAACGCACTGTGACACCCGGTCCCAGAGGGGGAAAGGACAGTGTATCTTACACACAGTGGCACCCGGTCCCAGAGGGGGAAAGGACAGTGTATCTAACATTCTGTGACACCCGGTCCCAGAGGGGGAAAGTACAGTGTATCTAACGCACTGTGACACCTGGTCCCAGAGGGAAAGGACAGTGTATCTAAAGCACTGTGACACCCGGTTCCAGAGGGGGAAGGACAGTGTATCTAACGCACTGTGACACCCGGTCCCAGAGGGGGAAGGGACAGTGTATCGAACACACTGTGACACACGGTCCCAGAGGGGGAAAGGACAGTTTATCTAATGCACTGTGTCACCCGGTCCCAGAGGGGAAAGGACAGTGTATCTAACGCACTGTGACAACCGGTCCCAAAGGGGAAAGGACGGTGTATCTAATGCACTGTGAAACCCGGTCACAGAGGGGGAAAGGAAAGTGTATCTAACGTACTGTGACACCCGGTCCCAGAGGGGGAAAGGACAGTGTATCTAACACACTGTGTCACCCGGTCCCAGAGGGGGAAAGGACTGTGTATCGAACGCACTGTGACACCCGGTCCCAGAGCAGGAAAGGACAGTGTATCTAACGCACGGTGACACCCGGTCCCAGAGGTGGAAAGGACAGTGTATCTAACGCACTGTGACACCCGGTCCCAGACGGGGAAAGGACAGTGTATCTAAAGCACTGTGACACCCGGTCCCAGAGGGGTAAAGTACAGTGTATCTAACACACTGTGACACCCGGTCAAAGAGGGGGAAAGGACAGTGTATCTAAACCACTGTGACACCCGGTCCCAGAGGGGGAAAGGACAGTATATCTAACACACTGTGTCACCCGGTCCCAGAGGGGGAAAGGACAGTGTATCTAACGCACGGTGACACCCGGTCCCAGAGGGGGAAAGGACTGTGTATCTAACGCACTGTGACACCCAGTCCCAGAGTGGAAAGGACAGTGTATCTAACGCACTGAGACACCCGGTCCCAGAGGGGGAAAGGACAGTGTATCTAACGCACTGTGACACCTGGTCCCAGAGGGGGAAAGGACAGTGTATCTAACACACTGTGACAACCGGTCCCAGAGGGGAAAGGACAGTGTATCTAACGCACTGCGACACCCGGTTCCAGAGGGGGAAAGGACAGTGTATCTAACGCACTGTGACACCCGTTCCCAGAGGGGGTAAGGAGAGTGCATCTAACGCACTGTGACACCTGGTCCCAGAGGGGGAAAGGACAGCGTATCTAACGCACTGTGACTACCGGGCCCAGAGGGGCAAGGATAGTGTATCTAACGCACTGTGACACCCGGTCCCAGAGTGGGAAAGGACTATATATCTAACGGTCAGTGACACCCGGTCCCAGACGGGGAAAGGACAGTGTATCTAACGTACTGTGATACCCGGTCCCAGAGGGGGAAAGGACAGTGTATCTTACACACAGTGGCACCCGGTCCCAGAGGGGGAAAGGACAGTGTATCTAAAACACTGTGACACCCGGTTCCCGAGGGGGAAAGGACAGTGTATCTAACGCACTGTGACACCCGGTCCCAGAGGGGGAAAGGACAGTGTATCTTACACACAGTGGCACCCGGTCCCAGAGGGGGAAAGGACAGTGTATCTAACATTCTGTGACACCCGGTCCCAGAGGGGGAAAGGACAGTGTATCTAACGCACTGTGACACCCGATCACAGAGGGGGAAAGGACAGTGTATCCAATGCACTGTGACACCCGGTCCCAGAGGGGGAATGGACAGTGTATCTAATGCACTGTGACACCCGGTTCCAGAGGGGAAAGGACAGTGTATCTAACACACTGTGACACCCGGTCCCAGAGGGGGAAAGGACAGTGTATCTAACGCACTGTGATACCTGGTCCCAGAGGGGGAAAGGACAGTGTATCTAACGCACTGTGACAACCGGTCCCAGAGGGGGAAAGGACAGTGTATCTAACGCACTGTGACACCCGGTCCCAGAGGGGGAAAGGACTGTGTATCTAACGAACTGTGACACCCGGTCCCAGAGCAGGAAAGGACAGTGTATCTAACGCACGGTGACACACGGTCCCAGAGCAGGAAAGGACAGTGTATCGAACGCACTGTGACACCCGGTCCCAGAGGGGAAAAGGAGAGTGTATCTAACACAATGTGACACCCGGTCCCAGAGGGGGAAAGGACAGTGTATCTAACGCACTGTGACACCCGGTCCCAGAGGGGGAAAGGACAGTGTATCCAAAGCACTGTGACACCTGGTCCCAGAGGGGGAAAGGACAGTGTATCTCACACACTGTGACACCCGGTCCCAGAGTGGAAAGGACAGTGTATCTAATGCAGTGTGACACCCGGTCCCAGATGGGGAAAGGACAGTGTATCTAACACACTGTGACACCCGGTCCCAGAGGGGGAAGGGACAGTGTATCTAACGCACTGTGACACCCGGTCGCAGAGGGGGAAAGGACAGTGAATCTAACACACTGTGACACCCGGTCCCAGAGGGGGAAAGGACAGTGAATCTAACACTCTGTGACACCCAGTCCCAGAGGGGGAAAGGACAGGATATCTAACATACTGTGACACCCCGTCCCAGAGGGGGAAGGGACAGTGTATCTAACGCACTGTGACACCCGGTCCCTGAGGGGGAAAGGAGAGTGTATCTAACATTCTGTGACACCCGGTCCCAGAGGCGGAAAGGACAGTGTATCTAACGCACTGTGACACCCGGTCCCAGAGGGGGAAAGGTCAGTGTATCTAACACACCATGACACCCGGTCCCAGAGGGGGAAAGGACAGTGTATCTAACACACTGTGACACCTGGTCCCAGAGGGGATAGGACAGTGTATCTAACGCACTGTGACACCCGGTCCCAGAGGCGGAAAGGACAGTGTATCTAATGCACTGTAACACCCGGTTCCAGAGGGGGAAGGACAGTGTATCTAACACACTGTGACACCCGGTCCCAGAGGGGGAAAGGACAGTGTATCTAATGCAGTGTGACACCCGGTCCCAGAGGGGAAAGGACAGTGTACCTAATGCAGTGTGACACCCGGTCCCAGAGGGGAAAGGACAGTGTATCTCACACACTGTGACACCCGGTCACAGAGGGGAAAGGACAGTGTATCTAATGCACTGTGACAACCGGTCCCAAAGGGGAAAGGACAGTGTATCTAAAGCACTGTGACACCCGGTCCCAGAGGGGGAAAGGACAGTGTATCTTACACACTGTGACACCCGGTCCCAGAGGGGAAAGAACAGTATATCTAATGCACTGTGACACCCGGTCACAGAGTTGGAAAGGACAGTGTATCTAACGCATTGTGACACCCGGTCCCAGACGGGGAAAGGACAGTGTATCTAAAGCACTGTGACACCCGGTCCCAGAGGGGTAAAGTACAGTGTATCTAACACACTGTGACACCCGGTCAAACAGGGGGAAAGGACAGTGTATCTAACACACTGTGACACCCGGTCCCAGAGGGGGAAAGGACAGTATATCTAACACACTGTGTCACCCGGTCCCAGAGGGGGAAAGGACTGTGTATCTAACACACTGTGACACCTGGTCCCAGAGGGGGAAAGGACAGTGTATCTAACGCACGGTGACACCCGGTCCCAGAGGGGGAAAGGACTCTGTATCTAACGCACTGTGACACCCGGTCCCAGAGGGGGAAGGACAGTGTTTCTAACACACTGTGACACCCGATCCCAGAGGGGGAAAGGACATTGTATCTAACGCACTGTGACACCCGGTCCCAGAGGGGGAAGGACAGTGTATCCAACGCACTGTGACACCCGGTCCCAGAGCGGGAAAGGACAGTGTATCTTACACACTGTGACACCCAGTCCCAGAGGGGGAAAGGACAGTGTATCTAATGCACTGTGACATCCGGTCCGAGAGGGGTAAAGGACAGTGTATCTAATGCACTGTGACACCCGGTCCGAGAGGGGGAAAGGACAGTGTATCTAACGCATTGTGACACCCGGTCCGAGAGGGGGAAAGGACAGTGTATCTAACGCACTGTGACATCCGGTCCCAGATGGGAAAGGAGAGAGTATCTAACCCACTGTGACACCCGGTCCCAGAGGGGAAAGGACAGTGTATCTAACGCAGTGCGACACCCGGTCCCAGAATGGGAAAGGACAGTGTATCTAACACACTGTGACACCCGGTCCCAGAGGGGGAAGGGACAGTGTATCTAACGCACTGTGACACCCGGTCGCAGAGGGGGAAAGGACAGTGTATCTAACACACTGTGACACCCGGTCCCAGAGGGGGAAAGGACAGTGAATCTAACACTCTGTGACACCCAGTCCCAGAGGGGGAAAGGACAGGATATCTAACATACTGTGACACTCAGTCCCAGAGGGGGCAGGGACAGTGTATCGAAAGCACTGTGACAACCGGTCCCTGAGGGGGAAAGGACAGTGTATCTAACATTCTGTGACACCCGGTCTCAGATGCGGGAAGGACAGTGTATCTAACGCACTGTGATAGCCGATCCCAGAGGGGGAAAGGTCAGTGTATCTAACACACCATGACACCCGGTCCCAGAGGGGGAAAGGACAGTGTATCTAACACACTGTGACACCTGGTCCCAGAGGCGGAAAGGACAGTGTATCTAACGCACTGTGACACCCGGTCCCAGAGGCGGAAAGGACAGTGTATCTAACGCACTGTGACACCCGGTTCCAGAGGGGGAAGGACAGTGTATCTAACACACTGTGACACCCGGTCCCAGAGGGGGAAAGGACAGTGTATCTAACGCACTGTGACACCCGGTTCCAGAGGGGGAAAGGACAGTGTATCTAACGCACTGTGACACCCGGTCCCAGAGGGGGAAAGGACAGTGCATCTAACGCACTGTGACACCTGGTCCCAGAGGGGGAAAGGACAGTGTATCTAACGCACTGTGACACCCGGGCCCAGAGGGGAAAGGATAGTGTATCTAACGCACTGTGACACCCGGTCCCAGATAGGGAAAGGACTGAGTACCTAACGGTCAGTGACACCCGGTCCCAGACGGGGAAAGGACAGTGTATCTAACGCACTGTGATACCCGGTCCCAGAGCGGCAAAGGACAGTGTATCTAAAACACTGTGACACCCGGTCCCAGAGGGGGAAAGGACAGTGTATCTGACACACTGTGTCACCCGGTCCCAGAGGGGGAAAGGACTGTGTATCTAACGCACTGTGACACCCGGTCACAGAGCAGGAAAGGACAGTGTACCTAGTGCACGGTGACACCCGGTCCCAGAAGGGAAAGGACTGTGTATCTAACGCACTGTGGCACTCGGACCCAGAGTGGGAAGGACAGTGTATCTAACACACTGTGACACCCGATCCCAGAGGGGAAAGGACAGTGTATCTAACGCATTGTGACACCCGGTCCCAGAGTGGAAAGGACAGTGTATCTTACACACTGTGACACCCGGTCCCAGAGGGGGAAAGGACAGTGTATCTAACACACTGTGACACCCGGTCCCAGAGGGGGAAAGGACAGTGTACCTAACGCACTGTGACACCCGGTCACAGAGGGGAAAGGACAGTGTATCTAACGCACTGTGACACCGGTCACAGAGGGGGAAAGGACAGTGTATCTAACGCACTGTGATACCCGGTCCCAGAGTGGGAAAGGACAGTGTATCTAACACACTGTGACACCGGTCGCAGAGGGGGAAAGGACAGTGTATCTAACACACTGTGACACCCGGTCCCAGAGGGGGAAAGGACAGTGTATCTAACGCACTGTGATACCCGGTCCCAGAGGGGGAAAGGACAGTGTATCTAACACACTGTGAAACCCGTTCCCAGAGGGGGAAAGGACAGTGTATCTAACGCACTGTGACACCCGGTCCAAGAGGGGGAAAGGACAGTGTTTCTAACATTCTGTGACACCCGGTCCCAGAGGGGGAAAGGACAGTGTAACTAATGCACTGTGACACCTGGTCCCAGAGGGGATAGGACAGTGTACCTAAAGCACTGTGACACCCAGTTCCAGAGGGGGAAGGACAGTGTATCTAAAGCACTGTGACACCCGATCCCAGAGGGGGAAATGACAGTGTATCTAAAGCACTGTGACATCCAGTCCCAGAGGGGGAAAGGACAGTGTATCTAACGCACTGTGACACCCGGTCCCAGAGGGGGAAAGGACAGTGTATCTAACGCACTGTGACACCTGTTCCCACAGGGGGAAAGGACAGTGTATCTGACGCACTGTGACAACCGGTCCCAGAGGGGGAAAGGACAATGTATCTTACACACTGTGTCACCCGGTCCCAGAGGGGGAAAGGACAGTGAATCTGACGCACTGTGACACCCGGGCCCAGAGGGGAAAGGATACTGTATCTAACGCACTGTGACACCCGGTCCCAGAGTGGGAAAGGACTGTGTATCTAACGCACTGTGACACCCGGTCCCAGACGGGGAAAGGACAGTGTATCTAACGCACTGTGATACCCGGTCCCAGAGGGGGAAAGGACAGTGTATCTAAAACACTGTGACACCCGGTCCCAGAGGGGGAAAGGACAGTGTATCTAACGCACTGTGACACCCGGTCCCAGAGGGGGAAAGGACAGTGTATCTTACACACAGTGGCACCCGGTCCCAGAGGGGGAAAGGAAAGTGTACCTAACATTCTGTGACACCCGGTCCCAGAGGGGGAAAGGACAGTGTATCTAACATTCTGTGACACCCGGTTCCAGAGGGGGAAGGACAGTGTATCTAACGCACTGTGACACCCGGTCCCAGAAGGGGAAATGACAGTGTATCTAACACACTGTGACACTCGGTCCCAGAGGGGAAAGGACAGTGTATCTAATGCACTGTGACACCCGGTCCCAGAGGGGAAAGGACAGTGTATCTAACGCACTGTGACAACCGGTCCCAAAGGGGAAAGGACAGTGTATCTAATGCACTGTGACACCCGGTCACATCGGGGGAAAGGACAGTGTATCTAACGCACTGTGACACCCGGTCCCAGAGGGGGAAAGGACAGTGTATCTGACACATTGTGTCACCCGGTCCCAGAGGGGGAAAGGACTGTGTATCTAACGCACTGTGACACCCGGTCACAGAGCAGGAAAGGACAGTGTATCTAACGCACTGTGACACCCGATCCCAGAGGGGAAAGGACAGTGTATCTAACGCACTGTGGCACTCGGACCCAGAGTGGGAAGGACAGTGTATCTAACACACTGTGACACCCGATCCCAGAGGGGAAAGGACAGTGTATCTAACGCACTGTGACACCCGGTCCCAGAGTGGAAAGGACAGTGTATCTTACACACTGTGACACCCGGTCCCAGAGGGGGAAAGGACAGTGCATCTAACGCACTGTGACACCCGGGCCCAGAGGGGAAAGGATAGTGTATCTAACACTCTGTGACACCCGGTCCCAGAGGGGGAAAGGACAGTGTATCTAACGCACTGTGACACCCGGTCCCAGATGAGGAAAGGACAGTGTATCTAACACACTGTGACACCCGGTCCCAGAGGGGGAAAGGACAGTGTATCTAACGCACTGTGACACCGGTCACAGAGGGGGAAAGGACAGTGTATCTCACGCACTGTGATACCCGGTCCCAGAGGGGGAAAGGACAGTGTATCTAACACACTGTGACACCCGGTCCCAGAGGGGGAAAGGACAGTGTATCTAACACACTGTGACACCCGGTCCCAGAGGGGGAAAGGACAGTGTATCTAACGCACTGTGATACCCGGTCCCAGAGGGGGAAAGGACAGTGTATCTAACACACTGTGAAACCCATTCCCAGAGGGGGAAAGGACAGTGTATCTAACACACTGTGACACCCGGTCCAAGAGGGGGAAAGGACAGTGTATCTAACATTCTGTGACACCCGGTCCCAGAGGGGGAAAGGACAGTGTAACTAATGCACTGTGACACCTGGTCCCAGAGGGGATAGGACAGTGTACCTAAAGCACTGTGACACCCAGTTCCAGAGGGGGAAGGACAGTGTATCTAAAGCACTGTGACATCCAGTCCCAGAGGGGGAAAGGACAGTGTATCGAACACAGTGTGACACACGGTCCCAGAGGGGGAAAGCACAGTGTATCTAACGCACTGTGACACCCGGTCCCAGAGGGGAAAGGTCAGTGTATCTAACGCACTGTGACAACCGGTCTCAAAGGGGAAAGGACATTGTATCTAATGCACTGTGACACCCGGTCACAGAGGGGGAAAGGACAGTGTATCTAACGCACTGTGACACCCGGTGCCAGAGGGGGAAAGGACAGTGTATCTAACACACTGTGTCACCAGGTCCCAGAGGGGGAAAGGACTGTGTATCTAACGCACTGTGACACCCGGTCCCAAAGCAGGAAAGGACAGTGTATCTAACGCACGGTGACACCCGGTCCCAGAGCAGGAAAGGACAGTGTATCTAACGCACGGTGACACCCGGTCCCAGAGGGGGAAAGGACTGTGTATCCAACGCACTGTGACACCCGGTCCCAGAGTGGAAAGGACAGGGTATCTAACGCACTGTGACACCCAATCCCAGAGGGGAAAGGACAGTGTATCTAACGTACTGTGACACCCGGTCCCAGAGTGGAAAGGACAGTGTATCTAACACACTGTGACACCCGGTCCCAGAGGGGGAAAGGACAGTGTATCTAACGCACTGTGACAACCGGTCCCAGAGGGGAAAGGACAGTGTATCTAACGCACTGTGACACCCGGTTCCAGAGGGGGAAAGGACAGTGTATCTAACACACTGTGACACCCGGTCCCAGAGGGGGAAAGGACAGTGTATCTAACGCACTGTGACACCTGTTCCCACAGCGGGAAAGGACAGTGTATCTAACGCACTGTGACAACCGGTCCCAGAGGTGGAAAGGACAGTGTATCTAACGCACTGTGACACCCGGTCCCAGAGGGGAAAGGACAGTGTATCTTACACACTGTGACATCCGGTCCCAGAGGGGGAAAGGACAGTGTATCTAATGCACTGTGACACCCGGGCCCAGAGGGGAAAGGATAGTGTATCTAACGCACTGTGACACCCGGTCCCAGAGTGGGAAAGGACTGTGTCTCTAACGCACTGTGACACCCGGTCCCAGACGGGGAAAGGACTTTGTATCTAACGTACTGTGATACCCGGTCCCAGAGGTGGAAAGGACAGTGTATCTAAAACACTGTGACACCCGGTCCCAGAGGGGGAAAGGACAGTGTATCTAACGCTCTGTGACACCCGATCCCAGAGGGGGAAAGGACAGTGTATCTTACACACAGTGGCACCCAGTCCCAGAGGGGGAAAGGACAGTGTATCTAACATTCTGTGACACCCGGCCCCAGAGGGGGAAAGGACAGTGTATCTAATGCACTGTGACACCTGGTCCCATAGGGTAAGGACATTGTATCTAAAGCACTGTGCCACCCGGTTCCAGAGGGGAAGGACAGTGTATCTAACACACTGTGACACTCGGTCCCAGAGGGGGAAATGACAGTGTATCTAACGCACTGTGAAACCCGGTCCCAGAGGGGAAAGGACAGTGTATCTAATGCACTGTGACACCCGGTCCCAGAGGGGAAAGGACAGTGTATCTAACGTACTGTGACAACCGGTCCCAAAGGGGAAACAAAAGTGTATCTAATGCACTGTGACACCCGGTCACAGAGGGGGAAAGGACAATGTATCTAACGCACTGTGACACCCGGTCCCAGAGGGGGAAAGGACAGTGTATCTAACGCACTGTGACACCTGGTCCCAGAGGGGGAAAGGACTGTGTATCTCACACACTGTGACACCCGGTCCCAGAGGGGAAAGGACAGTGTATCTAATGCACTGTGACACCCGGTCCCAGAGGGGAAAAGGACAGTGTATCTAACGCACTGTGACACCCGGTCCCAGAAGGAGAAATGACAGTGTATCTAACACACTGTGACACTCGGTCCCAGAGGGGAAAGGACAGTGTATCTAATGCACTGTGACACCCGGTCCCAGAGGGGAAAGGACAGTGTATCTAACGCACTGTGACAACCGGTCCCAAAGGGGAAAGGACAGTGTATCTAATGCACTGTGACACCCGGTCACATAGGGGGAAAGGACAGTGTATCTAACGCACTGTGACACCCGGTCCCAGAGGGGGAAAGGACAGTGTATCTGACACACTGTGTCACCCGGTCCCAGAGGGGGAAAGGACTGTGTATCTAACGCACTGTGACACCCGGTCACAGAGCAGGAAAGGACAGTGTATCTAGTGCACGGTGACACCCGGTCCCAGAAGGGAAAGGACTGTGTATCTAACGCACTGTGGCACTCGGACCCAGAGTGGGAAGGACAGTGTATCTAACACACTGTGACACCCGAGCCCAGAGGGGAAAGGACAGTGTATCTAACGCTCTGTGACACCCGGTCCCAGAGTTTAAAGGACAGTGTATCTTACACACTGTGACACCCGGTCCCAGAGGGGGAAAGGACAGTGCATCTAACGCACTGTGACACCCGGGCCCAGAGGGGAAAGGATAGTGTATCTAACGCACTGTGACACCCGTTCCCAGAGTGGGAACGGACTGTGTATCTAACGCACTGTGACACCCGGTCCCAGAGGGGGAAAGGACAGTGTATCTAACGCACTGTGACACCCGGTCCCAGATGAGGAAAGGACAGTGTATCTAACGCACTGTGATACCCGGTCCCAGAGGGGGAAAGGACAGTGTACCTAATGCACTGTGACACCCGGTCCCAGAGGGGGAAAGGACAGTGCATCTAACGCACTGTGACACCCGGGCCCAGAGGGGAAAGGACAGTGTATCTAACGCACTGTGACACCCGGTCCCAGATGAGGAAAGGACAGTGTATCTAACGCACTGTGATACCCGGTCCCAGAGGGGGAAAGGACAGTGTACCTAACGCACTGTGACACCCGGTCCCAGAGGGGGAAAGGACAGTGTATCTAACACACTGTGAAACCCGTTCCCAGAGGGGGAAAGGACAGTGTATCTAACGCACTGTGACACCCGGTCCCAGATGAGGAAAGGACAGTGTATCTAACGCACTGTGACACCCGGTCCCAGAGGGGGAAAGGACAGTGTATCTAACACACTGTGACACCCGATCCCAGATGAGGAAAGGACAGTGTATCTAACGCACTGTGACACCCAGTCCCAGAGGGGAAAGGACAGTGTATCTCACGCACTGTGACACCCGGTCCCAGAGGGGGAAAGGACAGTGTATCTAACGCACTGTGACACCCAGTCCCAGAGGGGGAAAGGACAGTGTATCTAACGCACTGTGACACCCGGTCCCAGAGGGGAAAGGACAGTGTATCTAATGCACTGTGACACCCGGTCGCAGAGGGGGAAAGGACAGTGTATCTAACACACTGTGACACCCGGTCCCAGAGGGGGAAAGGACAGTGTATCTAACGCACTGTGATACCCGGTCCCAGAGGGGGAAAGGACAGTGTATCTAACACACTGTGAAACCCGTTCCCAGAGGGGGAAAGGACAGTGTATCTAACGCACTGTGACACCCGGTCCAAGAGGGGGAAAGGACAGTGTATCTAACATACTGTGACACCCGGTCCCAGAGGGGGAAAGGACAGTGTAACTAATGCACTGTGACACCTGGTCCCAGAGGGGATAGGACAGTGTACCTAAAGCACTGTGACACCCAGTTCCAGAGGGGGAAGGACAGTGTATCTAAAGCACTGTGACACCCGATCCCAGAGGGGGAAATGACAGTGTATCTAAAGCACTGTGACATCCAGTCCCAGAGGGGGAAAGGACAGTGTATCTAACGCACTGTGACACCCGGTCCCAGAGGGGGAAAGGACAGTGTATCTAACGCACTGTGACACCTGTTCCCACAGGGGGAAAGGACAGTGTATCTGACGCACTGTGACAACCGGTCCCAGAGGGGGAAAGGACAGTGTATCTTACACACTGTGACACCCGGTCCCAGAGGGGGAAAGGACAGTGAATCTAACGCACTGTGACACCCGGGCCCAGAGGGGAAAGGATACTGTCTCTAACGCACTGTGACACCCGGTCCCAGAGTGGGAAAGGACTGTGTATCTAACGCACTGTGACACCCGGTCCCAGACGGGGAAAGGACAGTGTATCTAACGCACTGTGATACCCGGTCCCAGAGGGGGAAAGGACAGTGTATCTAAAACACTGTGACACCCGGTCCCAGAGGGGGAAAGGACAGTGTATCTAACGCACTGTGACACCCGGTCCCAGAGGGGGAAAGGACAGTGTATCTTACACACAGTGGCACCTGGTCCCAGAGGGGGAAAGGACAGTGTATCTAACATTCTGTGACATCCGGTCCCAGAGGGGGAAAGGACAGTGTATCTAACATTCTGTGACACCCGGTTCCAGAGGGGGAAGGACAGTGTATCTAACGCACTGTGACACCCGGTCCCAGAAGGGGAAATGACAGTGTATCTAACACACTGTGACACTCGGTCCCAGAGGGGAAAGGACAGTGTATCTAATGCACTGTGACACCCGGTCCCAGAGGGGAAAGGACAGTGTATCTAACGCACTGTGACAACCGGTCCCAAAGGGGAAAGGACAGTGTATCTAATGCACTGTGACACCCCGTCACATAGGGGGAAAGGACAGTGTATCTAACGCACTGTGACACCCGGTCCCAGAGGGGGAAAGGACAGTGTATCTGACACACTGTGTCACCCGGTCCCAGAGGGGGAAAGGACTGTGTATCTAACGCACTGTGACACCCGGTCACAGAGCAGGAAAGGACAGTGTATCTAGTGCACGGTGACACCCGGTCCCAGAAGGGAAAGGATTGTGTATCTAACGCACTGTGGCACTCGGACCCAGAGTGGGAAGGACAGTGTATCTAACACACTGTGACACCCGATCCCAGAGGGGAAAGGACAGTGTATCTAACGCACTGTGACACCCGGTCCCTGAGTGGAAAGGACAGTGTATCTAACACCCTGTGACACCCGGTCCCAGAGGGGGAAAGGACAGTGCATCTAACGCACTGTGACACCCGGGCCCAGAGGGGAAAGGATAGTGTATCTAACGCACTGTGACACCCGGTCCCAGAGTGGGAACGGACTGTGTATCTAACGCACTGTGACACCCGGTCCCAGATGAGGAAAGGACAGTGTATCTAACGCACTGTGATACCCGGTCCCAGAGGGGGAAAGGACAGTGTATCTCACGCACTGTGATACCCGGTCCCAGAGGGGGAAAGGACAGTGTATCTAACGCACTGTGATACCCGGTCCCAGAGTGGGAAAGGACAGTGTATCTAACAAACTGTGACACCCGGTCCCAGAGGGGGAAAGGACAGTGTATCTAATGCACTGTGACACCGGTCGCAGAGGGGGAAAGGACAGTGTATCTAACGCACTGTGACACCCGGTCCCAGAGGGGGAAAGGACAGTGTATCTAACGCACTGTGACACCCGGTCCCAGAGGGGGAAAGGACAGTGTATCTTACACATTGTGACACCCGGTCCCAGAGGGGGAAAGGACAGTGTATCTAACACACTGTGACACCCGGTCCCAGAGGGGGAAAGGACAGTGTATCTAACGCACTGTGATACCCGGTCCCAGAGGGGGAAAGGACAGTGTATCTAACACACTGTGACACCCGGTCCCAGAGGGGGAAAGGACAGTGTATCTAACGCACTGTGATACCCGGTCCCAGAGGGGGAAAGGACAGTGTATCTAACGCACTGTGACACCCGGCCCCAGAGGGGGAAAGGACAGTGTATCTAATGCACTGTGACACCCGATCCCAGAGGGGGAAAGGACAGTGTATCTTACACACAGTGGCACCCGGTCCCAGAGGGGGAAAGGACAGTGTATCTAACATTCTGTGACACCCGGCCCCAGAGGGGGAAAGGACAGTGTATCTAATGCACTGTGACACCTGGTCCCATAGGGGAAAGGACAGTGTATCTAACGTACTGTGACAACCGGTCCCAAAGGGGAAACAACAGTGTATCTAATGCACTGTGACACCCGGTCACAGAGGGGGAAAGGACAGTGTATCTAACGCACTGTGACACCCGGTGCCAGAGGGGGAAAGGACAGTGTATCTAACACACTGTGTCACCCGGTCCCAGAGGGGGAAAGGACTGTGTATCTAACGCACTGTGACACCCGGTCCCAAAGCAGGAAAGGACAGTGTATCTAACGCACGGTGACACCCGGTCCCAGAGCAGGAAAGGACAGTGTATCTAACACACGGTGACACCCGGTCCCAGAGGGGGAAAGGACAGTGTATCTAACGCACTGTGACACCTGTTCCCACAGGGGGAAAGGACAGTGTATCTGACGCACTGTGACAACCGGTCCCAGAGGGGGAAAGGACAGTGTATCTTACACACTGTGACACCCGGTCCCAGAGGGGGAAAGGACAGTGAATCTAACGCACTGTGACACCCGGGCCCAGAGGGGAAAGGATACTGTCTCTAACGCACTGTGACACCCGGTCCCAGAGTGGGAAAGGACTGTGTATCTAACGCACTGTGACACCCGGTCCCAGACGGGGAAAGGACAGTGTATCTAACGCACTGTGATACCCGGTCCCAGAGGGGGAAAGGACAGTGTATCTAAAACACTGTGACACCCGGTCCCAGAGGGGGAAAGGACAGTGTATCTAACGCACTGTGACACCCGGTCCCAGAGGGGGAAAGGACAGTGTATCTTACACACAGTGGCACCTGGTCCCAGAGGGGGAAAGGACAGTGTATCTAACATTCTGTGACATCCGGTCCCAGAGGGGGAAAGGACAGTGTATCTAACATTCTGTGACACCCGGTTCCAGCGGGGGAAGGACAGTGTATCTAACGCACTGTGACACCCGGTCCCAGAAGGGGAAATGACAGTGTATCTAACACACTGTGACACTCGGTCCCAGAGGGGAAAGGACAGTGTATCTAATGCACTGTGACACCCGGTCCCAGAGGGGAAAGGACAGTGTATCTAACGCACTGTGACAACCGGTCCCAAAGGGGAAAGGACAGTGTATCTAATGCACTGTGACACCCCGTCACATAGGGGGAAAGGACAGTGTATCTAACGCACTGTGACACCCGGTCCCAGAGGGGGAAAGGACAGTGTATCTGACACACTGTGTCACCCGGTCCCAGAGGGGGAAAGGACTGTGTATCTAACGCACTGTGACACCCGGTCACAGAGCAGGAAAGGACAGTGTATCTAGTGCACGGTGACACCCGGTCCCAGAAGGGAAAGGATTGTGTATCTAACGCACTGTGGCACTCGGACCCAGAGTGGGAAGGACAGTGTATCTAACACACTGTGACACCCGATCCCAGAGGGGAAAGGACAGTGTATCTAACGCACTGTGACACCCGGTCCCTGAGTGGAAAGGACAGTGTATCTAACACCCTGTGACACCCGGTCCCAGAGGGGGAAAGGACAGTGCATCTAACGCACTGTGACACCCGGGCCCAGAGGGGAAAGGATAGTGTATCTAACGCACTGTGACACCCGGTCCCAGAGTGGGAACGGACTGTGTATCTAACGCACTGTGACACCCGGTCCCAGATGAGGAAAGGACAGTGTATCTAACGCACTGTGATACCCGGTCCCAGAGGGGGAAAGGACAGTGTATCTCACGCACTGTGATACCCGGTCCCAGAGGGGGAAAGGACAGTGTATCTAACGCACTGTGATACCCGGTCCCAGAGTGGGAAAGGACAGTGTATCTAACAAACTGTGACACCCGGTCCCAGAGGGGGAAAGGACAGTGTATCTAATGCACTGTGACACCGGTCGCAGAGGGGGAAAGGACAGTGTATCTAACGCACTGTGACACCCGGTCCCAGAGGGGGAAAGGACAGTGTATCTAACGCACTGTGACACCCGGTCCCAGAGGGGGAAAGGACAGTGTATCTTACACATTGTGACACCCGGTCCCAGAGGGGGAAAGGACAGTGTATCTAACACACTGTGACACCCGGTCCCAGAGGGGGAAAGGACAGTGTATCTAACGCACTGTGATACCCGGTCCCAGAGGGGGAAAGGACAGTGTATCTAACACACTGTGACACCCGGTCCCAGAGGGGGAAAGGACAGTGTATCTAACGCACTGTGATACCCGGTCCCAGAGGGGGAAAGGACAGTGTATCTAACGCACTGTGACACCCGGCCCCAGAGGGGGAAAGGACAGTGTATCTAATGCACTGTGACACCCGATCCCAGAGGGGGAAAGGACAGTGTATCTTACACACAGTGGCACCCGGTCCCAGAGGGGGAAAGGACAGTGTATCTAACATTCTGTGACACCCGGCCCCAGAGGGGGAAAGGACAGTGTATCTAATGCACTGTGACACCTGGTCCCATAGGGGAAAGGACAGTGTATCTAACGTACTGTGACAACCGGTCCCAAAGGGGAAACAACAGTGTATCTAATGCACTGTGACACCCGGTCACAGAGGGGGAAAGGACAGTGTATCTAACGCACTGTGACACCCGGTGCCAGAGGGGGAAAGGACAGTGTATCTAACACACTGTGTCACCCGGTCCCAGAGGGGGAAAGGACTGTGTATCTAACGCACTGTGACACCCGGTCCCAAAGCAGGAAAGGACAGTGTATCTAACGCACGGTGACACCCGGTCCCAGAGCAGGAAAGGACAGTGTATCTAACACACGGTGACACCCGGTCCCAGAGGGGGAAAGGACTGTGTATCTAACGCACTGTGGCACCCGGTCCCAGAGGGGGGAAGGACAGTGTATCTAACGCACTGTGACACCCGGTCCCAGAGTGGAAAGGACAGGGTATCTAACGCACTGTGACACCCGATCCCAGAGGGGAAAGGACAGTGTATCTAACGTACTGTGACACCCGGTCCCAGAGTGGAAAGGACAGTGTATCTAACACACTGTGACACCCGGTCCCAGAGGGGGAAAGGACAGTGTATCTAACGCACTGTGACAACCGGTCCCAGAGGGGAAAGGACAGTGTATCTGACACACTGTGACACCCGGTCCCAGAGGGGAAAGGATAGTGTATCTAACGCACTGTGACACCCGGTCCCAGAGTTGAAAGGACAGTGTATCTAACGCAGTGTGACACCCGGTTCCAGAGGGGGAAAGGACAGTGTATCTTACACACTGTGACACCCGGTCCCAGAGGGGGAAAGGACTGTGTATCTAACACACTGTGTCACCCGATCCCAGAGGGGAAAGGACAGTGTATCTAACGCACTGTGACACCCGGTCCCAGAGTTGAAAGGACAGTGTATCTAACACACTGTGACACCCGGTTCCAGAGGAGGGAAGGACAGTGTATCTAACGCACTGTGACACCCGGTTCCAGAGGAGGAAAGGACAGTGTATCTAACGCACTGTGACACCCGGTCCCAGAGGGGGAAGGACAGTGTATCTAACACACTGTGACACCCGGTCCCAGAGTGGAAAGGACAGTGTACCTAATGCAGTGTGACACCCGATCCCAGAGGGGAAAGGACAGTGTATCTAACGCACTGTGACACCCGGTCCCAGAGTGGAAAGGACAGTGTATCTAACGCACTGTGACACCCGGTCCCAGAGGGGGAATGGACAGTGTATCTAACACACTGTGACACCTGGTCCCAGAGGGGGAAAGGACAGTGTATCTAATGCACTGTGACACCTGGTCCCAGAGGGGGAAAGGACAGTGTATCTAATGCACTGTGACAACCGGTCCCAGAGGGGAAAGGACAGTGTATCTAACACACTGTGACACCCGGTTCCAGAGGGGGAAAGGACAGTGTATCTAACACACTGTGACACCCGGTTCCCGAGGGGGAAAGGACAGTGTATCTAACGCACTGTGACACCCGGTCCCAGAGGGGAAAGGACAGGGAATCTTACACACTGTGACACCCGGTCTCAGAGTGGGAAAGGACAGTGTATCTAACGCACTGTGACACCCGGTCCCAGAGTGGAAAGGACAGTGTATCTAACACACTGTGACACCCGGTCCCAGAGGGGGAAAGGACAGTGTATCTAACGCACTGTGACAACCGGTCCCAGAGGGGAAAGGACAGTGCATCTAACGCACTGTGACAACCGGTTCCAGAGGGGGAAAGGACAGTGTATCTAACACACTGTGACACCCGGTCCCAGAGGGGGAAAGGACAGTGTATCTGACGCACTGTGACAGCTGTTCCCACAGTGGGAAAGGACAGTGTATCTAACGCACTGTGACAACCGGTCCCAGAGGTGGAAAGGACAGTGTATCTAACGCACTGTGACACCCGGTCCCAGAGGGGAAAGGACAGTGTATCTTACACACTGTGACACCCGGTCCCAGAGGGGGAAAGGACAGTGTATCTAATGCACTGTGACACCCGGGCCCAGAGGGGAAAGGATAGTGTATCTAACGCACTGTGACACCCGGTCCCAGAGTGGGAAAGGACTGTGTCTCTAACGCACTGTGACACCCGGTCCCAGACGGGGAAAGGACTTTGTATCTAACATTCTGTGACACCCGGTCCCAGAGGGGGAAAGGACAGTGTATCTAATGCACTGTGACACCTGGTCCCAGAGGGTAAGGACAGTGTATCTAAAGCACTGTCACACCCGGTTCCAGAGGGGAAGGACAGTGTATCTAACGCACTGTGACACTCGGTCCCAGAGGGGGAAATGACAGTGTATCTAACGCATTGTGACACCCGGTCCCAGAGGGGAAAGGACAGTTTATCTAATGCACTGTGACACCCGGTCCCAGACGGGAAAGGACAGTGTATCTAACGTACTGTGACAACCGGTCCCAAAGGGGAAACGACAGTGTATCTAATGCACTGTGACACCCGGTCACAGAGGGGGAAAGGACAGTTTATCTAACGCACTGTGACACCCGGTCCCAGAGGGGGAAAGGACAGGGTATCTGACACACTGTGTCACCCGGTCCCAGAGGGGGAAAGGACAGTGTATCTAACGCACTGCGACACCCGGTTCCAGAGGGGGAAAGGACAGTGTATCTTACACACTGTGACACCCGGTCCCAGAGGGGGAAGGACTGTGTATCTAACGCACTGTGACACCCGGTCCCAGAGTGGAAAGGACAGTGTATCTAACGCACTGTGACACCCGGTCCCAGAGGGGGAATGGACACTGTATCGAACGCACTGTGACACCTGGTCCCAGAGGGGGAAAGGACAGTGTATCTAATGCACTGTGACAACCGGTCCCAGAGGGGAA
The DNA here is from genome assembly GCF_052327205.1 of Somniosus microcephalus. Lineage (NCBI taxonomy): Eukaryota > Metazoa > Chordata > Chondrichthyes > Squaliformes > Somniosidae > Somniosus > Somniosus microcephalus. Next base: position 71,071,019 of record NW_028225179.1, read on the forward strand.
AGGACAGTGTATCTAACACACTGTGACACCCGGTTCCAGAGGGGGAAAGGACAGTGTATCTAACACACTGTGACACCCGGTCCCAGAGGGGGAAAGGACAGTGTATCTAACGCACTGTGACACCCGGTCCCAGAGTGGAAAGGACAGTGTATCTAACGCACTGTGACACTCGGTTCCAGAGGGGGAAAGGGCAGTGTATCTTACACACTGTGACACCTGGTCCCAGAGGGGGAAAGGACTGTGTATCTAATGCACTGTGACACCCGATCCCAGATGGGGAAAGGACAGTTTATCGAAAGCACTGTGACACCTGGTCCCAGAGGGGGAAAGGACAGTGTATCTAATGCACTGTGACAACCGGTCCCAGAGGGGAAAGGACAGTGTATCTAACGCACTGTGACACCCGGTCCCAGACGGGGAAAGGACAGTGTATCTAACGCACTGTGACACCTGTTCCCAGAGGGGGAAAGGACAGTGTATCTAAAACACTGTGACACCCGGTCCCAGAGGGGGAAAGGACAGTGTATCTAACGCACTGTGACACCCGGTCCCAGAGTGGAAAGGACAGTGTATCTAACGCACTGTGACACTCGGTTCCAGAGGGGGAAAGGGCAGTGTATCTTACACACTGTGACACCTGATCCCAGAGGGGGAAAGGACTGTGTATCTAATGCACTGTGACACCCGATCCCAGATGGGGAAAGGACAGTTTATCGAAAGCACTGTGACACCTGGTCCCAGAGGGGAAAGGATACTGTATCTAACGCACTGTGACACCCGGTCCCAGAGTGGGAAAGGTCTGTGTATCTAACGCACTGTGACACCCGGTCCCAGACGGGGAAAGGACAGTGCATCTAACGCACTGTGATACCCGGTCCCAGAGGGGGAAAGGACAGTGTATCTAAAACACTGTGACATCCGGTCCCAGAGGGGGAAAGGACAGTGTATCTAATGCACTGTGACACCCGGTCCCAGAGGGGGAAAGGACAGTGTATCTTACACACAGTGGCACCCGGTCCCAGAGGGGGAAAGGACAGTGTATCTAACATTCTGTGAAACCCGGTCCCAGAGGGGGAAAGGACAGTGTATCTAATGCACTGTGACACCTGGTCCCAGAGGGTAAGGACAGTGCATCTAAAGCACTGTGACACCCGGTTCCAGAGGGGGAAGGACAGTGTATCAAACGCACTGTGACACCCGGTCCCAGAAGGGGAAATGACAGTGTATCTAACACACTGTGACACTCGGTCCCAGAGGGGAAAGGACAGTGTATCTAATGCACTGTGACACCCGGTCCCAGAGGGGAAAGGACAGTGTATCTAACGCACTGTGACAACCGGTCCCAAAGGGGAAAGGACAGTGTATCTAATGCACTGTGACACCCGGTCACATAGGGGGAAAGGAAAGTGTATCTAACGCACTGTGACACCCGGTCCCAGAGGGGGAAAGGACAGTGTATCTGACACACTGTGTCACCCGGTCCCAGAGGGGGAAAGGACTGTGTATCTAACGCACTGTGACACCCGGTCACAGAGCAGGAAAGGACAGTGTATCTAGTGCACGGTGACACCCGGTCCCAGAAGGGAAAGGATTGTGTATCTAACGCACTGTGGCACTCGGACCCAGAGTGGGAAGGACAGTGTATCTAACACACTGTGACACCCGATCCCAGAGGGGAAAGGACAGTGTATCTAACGCACTGTGACACCCGGTCCCAGAGTGGAAAGGACAGTGTATCTTACACACTGTGACACCCGGTCCCAGAGGGGGAAAGGACAGTGCATCTAACGCACTGTGACAACCGGTCCCAAAGGGGAAAGGACAGTGTATCTAATGCACTGTGACACCCGGTCACATAGGGGGAAAGGACAGTGTATCTAACGCACTGTGACACCCGGTCCCAGAGGGGGAAAGGACAGTGTATCTGACACACTGTGTCACCCGGTCCCAGAGGGGGAAAGGACTGTGTATCTAACGCACTGTGACACCCGGTCACAGAGCAGGAAAGGACAGTGTATCTAGTGCACGGTGACACCCGGTCCCAGAAGGGAAAGGACTGTGTATCTAACGCACTGTGGCACTCGGACCCAGAGTGGGAAGGACAGTGTATCTAACACACTGTGACACCCGATCCCAGAGGGGAAAGGACAGTGTATCTAACGCTCTGTGACACCCGGTCCCAGAGTTTAAAGGACAGTGTATCTTACACACTGTGACACCCGGTCCCAGAGGGGGAAAGGACAGTGCATCTAACGCACTGTGACACCCGGGCCCAGAGGGGAAAGGATAGTGTATCTAACGCACTGTGACACCCGGTCCCAGAGTGGGAACGGACTGTGTATCTAACGCACTGTGACACCCGGTCCCAGAGGGGGAAAGGACAGTGTATCTAACGCACTGTGACACCCGGTCCCAGATGAGGAAAGGACAGTGTATCTAACGCACTGTGATACCCGGTCCCAGAGGGGGAAAGGACAGTGTACCTAACGCACTGTGACACCCGGTCCCAGAGGGGGAAAGGACATTGCATCTAACGCACTGTGACACCCGGGCCCAGAGGGGAAAGGACAGTGTATCTAACGCACTGTGACACCCGGTCCCAGATGAGGAAAGGACAGTGTATCTAACGCACTGTGATACCCGGTCCCAGAGGGGGAAAGGACAGTGTACCTAACGCACTGTGACACCCGGTCCCAGAGGGGGAAAGGACAGTGTATCTAACACACTGTGAAACCCGTTCCCAGAGGGGGAAAGGACAGTGTATCTAACGCACTGTGACACCCGGTCCCAGATGAGGAAAGGACAGTGTATCTAACGCACTGTGACACCCGGTCCCAGAGGGGAAAGGACAGTGTATCTCACGCACTGTGACACCCGGTCCCAGAGGGGGAAAGGACAGTGTATCTAACGCACTGTGACACCCAGTCCCAGAGGGGGAAAGGACAGTGTATCTAACGCACTGTGACACCCGGTCCCAGAGGGGAAAGGACAGTGTATCTAATGCACTGTGACACCCGGTCGCAGAGGGGGAAAGGACAGTGTATCTAACACACTGTGACACCCGGTCCCAGAGGGGGAAAGGACAGTGTATCTAACGCACTGTGATACCCGGTCCCAGAGGGGGAAAGGACAGTGTATCTAACACACTGTGAAACCCGTTCCCAGAGGGGGAAAGGACAGTGTATCTAACGCACTGTGACACCCGGTCCAAGAGGGGGAAAGGACAGTGTATCTAACATACTGTGACACCCGGTCCCAGAGGGGGAAAGGACAGTGTAACTAATGCACTGTGACACCTGGTCCCAGAGGGGATAGGACAGTGTACCTAAAGCACTGTGACACCCAGTTCCAGAGGGGGAAGGACAGTGTATCTAAAGCACTGTGACACCCGATCCCAGAGGGGGAAATGACAGTGTATCTAAAGCACTGTGACATCCAGTCCCAGAGGGGGAAAGGACAGTGTATCTAACGCACTGTGACACCCGGTCCCAGAGGGGGAAAGGACAGTGTATCTAACGCACTGTGACACCTGTTCCCACAGGGGGAAAGGACAGTGTATCTGACGCACTGTGACAACCGGTCCCAGAGGGGGAAAGGACAGTGTATCTTACACACTGTGACACCCGGTCCCAGAGGGGGAAAGGACAGTGAATCTAACGCACTGTGACACCCGGGCCCAGAGGGGAAAGGATACTGTCTCTAACGCACTGTGACACCCGGTCCCAGAGTGGGAAAGGACTGTGTATCTAACGCACTGTGACACCCGGTCCCAGACGGGGAAAGGACAGTGTATCTAACGCACTGTGATACCCGGTCCCAGAGGGGGAAAGGACAGTGTATCTAAAACACTGTGACACCCGGTCCCAGAGGGGGAAAGGACAGTGTATCTAACGCACTGTGACACCCGGTCCCAGAGGGGGAAAGGACAGTGTATCTTACACACAGTGGCACCTGGTCCCAGAGGGGGAAAGGACAGTGTATCTAACATTCTGTGACATCCGGTCCCAGAGGGGGAAAGGACAGTGTATCTAACATTCTGTGACACCCGGTTCCAGAGGGGGAAGGACAGTGTATCTAACGCACTGTGACACCCGGTCCCAGAAGGGGAAATGACAGTGTATCTAACACACTGTGACACTCGGTCCCAGAGGGGAAAGGACAGTGTATCTAATGCACTGTGACACCCGGTCCCAGAGGGGAAAGGACAGTGTATCTAACGCACTGTGACAACCGGTCCCAAAGGGGAAAGGACAGTGTATCTAATGCACTGTGACACCCCGTCACATAGGGGGAAAGGACAGTGTATCTAACGCACTGTGACACCCGGTCCCAGAGGGGGAAAGGACAGTGTATCTGACACACTGTGTCACCCGGTCCCAGAGGGGGAAAGGACTGTGTATCTAACGCACTGTGACACCCGGTCACAGAGCAGGAAAGGACAGTGTATCTAGTGCACGGTGACACCCGGTCCCAGAAGGGAAAGGATTGTGTATCTAACGCACTGTGGCACTCGGACCCAGAGTGGGAAGGACAGTGTATCTAACACACTGTGACACCCGATCCCAGAGGGGAAAGGACAGTGTATCTAACGCACTGTGACACCCGGTCCCTGAGTGGAAAGGACAGTGTATCTAACACACTGTGACACCCGGTCCCAGAGGGGGAAAGGACAGTGCATCTAACGCACTGTGACACCCGGGCCCAGAGGGGAAAGGATAGTGTATCTAACGCACTGTGACACCCGGTCCCAGAGTGGGAACGGACTGTGTATCTAACGCACTGTGACACCCGGTCCCAGATGAGGAAAGGACAGTGTATCTAACGCACTGTGATACCCGGTCCCAGAGGGGGAAAGGACAGTGTATCTCACGCACTGTGATACCCGGTCCCAGAGGGGGAAAGGACAGTGTATCTAACGCACTGTGATACCCGGTCCCAGAGTGGGAAAGGACAGTGTATCTAACAAACTGTGACACCCGGTCCCAGAGGGGGAAAGGACAGTGTATCTAATGCACTGTGACACCGGTCGCAGAGGGGGAAAGGACAGTGTATCTAACGCACTGTGACACCCGGTCCCAGAGGGGGAAAGGACAGTGTATCTAACGCACTGTGACACCCGGTCCCAGAGGGGGAAAGGACAGTGTATCTTACACATTGTGACACCCGGTCCCAGAGGGGGAAAGGACAGTGTATCTAACACACTGTGACACCCGGTCCCAGAGGGGGAAAGGACAGTGTATCTAACGCACTGTGATACCCGGTCCCAGAGGGGGAAAGGACAGTGTATCTAACACACTGTGACACCCGGTCCCAGAGGGGGAAAGGACAGTGTATCTAACGCACTGTGATACCCGGTCCCAGAGGGGGAAAGGACAGTGTATCTAACGCACTGTGACACCCGGCCCCAGAGGGGGAAAGGACAGTGTATCTAATGCACTGTGACACCCGATCCCAGAGGGGGAAAGGACAGTGTATCTTACACACAGTGGCACCCGGTCCCAGAGGGGGAAAGGACAGTGTATCTAACATTCTGTGACACCCGGCCCCAGAGGGGGAAAGGACAGTGTATCTAATGCACTGTGACACCTGGTCCCATAGGGGAAAGGACAGTGTATCTAACGTACTGTGACAACCGGTCCCAAAGGGGAAACAACAGTGTATCTAATGCACTGTGACACCCGGTCACAGAGGGGGAAAGGACAGTGTATCTAACGCACTGTGACACCCGGTGCCAGAGGGGGAAAGGACAGTGTATCTAACACACTGTGTCACCCGGTCCCAGAGGGGGAAAGGACTGTGTATCTAACGCACTGTGACACCCGGTCCCAAAGCAGGAAAGGACAGTGTATCTAACGCACGGTGACACCCGGTCCCAGAGCAGGAAAGGACAGTGTATCTAACACACGGTGACACCCGGTCCCAGAGGGGGAAAGGACTGTGTATCTAACGCACTGTGGCACCCGGTCCCAGAGGGGGGAAGGACAGTGTATCTAACGCACTGTGACACCCGGTCCCAGAGTGGAAAGGACAGGGTATCTAACGCACTGTGACACCCGATCCCAGAGGGGAAAGGACAGTGTATCTAACGTACTGTGGCACCCGGTCCCAGAGTGGAAAGGACAGTGTATCTAACACACTGTGACACCCGGTCCCAGAGGGGGAAAGGACAGTGTATCTAACGCACTGTGACAACCGGTCCCAGAGGGGAAAGGACAGTGTATCTGACACACTGTGACACCCGGTCCCAGAGGGGAAAGGATAGTGTATCTAACGCACTGTGACACCCGGTCCCAGAGTTGAAAGGACAGTGTATCTAACGCAGTGTGACACCCGGTTCCAGAGGGGGAAAGGACAGTGTATCTTACACACTGTGACACCCGGTCCCAGAGGGGGAAAGGACTGTGTATCTAACACACTGTGTCACCCGATCCCAGAGGGGAAAGGACAGTGTATCTAACGCACTGTGACACCCGGTCCCAGAGTTGAAAGGACAGTGTATCTAACACACTGTGACACCCGGTTCCAGAGGAGGGAAGGACAGTGTATCTAACGCACTGTGACACCCGGTTCCAGAGGAGGAAAGGACAGTGTATCTAACGCACTGTGACACCCGGTCCCAGAGGGGGAAGGACAGTGTATCTAACACACTGTGACACCCGGTCCCAGAGTGGAAAGGACAGTGTACCTAATGCAGTGTGACACCCGATCCCAGAGGGGAAAGGACAGTGTATCTAACGCACTGTGACACCCGGTCCCAGAGTGGAAAGGACAGTGTATCTAACGCACTGTGACACCCGGTCCCAGAGGGGGAATGGACAGTGTATCTAACACACTGTGACACCTGGTCCCAGAGGGGGAAAGGACAGTGTATCTAATGCACTGTGACACCTGGTCCCAGAGGGGGAAAGGACAGTGTATCTAATGCACTGTGACAACCGGTCCCAGAGGGGAAAGGACAGTGTATCTAACACACTGTGACACCCGGTTCCAGAGGGGGAAAGGACAGTGTATCTAACACACTGTGACACCCGGTTCCCGAGGGGGAAAGGACAGTGTATCTAACGCACTGTGACACCCGGTCCCAGAGGGGAAAGGACAGGGAATCTTACACACTGTGACACCCGGTCTCAGAGTGGGAAAGGACAGTGTATCTAACGCACTGTGACACCCGGTCCCAGAGTGGAAAGGACAGTGTATCTAACACACTGTGACACCCGGTCCCAGAGGGGGAAAGGACAGTGTATCTAACGCACTGTGACAACCGGTCCCAGAGGGGAAAGGACAGTGCATCTAACGCACTGTGACAACCGGTTCCAGAGGGGGAAAGGACAGTGTATCTAACACACTGTGACACCCGGTCCCAGAGGGGGAAAGGACAGTGTATCTGACGCACTGTGACAGCTGTTCCCACAGTGGGAAAGGACAGTGTATCTAACGCACTGTGACAACCGGTCCCAGAGGTGGAAAGGACAGTGTATCTAACGCACTGTGACACCCGGTCCCAGAGGGGAAAGGACAGTGTATCTTACACACTGTGACACCCGGTCCCAGAGGGGGAAAGGACAGTGTATCTAATGCACTGTGACACCCGGGCCCAGAGGGGAAAGGATAGTGTATCTAACGCACTGTGACACCCGGTCCCAGAGTGGGAAAGGACTGTGTCTCTAACGCACTGTGACACCCGGTCCCAGACGGGGAAAGGACTTTGTATCTAACATTCTGTGACACCCGGTCCCAGAGGGGGAAAGGACAGTGTATCTAATGCACTGTGACACCTGGTCCCAGAGGGTAAGGACAGTGTATCTAAAGCACTGTCACACCCGGTTCCAGAGGGGAAGGACAGTGTATCTAACGCACTGTGACACTCGGTCCCAGAGGGGGAAATGACAGGGTATCTAACGCACTGTGACACCCGGTCCCAGAGGGGAAAGGACAGTTTATCTAATGCACTGTGACACCCGGTCCCAGACGGGAAAGGACAGTGTATCTAACGTACTGTGACAACCGGTCCCAAAGGGGAAACGACAGTGTATCTAATGCACTGTGACACCGGTCACAGAGGGGGAAAGGACAGTTTATCTAACGCACTGTGACACCCGGTCCCAGAGGGGGAAAGGACAGGGTATCTGACACACTGTGTCACCCGGTCCCAGAGGGGGAAAGGACAGTGTATCTAACGCACTGCGACACCCGGTTCCAGAGGGGGAAAGGACAGTGTATCTTACACACTGTGACACCCGGTCCCAGAGGGGGAAGGACTGTGTATCTAACGCACTGTGACACCCGGTCCCAGAGTGGAAAGGACAGTGTATCTAACGCACTGTGACACCCGGTCCCAGAGGGGGAATGGACACTGTATCGAACGCACTGTGACACCTGGTCCCAGAGGGGGAAAGGACAGTGTATCTAATGCACTGTGACAACCGGTCCCAGAGGGGAAAGGACAGTGTATCTAACACACTGTGACACCCGGTTCCAGAGGGGGAAAGGACAGTGTATCTAACACACTGTGACACCCGGTCCCAGAGGGGGAAAGGACAGTGTATCTAACGCACTGTGACACCCGGTCCCAGAGTGGAAAGGACAGTGTATCTAACGCACTGTGACACTCGGTTCCAGAGGGGGAAAGGGCAGTGTATCTTACACACTGTGACACCTGGTCCCAGAGGGGGAAAGGACTGTGTATCTAATGCACTGTGACACCCGATCCCAGATGGGGAAAGGACAGTTTATCGAAAGCACTGTGACACCTGGTCCCAGAGGGGGAAAGGACAGTGTATCTAATGCACTGTGACAACCGGTCCCAGAGGGGAAAGGACAGTGTATCTAACGCACTGTGACACCCGGTCCCAGACGGGGAAAGGACAGTGTATCTAACGCACTGTGACACCTGTTCCCAGAGGGGGAAAGGACAGTGTATCTAAAACACTGTGACACCCGGTCCCAGAGGGGGAAAGGACAGTGTATCTAACGCACTGTGACACCCGGTCCCAGAGTGGAAAGGACAGTGTATCTAACGCACTGTGACACTCGGTTCCAGAGGGGGAAAGGGCAGTGTATCTTACACACTGTGACACCTGATCCCAGAGGGGGAAAGGACTGTGTATCTAATGCACTGTGACACCCGATCCCAGATGGGGAAAGGACAGTTTATCGAAAGCACTGTGACACCTGGTCCCAGAGGGGAAAGGATACTGTATCTAACGCACTGTGACACCCGGTCCCAGAGTGGGAAAGGTCTGTGTATCTAACGCACTGTGACACCCGGTCCCAGACGGGGAAAGGACAGTGCATCTAACGCACTGTGATACCCGGTCCCAGAGGGGGAAAGGACAGTGTATCTAAAACACTGTGACATCCGGTCCCAGAGGGGGAAAGGACAGTGTATCTAATGCACTGTGACACCCGGTCCCAGAGGGGGAAAGGACAGTGTATCTTACACACAGTGGCACCCGGTCCCAGAGGGGGAAAGGACAGTGTATCTAACATTCTGTGAAACCCGGTCCCAGAGGGGGAAAGGACAGTGTATCTAATGCACTGTGACACCTGGTCCCAGAGGGTAAGGACAGTGCATCTAAAGCACTGTGACACCCGGTTCCAGAGGGGGAAGGACAGTGTATCAAACGCACTGTGACACCCGGTCCCAGAAGGGGAAATGACAGTGTATCTAACACACTGTGACACTCGGTCCCAGAGGGGAAAGGACAGTGTATCTAATGCACTGTGACACCCGGTCCCAGAGGGGAAAGGACAGTGTATCTAACGCACTGTGACAACCGGTCCCAAAGGGGAAAGGACAGTGTATCTAATGCACTGTGACACCCGGTCACATAGGGGGAAAGGAAAGTGTATCTAACGCACTGTGACACCCGGTCCCAGAGGGGGAAAGGACAGTGTATCTGACACACTGTGTCACCCGGTCCCAGAGGGGGAAAGGACTGTGTATCTAACGCACTGTGACACCCGGTCACAGAGCAGGAAAGGACAGTGTATCTAGTGCACGGTGACACCCGGTCCCAGAAGGGAAAGGATTGTGTATCTAACGCACTGTGGCACTCGGACCCAGAGTGGGAAGGACAGTGTATCTAACACACTGTGACACCCGATCCCAGAGGGGAAAGGACAGTGTATCTAACGCACTGTGACACCCGGTCCCAGAGTGGAAAGGACAGTGTATCTTACACACTGTGACACCCGGTCCCAGAGGGGGAAAGGACAGTGCATCTAACGCACTGTGACACCCGGTCCCAGAGGGGGAAAGGACAGTGCATCTAACGCACTGTGACACCCGGGCCCAGAGGGGAAAGGATAGTGTATCTAACGCACTGTGACACCCGGTCCCAGAGTGGGAACGGACTGTGTATCTAACGCACGGTGACACCCGGGCCCAGAGGGGGAAAGGACAGTGTATCTCACGCACTGTGATACCCGGTCCCAGAGGGGGAAAGGACAGTGTATCTAACACACTGTGATACCCGGTCCCAGAGGGGGAAAGGACAGTGTATCTAACACACTGTGACACCCGGTCCCAGAGGGGAAAGGACAGTGTATCTAACGCACTGTGACACCGGTCGCAGAGGGGGAAAGGACAGTGTATCTAACACACTGTGACACCGGTCGCAGAGGGGGAAAGGACAGTGTATCTAACACACTGTGACACCTGGTCCCAGAGGGGGAAAGGACAGTGTATCTAACGCACTGTGATACCCGGTCCCAGAGGGAGAAAGGACAGTGTATCTAACACACTGTGAAACCCGTTCCCAGAGGGGGAAAGGACAGTGTATCTAACACACTGTGACACCCGGTCCAAGAGGGGGAAAGGACAGTGTATCGAACACACTGTGACACCCGGTCCCAGAGGGGGAAAGGACAGTGTATCTAACGCACTGTGACACCCGGTCCAAGAGGGGGAAAGGACAGTGTATCTAACACACTGTGACACCTGGTCCCAGAGGGGATAGGACAGTGTACCTAAAGCACTGTGACACCCAGTTCCAGAGGGGGAAGGACAGTTTATCTAAAGCACTGTGGCACCCGATCCCAGAGGGGGAAATGACAGTGTATCTAAAGCACTGTGACATCCAGTCCCAGAGGGGGAAAGGACAGTGTATCGAACACAGTGTGACACACGGTCCCAGAGGGGGAAAGCACAGTGTGTCTAACGCACTGTGACACCCGGTCCCAGAGGGGAAAGGTCAGTGTATCTAACGCACTGTGACAACCGGTCTCAAAGGGGAAAGGACATTGTATCTAATGCACTGTGACACCCGGTCACAGAGGGGGAAAGGACAGTGTATCTAACGCACTGTGACACCCGGTGCCAGAGGGGGAAAGGACAGTGTATCTAACACACTGTGTCACCCGGTCCCAGAGGGGGAAAGGACTGTGTATCTAACGCACTGTGACACCCGGTCCCAAAGCAGGAAAGGACAGTGTATCTAACGCACGGTGACACCCGGTCCCAGAGCAGGAAAGGACAGTGTATCTAACGCACTGTGACACCCGGTCCCAGAGCAGGAAAGGACAGTGTATCTAACGCACTGTGACACCCGGTCCCAGAGTGGAAAGGACAGGGTATCTAACGCACTGTGACACCCGATCCCAGAGGGGAAAGGACAGTGTATCTGACGTACTGTGACACCCGGTCCCAGAGTGGAAAGGACAGTGTATCTAACACACTGTGACACCCGGTCCCAGAGGGGGAAAGGACAGTGTATCTAACGCACTGTGACAACCGGTCCCAGAGGGGAAAGGACAGTGTATCTAACGCACTGTGACACCCGGTTCCAGAGGGGGAAAGGACAGTTTATCTAAAACACTGTGACACCCGTTCCCAGAGGGGGAAAGGACAGTGTATCTAACGCACTGTGACACCTGTTCCCACAGGGGGAAAGGACAGTGTATCTAACGCACTGTGACACCCGGTCCCAGAGGGGAAAGGACAGTGTATCTTACACACTGTGACATCCGGTCCCAGAGGGGGAAAGGACAGTGTATCTAATGCACTGTGACACCCGGGCCCAGAGGGGAAAGGATAGTGTATCTAACGCACTGTGACACCCGGTCCCAGAGTGGGAAAGGACTGTGTCTCTAACGCACTGTGACACCCGGTCCCAGACGGGGAAAGGACTTTGTATCTAACGCACTGTGATGCCCGGTCCCAGAGGGGGAAAGGACAGTGTATCTAAAACACTGTGACACCCGGTCCCAGAGGGGGAAAGGACAGTGTATCTAACGCTCTGTGACACCCGATCCCAGAGGGGGAAAGGACAGTGTATCTTACACACAGTGGCACCCGGTCCCAGAGGGGGAAACGACAGTGTATCTAACATTCTGTGACACCCGGCCCCAGAGGGGGAAAGGACAGTGTATCTAATGCACTGTGACACCTGGTCCCAGAGGGTAAGGACAGTGTATCTAAAGCACTGTGACACCCGGTTCCAGAGGGGAAGGACAGTGTATCTAACACACTGTGACACTCAGTCCCAGAGGGGGAAATGACAGTGTATCTAACGCACTGTGAAACCCGGTCCCAGAGGGGAAAGGACAGTGTATCTAATGCACTGTGACACCCGGTCCCAGAGGGGAAAGGACAGTGTATCTAACGTACTGTGACAACCGGTCCCAAAGGGGAAACAACAGTGTATCTAATGCACTGTGACACCCGGTCACAGAGGGGGAAAGGACAGTGTACCTAACGCACTGTGACACCCGGTCCCAGAGGGGGAAAGGACAGTGTATCTGACACACTGTGTCACCCGGTCCCAGAGGGGGAAAGGACTGTGTATCTAACGCACTGTGACACCCGGTCCCAGAGCAGGAAAGAACAGTGTATCTAACGCACTGTGACACCTGGTCCCAAAGGGGGAAAGGACTGTGTATCTAACACACTGTGACACCCGGTCCCAGAGGGGAAAGGATAGTGTATCGAACGCACTGTGACACCCGGTCCCAGAGTTGAAAGGACAGTGTATCTCACGCACTGTGACACCCGGTTCCAGAGGGGGAAAGGACAGTGTATCTTACACACTGTGACACCCGGTCCCAGAGTGGAAAGGACAGTGTACCTAATGCAGTGTGACACCCGATCCCAGAGGGGAAAGGACAGTGTATCTAACGCACTGTGACACCCGGTCCCAGAGTGGAAAGGACAGTGTATCTAACGCACTGTGACACCCGGTCCCAGAGGGGGAATGGACAGTGTATCTAACACACTGTGACACCTGGTCCCAGAGGGGGAAAGGACAGTGTATCTAATGCACTGTGACACCTGGTCCCAGAGGGGGAAAGGACAGTGTATCTAATGCACTGTGACAACCGGTCCCAGAGGGGAAAGGACAGTGTATCTAACACACTGTGACACCCGGTTCCAGAGGGGGAAAGGACAGTGTATCTAACACACTGTGACACCCGGTCCCAGAGGGGGAAAGGACAGTGTATCTAACGCACTGTGACACCCGGTCCCAGAGGGGAAAGGACAGGGAATCTTACACACTGTGACACCCGGTCTCAGAGTGGGAAAGGACAGTGTATCTAACGCACTGTGACACCCGGTCCCAGAGTGGAAAGGACAGTGTATCTAACACACTGTGACACCCGGTCCCAGAGGGGGAAAGGACAGTGTATCTGACGCACTGTGACAACTGGTCCCAGAGGGGAAAGGACAGTGTATCTAACGCACTGTGACAACCGGTTCCAGAGGGGGAAAGGACAGTGTATCTAACACACTGTGACACCCGGTCCCAGAGGGGGAAAGGACAGTGTATCTGACGCACTGTGACAGCTGTTCCCACAGTGGGAAAGGACAGTGTATCTAACGCACTGTGACAACCGGTCCCAGAGGTGGAAAGGACAGTGTATCTAACGCACTGTGACACACGGTCCCAGAGGGGAAAGGACAGTGTATCTTACACACTGTGACACCCGGTCCCAGAGGGGGAAAGGACAGTGTATCTAATGCACTGTGACACCCGGGCCCAGAGGGGAAAGGATAGTGTATCTAACGCACTGTGACACCCGGTCCCAGAGTGGGAAAGGACTGTGTCTCTAACGCACTGTGACACCCGGTCCCAGACGGGGAAAGGACTTTGTATCTAACGCACTGTGATACCCGGTCCCAGAGGGGGAAAGGACAGTGTATCTAAAACACTGTGACACCCGGTCCCAGAGGGGGAAAGGACAGTGTATCTAACGCTCTGTGACACCCGATCCCAGAGGGGGAAAGGACAGTGTATCTTACACGCAGTGGCACCCGGTCACAGAGGGGGATAGGACAGTGTATCTAACATTCTGTGACACCCGGTCCCAGAGGGGGAAAGGACAGTGTATCTAATGCACTGTGACACCTGGTCCCAGAGGGTAAGGACAGTGTATCTAAAGCACTGTGACACCCGGTTCCAGAGGGGAAGGACAGTGTATCTAACGCACTGTGACACTCGGTCCCAGAGGGGGAAATGACAGTGTATCTAACGCACTGTGACACCCGGTCCCAGAGGGGAAAGGACAGTGTATCTAATGCACTGTGACACCCGGTCCCAGACGGGAAAGGACAGTGTATCTAACGTACTGTGACAACCGGTCCCAAAGGGGAAACGACAGTGTATCTAATGCACTGTGACACCCGGTCACAGAGGGGGAAAGGACAGTGTATCTAATGCACTGTGACACCCGGTCCCAGAGGGGGAAAGGACAGTGTATCTGACACACTGTGTCACCCGGTCCCAGAGGGGGAAAGGACAGTGTATCTAACGCACTGCGACACCCGGTTCCAGAGGGGGAAAGGACAGTGTATCTTACACACTGTGACACCCGGTCCCAGAGGGGGAAAGGACTGTGTATCTAACGCACTGTGACACCCGGTCCCAGAGTGGAAAGGACAGTTTACCTAATGCAGTGTGACACCCGGTCCCAGAGGGGGAAAGGACAGTGTATCTAATGCACTGTGACACCCGGTCCCAGAGTGGAAAGGACAGTGTATCTGACGCACTGTGACACCCGGTCCCAGAGGGGGAATGGACACTGTATCGAACGCACTGTGACACCTGGTCCCAGAGGGGGAAAGGACAGTGTATCTAATGCACTGTGACAACCGGTCCCAGAGGAGAAAGGACAGTGTATCTAACACACTGTGACACCCGGTTCCAGAGGGGGAAAGGACAGTGTATCTAACACACTGTGACACCCGGTCCCAGAGGGGGAAAGGACAGTGTATCTAACGCACTGTGACACCTGTTCCCACAGGGGGAAAGGACAGTGTATCTGACGCACTGTGACAACCGGTCCCAGAGGGGGAAAGGACAGTGTATCTAACACACTGTGACACCCGGTCCCAGAGGGGGAAAGGACAGTGTATCTAACGCACTCTGACACCCGGTCCAAGAGGGGGAAAGGACAGTGTATCTAACATTCTGTGACACCCGGTCGCAGAGGGGGAAAGCACAGTGTATCTTACACACTGTGACACCCGGTCCCAGAGGGGAAAGGACAGTATATCTAACGCACTGTGACACCCGGTCCCAGAGGTGGAAAGGACAGTGTATCTAACGCACTGTGACACCCGGTCCCAGACGGGGAAAGGACAGTGTATCTAACGCACTGTGACACCCGGTCCCAGAGGGGTAAAGGACAGTGTATCTAACGCATTGTGACACCCGGTCACAGAGGGGGAAAGGACAGTGTATCTAACACACTGTGACACCCGGTCCCAGAGGGGGAAAGGACAGTGTATCTAACACACTGTGTCACCTGGTCTGAGAGGGGGAAAGGGCTGTGTATCTAACGCACTGTGACACCCGGTCCCAGAGCAGGAAATGACAGTGTATCTAACGCACGGTGACACCCGGTCCCAGAGGGGGAAAGGACTGTGTATCTAACGCACTGTGACACCCGGTCCCAGAATGGAAAGGACAGTGTATCTAACGCACTGTGACACCCGATCCCAGAGGGGAAAGGACAGTGTATCTAACACACTGTGACACCCAGTCCCAGAGGGGGAAAGGACAGTGTATCTAACGCACTGTGACAACCGGTCCCAGAGGGGAAAGGACAGTGTATCTAACACACTGTGACACCCGGTCCCAGAGGGGGAAAGGACAGTGTATCTAACGCACTGTGACAACCGGTCCCAGAGGGGAAAGGACAGTGTATCTAACGCACTGTGACACCCGGTTCCAGAGGGGGAAAGGACAGTGTATCGAACACACTGTGACACCCGGTCCCAGAGGGGGAAAGGACAGTGTATCTAACGCACTGTGACACCTGTTCCCACAGGGGGAAAGGACAGTGTATCTAACGCACTGTGACAACCGGTCCCAGAGGGGGAAACGACAGTGTATCTAACATTCTGTGACACCCGGCCCCAGAGGGGGAAAGGACAGTGTATCTAATGCACTGTGACACCTGGTCCCAGAGGGTAAGGACAGTGTATCTAAAGCACTGTGACACCCGGTTCCAGAGGGGAAGGACAGTGTATCTAACACACTGTGACACTCAGTCCCAGAGGGGGAAATGACAGTGTATCTAACGCACTGTGAAACCCGGTCCCAGAGGGGAAAGGACAGTGTATCTAATGCACTGTGACACCCGGTCCCAGAGGGGAAAGGACAGTGTATCTAACGTACTGTGACAACCGGTCCCAAAGGGGAAACAACAGTGTATCTAATGCACTGTGACACCCGGTCACAGAGGGGGAAAGGACAGTGTACCTAACGCACTGTGACACCCGGTCCCAGAGGGGGAAAGGACAGTGTATCTGACACACTGTGTCACCCGGTCCCAGAGGGGGAAAGGACTGTGTATCTAACGCACTGTGACACCCGGTCCCAGAGCAGGAAAGAACAGTGTATCTAACGCACTGTGACACCTGGTCCCAAAGGGGGAAAGGACTGTGTATCTAACACACTGTGACACCCGGTCCCAGAGGGGAAAGGATAGTGTATCGAACGCACTGTGACACCCGGTCCCAGAGTTGAAAGGACAGTGTATCTCACGCACTGTGACACCCGGTTCCAGAGGGGGAAAGGACAGTGTATCTTACACACTGTGACACCCGGTCCCAGAGTGGAAAGGACAGTGTACCTAATGCAGTGTGACACCCGATCCCAGAGGGGAAAGGACAGTGTATCTAACGCACTGTGACACCCGGTCCCAGAGTGGAAAGGACAGTGTATCTAACGCACTGTGACACCCGGTCCCAGAGGGGGAATGGACAGTGTATCTAACACACTGTGACACCTGGTCCCAGAGGGGGAAAGGACAGTGTATCTAATGCACTGTGACGCCTGGTCCCAGAGGGGGAAAGGACAGTGTATCTAATGCACTGTGACAACCGGTCCCAGAGGGGAAAGGACAGTGTATCTAACACACTGTGACACCCGGTTCCAGAGGGGGAAAGGACAGTGTATCTAACACACTGTGACACCCGGTCCCAGAGGGGGAAAGGACAGTGTATCTAACGCACTGTGACACCCGGTCCCAGAGGGGAAAGGACAGGGAATCTTACACACTGTGACACCCGGTCTCAGAGTGGGAAAGGACAGTGTATCTAACGCACTGTGACACCCGGTCCCAGAGTGGAAAGGACAGTGTATCTAACACACTGTGACACCCGGTCCCAGAGGGGGAAAGGACAGTGTATCTGACGCACTGTGACAACTGGTCCCAGAGGGGAAAGGACAGTGTATCTAACGCACTGTGACAACCGGTTCCAGAGGGGGAAAGGACAGTGTATCTAACACACTGTGACACCCGGTCCCAGAGGGGGAAAGGACAGTGTATCTGACGCACTGTGACAGCTGTTCCCACAGTGGGAAAGGACAGTGTATCTAACGCACTGTGACAACCGGTCCCAGAGGTGGAAAGGACAGTGTATCTAACGCACTGTGACACACGGTCCCAGAGGGGAAAGGACAGTGTATCTTACACACTGTGACACCCGGTCCCAGAGGGGGAAAGGACAGTGTATCTAATGCACTGTGACACCCGGGCCCAGAGGGGAAAGGATAGTGTATCTAACGCACTGTGACACCCGGTCCCAGAGTGGGAAAGGACTGTGTCTCTAACGCACTGTGACACCCGGTCCCAGACGGGGAAAGGACTTTGTATCTAACGCACTGTGATACCCGGTCCCAGAGGGGGAAAGGACAGTGTATCTAAAACACTGTGACACCCGGTCCCAGAGGGGGAAAGGACAGTGTATCTAACGCTCTGTGACACCCGATCCCAGAGGGGGAAAGGACAGTGTATCTTACACGCAGTGGCACCCGGTCACAGAGGGGGATAGGACAGTGTATCTAACATTCTGTGACACCCGGTCCCAGAGGGGGAAAGGACAGTGTATCTAATGCACTGTGACACCTGGTCCCAGAGGGTAAGGACAGTGTATCTAAAGCACTGTGACACCCGGTTCCAGAGGGGAAGGACAGTGTATCTAACGCACTGTGACACTCGGTCCCAGAGGGGGAAATGACAGTGTATCTAACGCACTGTGACACCCGGTCCCAGAGGGGAAAGGACAGTGTATCTAATGCACTGTGACACCCGGTCCCAGACGGGAAAGGACAGTGTATCTAACGTACTGTGACAACCGGTCCCAAAGGGGAAACGACAGTGTATCTAATGCACTGTGACACCCGGTCACAGAGGGGGAAAGGACAGTGTATCTAATGCACTGTGACACCCGGTCCCAGAGGGGGAAAGGACAGTGTATCTGACACACTGTGTCACCCGGTCCCAGAGGGGGAAAGGACAGTGTATCTAACGCACTGCGACACCCGGTTCCAGAGGGGGAAAGGACAGTGTATCTTACACACTGTGACACCCGGTCCCAGAGGGGGAAAGGACTGTGTATCTAACGCACTGTGACACCCGGTCCCAGAGTGGAAAGGACAGTTTACCTAATGCAGTGTGACACCCGGTCCCAGAGGGGGAAAGGACAGTGTATCTAATGCACTGTGACACCCGGTCCCAGAGTGGAAAGGACAGTGTATCTGACGCACTGTGACACCCGGTCCCAGAGGGGGAATGGACACTGTATCGAACGCACTG
The DNA here is from genome assembly GCF_052327205.1 of Somniosus microcephalus. Lineage (NCBI taxonomy): Eukaryota > Metazoa > Chordata > Chondrichthyes > Squaliformes > Somniosidae > Somniosus > Somniosus microcephalus. The sequence goes on from NW_028225179.1 coordinate 71,090,063, forward strand.
TGACACCTGGTCCCAGAGGGGGAAAGGACAGTGTATCTAATGCACTGTGACAACCGGTCCCAGAGGAGAAAGGACAGTGTATCTAACACACTGTGACACCCGGTTCCAGAGGGGGAAAGGACAGTGTATCTAACACACTGTGACACCCGGTCCCAGAGGGGGAAAGGACAGTGTATCTAACGCACTGTGACACCTGTTCCCACAGGGGGAAAGGACAGTGTATGTGACGCACTGTGACAACCGGTCCCAGAGGGGGAAAGGACAGTGTATCTAACGCACTGTGACACACGGTCCCAGAGGGGAAAGGGCAGTGTATCTTACACACTGTGACACCCGGTCTCAGAGTGGGAAAGGACTGTGTATCTAACGCACTGTGACACCCGGTCCCAGACGGGGAAAGGACAGTGTATCTAACGCACTGTGATACCCGGTCCCAGAGGGGGAAAGGACAGTGTATCTAAAACACTGTGACACCCGGTCCTAGAGGGGGAAAGGACAGTGTATCTAACGCACTGTGACACCCGGTCCCAGAGGGGGAAAGGACAGTGTATCTTACACACAGTGGCACCCGGTCCCTGAGGGGGAAATGACAGTGTATCTAACGCACTGTGACACTCGGTCCCAGAGGGGAAAGGACAGTGTATCTAATGCACTGTGACACCCGGTCCCAGAGGGGAAAGGACAGTGTATCTAACGCACTGTGACACCCGGTCCCAGAGGGGGAAAGGACAGTGTATCTGACACACTGTGTCACCCGGTCCCAGAGGGGGAAAGGACTGTGTATCTAACGCACTGTGACACACGGTTCCAGAGCAGGAAAGGACAGTGTATCTAACGCACTGTGACACCCGGTCCCAGAAGGGAAAGGACTGTGTATCTAACGCACTGTGGCACTCGGTCCCAGAGTGGGAAGGACAGTGTATCTTACACACTGTGACACCCGGTCCCAGAGTGGAAAGGACAGTGTATCTAACGCACTGTGACACCCGGTCCCAGAGGGGGAAAGGTGTGTGTATCTAACACACTGTGACACCCGATCCCAGAGGGGAAAGGACAGTGTATCTAATGCACTGTGACACCCGGTCCCAGAGTGGAAAGGACAGTGTATCTTACACACTGTGACACCCGGTCCCAGAGGGGGAAAGGACAGTGCATCTAACGCACTGTGACACCCGGGCCCAGAGGGGAAAGGATAGTGTATCTAATGCACTGTGACACCCGGTCCCAGAGTGGGAACGGACTGTGTATCTAACGCACTGTGACACCGGGTCCCAGATGAGGAAAGGGCAGTGTATCTAACGCACTGTGATACCCGGTCCCAGAGGGGGAAGGGAATGTGTATCTAACACACTGTGACACCGGTCGCAGAGGGGGAAAGGACAGTGTATCTAACACACTGTGACACCCGGTCCCAGAGGGGGAAAGGACAGTGTATCTAACGCACTCTGACACCCGGTCCAAGAGGGGGAAAGGACAGTGTATCTAACATTCTGTGACACCCGGTCGCAGAGGGGGAAAGCACAGTGTATCTTACACACTGTGACACCCGGTCCCAGAGGGGAAAGGACAGTATATCTAACGCACTGTGACACCCGGTCCCAGAGGTGGAAAGGACAGTGTATCTAACGCACTGTGACACCCGGTCCCAGACGGGGAAAGGACAGTGTATCTAACGCACTGTGACACCCGGTCCCAGAGGGGTAAAGGACAGTGTATCTAACGCATTGTGACACCCGGTCACAGAGGGGGAAAGGACAGTGTATCTAACACACTGTGACACCCGGTCCCAGAGGGGGAAAGGACAGTGTATCTAACACACTGTGTCACCTGGTCTGAGAGGGGGAAAGGGCTGTGTATCTAACGCACTGTGACACCCGGTCCCAGAGCAGGAAATGACAGTGTATCTAACGCACGGTGACACCCGGTCCCAGAGGGGGAAAGGACTGTGTATCTAACGCACTGTGACACCCGGTCCCAGAATGGAAAGGACAGTGTATCTAACGCACTGTGACACCCGATCCCAGAGGGGAAAGGACAGTGTATCTAACACACTGTGACACCCAGTCCCAGAGGGGGAAAGGACAGTGTATCTAACGCACTGTGACAACCGGTCCCAGAGGGGAAAGGACAGTGTATCTAACACACTGTGACACCCGGTCCCAGAGGGGGAAAGGACAGTGTATCTAACGCACTGTGACAACCGGTCCCAGAGGGGAAAGGACAGTGTATCTAACGCACTGTGACACCCGGTTCCAGAGGGGGAAAGGACAGTGTATCGAACACACTGTGACACCCGGTCCCAGAGGGGGAAAGGACAGTGTATCTAACGCACTGTGACACCTGTTCCCACAGGGGGAAAGGACAGTGTATCTAACGCACTGTGACAACCGGTCCCAGAGGTGGAAAGGACAGTGTATCTAACGCACTGTGACACCCGGTCCCAGAGGGGAAAGGACAGTGTATCTTACACACTGTGACACCCGGTCCCAGAGGGGGAAAGGACAGTGTATCTAACGCATTGTGACACCCGGGCCCAGAGGGGAAAGGAGAGTGTATCTAACGCACTGTGACACCCGGTCCCAGAGTGGGAAAGGACTGTGACTCTAACGCACTGTGACACCCAGTCCCAGACGGGGAAAGGACTTTGTATCTAACGCACTGTGATACCCGGTCCCAGAGGGGGAAAGGACAGTGTATCTAAAACACTGTGACACCCGGTCCCAGACGGGGAAAGGACAGTGTATCTAACGCTCTGTGACACCCGATTCCAGAGGGGGAAAGGACAATGTATCTTACACACAGTGGCACCCGGTCCCAGATGGGGAAAGGACAGTGTATCTAACATTCTGTGACACCCGGTCCCAGAGGGGGAAAGGACAGTGTATCTAATGCACTGTGACACCTGGTCCCAGAGGGTAAGGACAGTGTATCTAAAGCACTGTGACACCCGGTTCCAGAGGGGAAGGACAGTGTATCTAACGCACTGTGACACCTGGTCCCAGAGGGTAAGGACAGTGTATCTAAAGCACTGTGACACCCGGTTCCAGAGGGGAAGGACAGTGTATCTAACGCACTGTGACACCCGGTCCCAGAGGGGGAAATGACAGTGTATCTAATGCACTGTGACACCCGGTCCCAGAGGGGAAAGGACAGTGTATCTAACGTACTGTGACAACCGGTCCCAAAGGGAAAACGACAGTGTATCTAATGCACTGTGACACCCGGTCACAGAGGGGGAAAGGACAGTGTATCTAACGCACTGTGATACCCGGTCCCAGAGGGGGAAAGGACAGTGTATCTGACACACTGTGTCACCCGGTCCCAGAGGGGGAAAGGACTGTGTATCTAAAGCACTGTGACACCCGGTCCCAGAGCAGGAAAGAACAGTGTATCTAACGCACGGTGACACCCGGTCCCAGAGGGGGAAAGGACTGTGTATCTAACGCACTGTGGCACTCGGTATCAGAGTGGGAAGGACAGTGTATCTAACACACTGTGTCACCCGATCCCAGAGGGGAAAGGACAGTGTATCTAACGCACTGTGACACCCGGTCCCAGAGTGGAAAGGACAGTGTATCTAACGCACTGTGACACTCGGTTCCAGAGGGGGAAAGGGCAGTGTATCTTACACACTGTGACACCCGGTCCCAGAGGGGGAAAGGACTGTGTATCTAATCCACTGTGACACCCGATCCCAGACGGGGAAAGGACAGTTTATCGAAAGCACTGTGATACCTGGTCCCAGAGGGGGAAAGGACAGTGTATCTAATGCACTGTGACAACCGGTCCCAGAGGGGAAAGGACAGTGTATCTAACGCACTGTGACACCCGGTCCCAGAGGGGGAAAGGACAGTGTATCTAACGCACTGTGACACCTGTTCCCACAGGGGGAAAGGACAGTGTATCTGACGCACTGTGACAACCGGTCCCAGAGGGGGAAAGGACAGTGTATTTTACACACTGTGACACCCGGTCCCAGAGGGGGAAAGGACAGTGAATCTAACGCACTGTGACACCCGGGCCCAGAGGGGAAAGGATACTGTATCTAACGCACTGTGACACCCGGTCCCAGAGTGGGAAAGGACTGTGTATCTAACGCACTGTGACACCCGGTCCCAGACGGGGAAAGGACAGTGTATCTAACGCACTGTGATACCCGGTCCCAGAGGGGGAAAGGACAGTGTATCTAAAACACTGTGACACCCGGTCCCAGAGGGGGAAAGGACAGTGTATCTAACGCACTGTGACACCCGGTCCCAGAGGGGGAAAGGACAGTGTATCTTACACACAGTGGCACCCGGTCCCAGAGGGGGAAAGGACAGTGTATCTAACATTCTGTGACACCCGGTCCCAGAGGGGGAAAGGACAGTGTATCTAATGCACTGTGACACCTGGTCCCAGAGGGTAAGGACAGTGTATCTAAAGCACTGTGACACCCGGTTCCAGAGGGGGAAGGACAGTGTATCTAACGCACTGTGACACCCGGTCCCAGAAGGGGAAATGACAGTGTATCTAACAAACTGTGACACTCGCTCCCAGAGGGGAAAGGACAGTGTATCTAACGCACTGTGACAACCGGTCCCAAAGGGGAAAGGACAGTGTATCTAATGCACTGTGACACCCGGTCACATAGGGGGAAAGGACAGTGTATCTAACGCACTGTGACACCCGGTCCCAGAGGGGGAAAGGACAGTGTATCTGACACACTGTGTCACCCGGTCCCAGAGCAGGAAAGGACAGTGTATCTAGTGCACGGTGACACCCGTTCCCAGAAGGGAAAGGACTGTGTATCTAACGCACTGTGGCACTCAGACCCAGAGTGGGAAGGACAGTGTATCTAACACACTGTGACACCTGATCCCAGAGGGGAAAGGACAGTGTATCTAACGCACTGTGACACCCGGTCCCAGAGTGGAAAGGACAGTGTATCTTACACACTGTGACACCCGGTCCCAGAGGGGGAAAGGACAGTGCATCTAACGCACTGTGACACCCGGGCCCAGAGGGGAATGGATAGTGTATCTAACGCACTGTGACACCCGGTCCCAGAGTGGGAACAGACTGTGTATCTAACGCACTGTGACACCCGGTCCCAGATGAGGAAAGGACAGTGTATCTAACGCACTGTTAAACCCGGTCCCAGAGGGGGAAAGGACAGTGTATCTAACGCACTGTGACACCCGGTCCCAGAGGGGGAAAGGACAGTGTATCTCACGCACTGTGATACCCGGTCCCAGAGTGGGAAAGGACAGTGTATCTAACACAATGTGACACCCAGTCCCAGAGGGGGAACAGACTGTGTATCTAACGCACTGTGACACCCGGTCCCAGATGAGGAAAGGACAGTGTATCTAACGCACTGTGATACCCGGTCCCAGAGGGGGAAAGGACAGTGTATCTAACGCACTGTGACACCCGGTCCCAGAGGGGGAAAGGACAGTGTATCTAACGCACTGTGATACCCGGTCCCAGAGGGGGAAAGGACAGTGTATCTAACGCACTGTGATACCCGGTCCCAGAGGGGGAAAGGACAGTGTATCTAACGCACTGTGACACCCGGTCCCAGAGGGGGAAAGGACAGTGTATCTAACGCACTGTGTTACCCGGTCCCAGACTGGGAAAGGACAGTGTATCTAACGCACTGTGATACCCGGTCACAGAGGGGGAAAGGACAGTGTATCTAACGCACTGTGATACCCGGTCCCAGAGGGGGAAAGGACAGTGTATCTAACGCACTGTGATACCCGGTCCCAGAGGGGGAAAGGACAGTGTATCTAATACACTGTGACACCGGTCGCAAAGGGGGAAAGGACAGTGTATCTAACAGACTGTGACACCCGGTCCCAGAGGGGGAAAGGACAGTGTATCTAAAACACTGTGACACCGGTCGCAGAGGGGGAAAGGACAGTGTATCTAACACACTGTGACACCCGGTCCCAGAGGGGGAAAGGACAGTGTATCTAACGCACTGTGATACCCGGTCCCAGAGGGGGAAAGGACAGTGTATCTAACACACTGTGAAACCCATTCCCAGAGGGGGAAAGGACAGTGTATCTAACGCACTGTGACACCCGGTCCAAGAGGGGGAAAGGACAGTGTATCTAACATTCTGTGACACCCGGTCCCAGAGGGGGAAAGGACAGTGTAACTAATGCACTGTGACACCTGGTCCCAGAGGGGATAGGACAGTGTACCTAAAGCACTGTGACACCCAGTTCCAGAGGGGGAAGGACAGTGTATCTAAAGCACTGTGACACCCGATCCCAGAGGGGGAAAGCACAGTGTATCTAATGCACTGTGACACCCGGTCCCAGAGGGGAAAGGTCAGTGTATCTAACGCACTGTGACAACCGGTCTCAAAGGGGAAAGGACAGTTTATCTAATGCACTGTGACACCCAGTCACAGAGGGGGAAAGGACAGTGTATCTAACGCACTGTGACACCCGGTGCCAGAGGGGGAAAGGACAGTGTATCTAACACACTGTGTCACCCGGTCCCAGAGGGGGAAAGGACTGTGTATCTAACGCACTGTGACACCCGGTCCCAAAGCAGGAAAGGACAGTGTATCTAACGCACGGTGACACCCGGTCCCAGAGCAGGAAAGGACAGTGTATCTAACGCACGGTGACACCCGGTCCCAGAGGGGGAAAGGACTGTGTATCTAACGCACTGTGACACCCGGTCCCAGAGTGGAAAGGACAGGGTATCTAACGCACTGTGACACCCGATCCCAGAGGGGAAAGGACAGTGTATCTAACGTACTGTGACACCCGGTCCCAGAGTGGAAAGGACAGTGTATCTAACACACTGTGACGCCCGGTCCCAGAGGGGGAAAGGACAGTGCATCTAACGCACTGTGACAACCGGTCCCAGAGGGGAAAGGACAGTGTATCTAACTCACTGTGACACCCGGTTCCAGAGGGGGAAAGGACAGTGTATCGAACACACTGTGACACCCGGTCCCAGAGGGGGAAAGGACAGTGTATCTAACGCACTGTGACACCTGTTCCCACAGGGGGAAAGGACAGTGTATCTAACGCACTGTGACAACCGGTCCCAGAGGTGGAAAGGACAGTGTATCTAACGCACTGTGACACCCGGTCCCAGAGGGGAAAGGACAGTGTATCTTACACACTGTGACATCCGGTCCCAGAGGGGGAAAGGACAGTGTATCTAATGCACTGTGACACCCGGGCCCAGAGGGGAAAGGATAGTGTATCTAACGCACTGTGACACCCGGTCCCAGAGTGGGAAAGGACTGTGTCTCTAACGCACTGTGACACCCGGTCCCAGACGGGGAAAGGACTTTGTATCTAACGCACTGTGATACCCGGTCCCAGAGGGGGAAAGGACAGTTTATCTAAAACACTGTGACACCCGGTCCCAGAGGGGGAAAGGACAGTGTATCTAACGCTCTGTGACACCCGATCCCAGAGGGGGAAAGGACAGTGTATCTTACACACAGTGGCACCCGGTCCCAGAGGGGGAAAGGACAGTGTATCTAACATTCTGTGACACCCGGCCCCAGAGGGGGAAAGGACAGTGTATCTAATGCACTGTGACACCTGGTCCCAGAGGGTAAGGACAGTGTATCTAAAGCACTGTGACACCCGGTTCCAGAGGGGAAGGACAGTGTATCTAACACACTGTGACACTCGGTCCCAGAGGGGGAAATGACAGTGTATCTAACGCACTGTGAAACCCGGTCCCTGAGGGGAAAGGACAGTGTATCTGATGCACTGTGACACCCGGTCCCAGAGGGGAAAGGACAGTGTATCTAACGCACTGTGACACCCGGTCCCAGAGGGGGAAAGGACAGTGTATCTGACACACTGTGTCACCCGGTCCCAGAGGGGGAAAGGACTGTGTATCTAACGCAATGTGACACCCGGTCCCAGAGCAGGAAAGAACAGTGTATCTAACGCACTGTGACACCTGGTCCCAGAGGGGGAAAGGACTGTGTATCTAACACACTGTGACACCCGGTCCCAGAGGGGAAAGGACAGTGTATCTAACGCACTGTGACACCCGGTCCCAGAGTTGAAAGGACAGTGTATCTAACGCACTGTGACACCCGGTTCCAGAGGGGGAAAGGACAGTGTATCTTACACACTGTGACACCCGGTCCCAGAGGGGGAAAGGACAGTGTATCTAACGCACTGTGACACCCGGTCCCAGAGGGGAAAGGACAGTGTATCTAACGCACTGTGACACCCGGTCCCAGAGTTGAAAGGACAGTGTATCTAACGCACTGTGACACCCGGTTCCAGAGGGGGAAAGGACAGTGTATCTTACACACTGTGACACCCGGTCCCAGAGTGGAAAGGACAGTGTACCTAATGCAGTGTGACACCCGATCCCAGAGGGGAAAGGACAGTGTATCTAACGCACTGTGACACCCGGTCCCAGAGTGGAAAGGACAGTGTATCTAACGCACTGTGACACCCGGTCCCAGAGGGGGAATGGACAGTGTATCTAACACACTGTGACACCTGGTCCCAGAGGGGGAAAGGACAGTGTATCTAATGCACTGTGACACCTGGTCCCAGAGGGGCAAAGGACAGTGTATCTAATGCACTGTGACAACCGGTCCCAGAGGGGAAAGGACAGTGTATCTAACACACTGTGACACCCGGTTCCAGAGGGGGAAAGGACAGTGTATCTAACGCACTGTGACACCCGGTCCCAGAGGGGAAAGGACAGGGAATCTTACACACTGTGACACCCGGTCTCAGAGTGGGAAAGGACAGTGTATCTAACGCACTGTGACACCCGGTCCCAGAGTGGAAAGGACAGTGTATCTAACACACTGTGACACCCGGTCCCAGAGGGGGAAAGGACAGTGTATCTAACGCACTGTGACAACCGGTCCCAGAGGGGAAAGGACAGTGTATCTAACGCACTGTGACAACCGGTTCCAGAGGGGGAAAGGACAGTGTATCTAACACACTGTGACACCCGGTCCCAGAGGGGGAAAGGACAGTGTATCTAACGCACTGTGACAGCTGTTCCCACAGGGGGAAAGGACAGTGTATCTAACGCACTGTGACAACCGGTCCCAGAGTTGGAAAGGACAGTGTATCTAACGCACTGTGACACCCGGTCCCAGAGGGGAAAGGACAGTGTATCTTACACACTGTGACACCCGGTCCCAGAGGGGGAAAGGACAGTGTATCTAACGCACTGTGACACCCGGTCCCAGAGGGGGAAAGGACAGTGTATCTAACGCACTGTGACACCCGGTCCCAGAGGGGGAAAGGACAGTGTATCTAACGCACTGTGACACCCGGGCCCAGAGGGGAAAGGATAGTGTATCTAACGCACTGTGACACCCGGTCCCAGAGTGGGAAAGGACTGTGTCTCTAACGCACTGTGACACCCGGTCCCAGACGGGGAAAGGACTTTGTATCTAACGCACTGTGATACCCGGTCCCAGAGGGGGAAAGGACAGTGTATCTAAAACACTGTGACACCCGGTCCCAGAGGGGGAAAGGACAGTGTATCTAACGCTCTGTGACACCCGATCCCAGAGGGGGAAAGGACAGTGTATCTTACACACAGTGGCACCCGGTCACAGAGGGGGATAGGACAGTGTATCTAACATTCTGTGACACCCAGTCCCAGAGGGGGAAAGGACAGTGTATCTAATGCACTGTGACACCTGGTCCCAGAGGGTAAGGACAGTGTATCTAAAGCACTGTGACACCCGGTTCCAGAGAGGAAGGACAGTGTATCTAACGCACTGTGACACTCGGTCCCAGAGGGGGAAATGACAGTGTATCTAACGCACTGTGACACCCGGTCCCAGAGGGGAAAGGACAGTGTATCTAATGCACTGTGACACCCGGTCCCAGACGGGAAAGGACAGTGTATCTAACACACTGTGACACCCTGTCCCAGAGGGGAAAGGACAGTGTATCTAACGTACTGTGACAACCGGTCCCAAAGGGGAAACGACAGTGTATCTAATGCACTGTGACACCCGGTCACAGAGGGGGAAAGGACAGTGTATCTGACACACTGTGTCACACGGTCCCAGAGGGGGAAAGGACAGTGTATCTAACGCACTGCGACACCCGGTTCCAGAGGGGGAAAGGACAGTGTATCTTACACACTGTGACACCCGGTCCCAGAGGGGGAAAGGACAGTGTATCTAACGCACTGTGACACCCGGTCCCAGAGGGGAAAGGACAGTGTATCTAACGCACTGTGACACCCGGTCCCAGAGTTGAAAGGACAGTGTATCTAACGCACTGTGACACTCGGTCCCAGAGGGGGAAATGACAGTGTATCTAACGCACTGTGACACCCGGTCCCAGAGGGGAAAGGACAGTGTATCTAACACACTGTGACACCCTGTCCCAGAGGGAAAAGGACAGTGTATCTAACGTACTGTGACAACCGGTCCCAAAGGGGAAACGACAGTGTATCTAATGCACTGTGACACCCGGTCACAGAGGGGGAAAGGACAGTGTATCTGACACACTGTGTCACACGGTCCCAGAGGGGGAAAGGACAGTGTATCTAACGCACTGCGACACCCGGTTCCAGAGGGGGAAAGGACAGTGTATCTTACACACTGTGACACCTGGTCCCAGAGGGGGAAAGGACTGTGTATCTAACGCACTGTGACACCCGGTCCCAGAGTGGAAAGGACAGTGTACCTAATGCAGTGTGACACCCGGTCCCAGAGGGGGAAAGGACAGTGTATCTAATGCACTGTGACACCCGGTCCCAGAGTGGAAAGGACAGTGTATCTAACGCACTGTGACACCCGGTCCCAGAGGGGGAAAGGACAGTGTATCTAATGCACTGTGACACCCGGTCCCAGAGTGGAAAGGACAGTGTATCAAATGCACTGTGACACCTGGTCCCAGAGGGGGAAAGGACAGTGTATCTAACGCACTGTGACACCTGTTCCCACAGGGGGAAAGGACAGTGTATCTAACGCACTGTGACACCCGGTCCCAGAGGGGAAAGGGCAGTGTATCTTACACACTGTGACACCCGGTCTCAGAGTGGGAAAGGACTGTGTATCTAACGCACTGTGATACCCGGTCCCAGAGGGGGAAAGGACAGTGTATCTAAAACACTATGACACCCGGTCCCAGAGGGGGAAAGGACAGTGTATCTAACGCACTGTGACACCCGGTCCCAGAGGGGGAAAGGAGAGTGTATCTTACACACAGTGGCACCCGGTCCCTGAGGGGGAAATGACAGTGTATCTAACGCACTGTGACACTCGGTCCCAGAGGGGAAAGGACAGTGTATCTAATGCACTGTGACACCCGGTCCCAGAGGGGAAAGGACAGTGTATCTAACGCACTGTGACACCCGGTCCCAGAGGGGGAAAGGACAGTGTATCTGACACACTGTGTCACCCGGTCCCAGAGGGGGAAAGGACTGTGTATCTAACGCACTGTGACACCCGGTCCCAGAGCAGGAAAGGACAGTGTATCTAACGCACTGTGACACCCGGTCCCAGAAGGGAAAGGACTGTGTATCTAACGCACTGTGGCACTCGGTCCCAGAGTGGGAAGGACAGTGTATCTAACACACTGTGACACCCGGTCCCAGAGGGGAAAGGACAGTGTATCTAACGCACTGTGACACCCGGTCCCAGAGGGGGAAAGGTGTGTGTATCTAACACACTGTGACACCCGATCCCAGAGGGGAAAGGACAGTGTATCTAACGCACTGTGACACCCGGTCCCAGAGTGGAAAGGACAGTGTATCTTACACACTGTGACACCCGGTCCCAGAGGGGGAAAGGACAGTGCATCTAACGCACTGTGACACCCGGGCCCAGAGGGGAAAGGACAGTGTATCTAACGCACTGTGACACCCGGTCCCAGAGTGGAAAGGACAGTGTATCTTCCACACTGTGACACCCGGTCCCAGAGTGGAAAGGACAGTGTACCTAATGCAGTGTGACACCCGATCCCAGAGGGGAAAGGACAGTGTATCTAACGCACTGTGACACCCGGTCCCAGAGTGGAAAGGACAGTGTATCTAACGCACTGTGACACCCGGTCCCAGAGGGGGAATGGACAGTGTATCTAACACACTGTGACACCTGGTCCCAGAGGGGGAAAGGACAGTGTATCTAATGCACTGTGACACCTGGTCCCAGAGGGGCAAAGGACAGTGTATCTAATGCACTGTGACAACCGGTCCCAGAGGGGAAAGGACAGTGTATCTAACACACTGTGACACCCGGTTCCAGAGAGGGAAAGGACAGTGTATCTAACGCACTGTGACACCCGGTCCCAGAGGGGAAAGGACAGGGAATCTTACACACTGTGACACCCGGTCTCAGAGTGGGAAAGGACAGTGTATCTAACGCACTGTGACACCCGGTCCCAGAGTGGAAAGGACAGTGTATCTAACACACTGTGACACCCGGTCCCAGAGGGGGAAAGGACAGTGTATCTAACGCACTGTGACAACCGGTTCCAGAGGGGGAAAGGACAGTGTATCTAACACACTGTGACACCCGGTCCCAGAGGGGGAAAGGACAGTGTATCTAACGCACTGTGACAGCTGTTCCCACAGGGGGAAAGGACAGTGTATCTAACGCACTGTGACAACTGGTCCCAGAGGTGGAAAGGACATTGTATCTAACGCACTGTGACACCCGGTCCCAGAGGGGAAAGGACAGTGTATCTTACACACTGTGACACCCGGTCCCAGAGGGGGAAAGGACAGTGTATCTAACGCACTGTGACACCCGGTCCCAGAGGGGGAAAGGACAGTGTATCTAACGCACTGTGACACCCGGTCCCAGAGGGGGAAAGGACAGTGTATCTAACGCACTGTGACACCCGGGCCCAGAGGGGAAAGGATAGTGTATCTAAAACACTGTGACACCCGGTCCCAGAGGGGGAAAGGACAGTGTATCTAACGCTCTGTGACACCCGATCCCAGAGGGGGAAAGGACAGTGTATCTTACACACAGTGGCACCCGGTCACAGAGGGGGATAGGACAGTGTATCTAACATTCTGTGACACCCAGTCCCAGAGGGGGAAAGGACAGTGTATCTAATGCACTGTGACACCTGGTCCCAGAGGGTAAGGACAGTGTATCTAAAGCACTGTGACACCCGGTTCCAGAGAGGAAGGACAGTGTATCTAACGCACTGTGACACTCGGTCCCAGAGGGGGAAATGACAGTGTATCTAACGCACTGTGACACCCGGTCCCAGAGGGGAAAGGACAGTGTATCTAATGCACTGTGACACCCGGTCCCAGACGGGAAAGGACAGTGTATCTAACACACTGTGACACCCTGTCCCAGAGGGGAAAGGACAGTGTATCTAACGTACTGTGACAACCGGTCCCAAAGGGGAAACGACAGTGTATCTAATGCACTGTGACACCCGGTCACAGAGGGGGAAAGGACAGTGTATCTGACACACTGTGTCACACGGTCCCAGAGGGGGAAAGGACAGTGTATCTAACGCACTGCGACACCCGGTTCCAGAGGGGGAAAGGACAGTGTATCTTACACACTGTGACACCTGGTCCCAGAGGGGGAAAGGACTGTGTATCTAACGCACTGTGACACCCGGTCCCAGAGTGGAAAGGACAGTGTACCTAATGCAGTGTGACACCCGGTCCCAGAGGGGGAAAGGGCAGTGTATCTAATGCACTGTGACACCCGGTCCCAGAGTGGAAAGGACAGTGTATCTAACGCACTGTGACACCCGGTCCCAGAGGGGGAAAGGACAGTGTATCTAATGCACTGTGACACCCGGTCCCAGAGTGGAAAGGACAGTGTATCAAACGCACTGTGACACCTGGTCCCAGAGGGGGAAAGGACAGTGTATCTAACGCACTGTGACACCTGTTCCCACAGGGGGAAAGGACAGTGTATCTGACGCACTGTGACAACCGGTCCCAGAGTGGGAAAAGACAGTGTATCTAACGCACTGTGACACCCGGTCCCAGAGGGGAAAGGGCAGTGTATCTTACACACTGTGACACCCGGTCTCAGAGTGGGAAAGGACTGTGTATCTAACGCACTGTGATACCCGGTCCCAGAGGGGGAAAGGACAGTGTATCTAAAACACTGTGACACCCGGTCCCAGAGGGGGAAAGGACAGTGTATCTAACGCACTGTGACACCCGGTCCCAGAGGGGGAAAGGAGAGTGTATCTTACACACAGTGGCACCCGGTCCCTGAGGGGGAAATGACAGTGTATCTAACGCACTGTGACACTCGGTCCCAGAGGGGAAAGGACAGTGTATCTAATGCACTGTGACACCCGGTCCCAGAGGGGAAAGGACAGTGTATCTAACGCACTGTGACACCCGGTCCCAGAGGGGGAAAGGACAGTGTATCTGACACACTGTGTCACCCGGTCCCAGAGGGGGAAAGGACTGTGTATCTAACGCACTGTGACACCCGGTCCCAGAGCAGGAAAGGACAGTGTATCTAACGCACTGTGACACCCGGTCCCAGAAGGGAAAGGACTGTGTATCTAACGCACTGTGGCACTCGGTCCCAGAGTGGGAAGGACAGTGTATCTAACACACTGTGACACCCGGTCCCAGAGGGGAAAGGACAGTGTATCTAACGCACTGTGACACCCGGTCCCAGAGGGGGAAAGGTGTGTGTATCTAACACACTGTGACACCCGATCCCAGAGGGGAAAGGACAGTGTATCTAACGCACTGTGACACCCGGTCCCAGAGTGGAAAGGACAGTGTATCTTACACACTGCGACACCCGGTCCCAGAGGGGGAAAGGACAGTGCATCTAACGCACTGTGACACCCGGGCCCAGAGGGGAAAGGATAGTGTATCTAATGCACTGTGACACCCTGTCCCAGAGTGGGAACGGACTGTGTATCTAACGCACTGTGACACCGGGTCCCAGATGAGGAAAGGACAGTGTATCTAACGCACTGTGACACCCGGTCCAAGAGGGGGAAAGGACAGTGTATCTAACATTCTGTGACACCCGGTCCCAGAGGGGGAAAGGACAGTGTAACTAATGCACTGTGACACCTGGTCCCAGAGGGGATAGGGCAGTGTATCTAAAGCACTGTGACACCCAGTTCCAGAGGGGGAAGGACAGTGTATCTAAAGCACTGTGACACCCGATCCCAGAGGGGGAAATGACAGGGTATCTAAAGCACTGTGACATCTAGTCCCAGAGGGGGAAAGGACAGTGTATCTAATGCACTCTGACACCCGGTCACAGAGGGGGAAAGGACAGTGTATCGAACGCACTGTGACACCCGGTGCCAGAGGGTGAAAGGACAGTGTATCTAACGCACTGTGTCACCCGGTCCCAGAGGGGGAAAGGACTGTGTATCTAACGCACCGTGACACCCGGTCCCAGAGCAGGAAAGGACAGTGTATCTAACGCACGGTGACACCCGGTCCCAGAGGGGGAAAGGACTGTGTATCTAACGCATTGTGACACCCGGTCCCAGAATGGGAAGGACAGTGTATCTAACACACTGTGACACCCGATCCCAGAGGGGAAAGGACAGTGTATCTAACGCACTGTAACACCCGGTCCCAGAGGGGGAAAGGACAGTGTATCTAACACACTGTGACACCCGGTCCCAGAGGGGGAAAGGACAGTGTATCTAACGCACTGTGACACCCTGTCCCAAGAGGGGGAAAGGACAGTGTATCTAACACACTGTGACACCCGGTCCCAGAGGGGGAAAGGACAGTGTATCTAACACTCTGTGACACCTGGTCCCAGAGGTGGAAAGGACAGTGTTTCTAACGCAGTGTGACAACCGGTCCCAGAGGGGGAAAGGACAGTGTATCTAACACACTGTGACACCCGGTCCCAGAGGGGGAAAGGACAGTGCATCTAACGCACTGTGACACCCGGGCCCAGAGGGGAAAGGACAGTGTACCTAACACACTGTGACACCCGGTCCCAGAGGGGAAAGGACAGTGTATCTTCCACACTGTGACACCCGGTCCCAGAGGGGGAAAGGACAGTGTATCTAACGCACTGTGACACCCGACCCAGAGGGGAAAGGATAGTGTATCTAACGCACTGTGACACCCGGTCCCAGATTGGGATAGGGCTGTGTTTCTAACGCACTGTGAAACCCGGTCCCAGACGGGGAAAGGACAGTGTATCTAACACACTGTGACACCCGGTCCCAGAGGGGGAAAGGACAGTGTATCTAACAGACTGTGACACCCGGTCCCAGAGGGGGAAAGGACAGTGTATCTAACGCACTGTGACACCCGGTCCCAGAGCGGGAAAGGACAGTGTATCTTACACACTGTGACACCCGGTCCCAGAGGGGGAAAGGACAGTGTATCTAATGCACTGTGACACCCGGTCCCAGAAGGGGAAAGGACTGTGTATCTAACGCACTGTGACACCCGGTCCCAGAGGGGGAAAGGAGAGAGTATCTAACACACTGTGACACCCGGTCCCAGAGGGGAAAGGACAGTGTATCTTACACACTGTGACACCCGGTCCCAGAGGGGGAAAGGACAGTGTATCTAACGCACTGTGACACCCGGGCCCAGAGGGGAAAGGATAGTGTATCTAACGCACTGTGACACCCGGTCCCAGATTTGGAAAGGACTGTGTATCTAACGCACTGTGACACCCAGTCCCAGACGGGGAAAGGACTGTGTATCTAACACACTGTGACACCCGGTCGCAGAGGGCGAAAGGAGAGAGTATCTAACACACTGTGACACCCGGTCCCAGAGGGGAAAGGACAGTGTATCGAACACACTGTGACACCCGGTCCCAGAGGGGGAAAGGACAGTGTATCTAACGCACTGTGACACCCGGTCCCAGAGGGGGAAAGGACAGTGTATCTAACGCACTGTGACACCCGGTCCCAGAGGGGGAAAGCACAGTGTGTCTAACACACTGTGACACCCGGTCCCAGAGGGGAAAGGACAGTGTATCTAACGCACTGTGACACCCGGTCCCAGAGGGGGTAATGACAGTGTATCTTACACACTGTGACACCCGGTCCCAGAGGGGGAAAGGACAGTGTATCTAATGCACTGTGACACCCGGTCCCAGAAGGGGAAAGGACTGTGTATCTGACGCACTGTGACACTGTGGTAAACCACTGTAGTTCACTGTGTTCACTGTTGTTGTTGTTGTTGTTGTTGTCGTTCACTCTTGTTTCACTGTTGTGCCGGACTATGCCTCAGCTGACTCCGCCCCTGGGCTACCGAGTATAAGAGCGGCCGCATGGCAGCTCCTGGCATTCGGTCGTCCACTAGAGGCATAGTCCTGATCTGTCTGAAGTGCAATTCAGTAGTTAATAAAAGCCTGTTGTTCTGAACTCTGCCTAGCCTTTTATTAGAATTGATAGCGCATCAATTTTATTAACTACTGAGAAAAAAAAAAACGATGCTGCAGATCCTTAAGATCAAGCGCCTGGAACTCGACCCGCAAGAACCGGACTCGACTGCTAAGTTCTCGCACTGGCTGCACTGCTTTGAGTACTTTCTGACTGCATCCGGCAAGACCGTCGCCGCCGATGCCGACAAGCTCAGGGTGCTGAACTCTAAAGTAAACCACCGAGCTTTTGCCCTTATCCGGGACGCTACGAGCTACCAGGGGGCTATCGACATCTTGAAGGAGCAATACGCACGCCCGGTCAACTATGTTTACGCAAGACATCTCCTGGGGTCTCGCAAACAACAGCCCGGGGAACCCACAGAAGCATACATACGGGCGCTGAAGGAACTCGGCCGAGCCTGCGAATGCAAGCAAGTAACAGCCACGGAACATACGGAGGAGCTCATCCGGGACGCCCTCGTGGCGGGCCTCAGGTCCACTCACACACGGCAGCGACTGCTGGAAAGTAGCGAGCTCGACCTGAAGAAGGCGATTTCACTCACCCTCTCGTTGGACGTAGCCCACCGGAACATGGAGGCCTACTCCCCGGACCGGGCGGCCGCCTCATGGATGCCGCAGCCGCCACCACCTTGGGACGCGGCGCCGCCACGGGCCCTGGCCTCAACTGCTGCAGCGATGTCCCGCCCGAGCCAGAAATGTTATTTCTGTGGCCAAACCAAACACCCCAGGGCGCGCTGCCCGGCGAAAAACGCGGTCTGCTCTGCCTGCGGTAAGAAGGGACACTACGCTGGCGTCTGCAGAAGCCAGAAGACCCCTACCTCCAGCAGTGCCGCGTGCGATTCGTGGGAGCGGCCATCTTGCCTCCCTCCAGCCTCGTGGGGATCAGGATCGTCATGGGCGCCGCCATTTTGTCCTTCCTCTCCGACGCCGCCATCTTGTCTGCCATTCTGCCAACGGGCCCCCGACTCACCCACCGCCGCCTCACCGGGGTTCTACAGCGACGCTACCGACTCCACAGCGGCCTCCATCACGCTGGATCAATCCAGACCCCATCAGCTAGCCAGGTCCACGATGGACATCCAGGTAAATGGCCGCGCCACAACTTGCCTTTTTGATTCTGGGAGCACGGAGAGCTTCATACACCCTGATACAGTACGGCGCTATTCTCTCTCGGTCCGGCCAACGCGCCATCGGATCTCCATGGCCTCGAAATCCCACTCAGCAGACGTCGGCGGCTACTGCGTAGTGACCCTCTCGGTAAAGGGCTCCGTATATAAAAATGTAAAGCTCTTCGTCCTGCCACATCTCTGCGCTGCCGTTCTACTGGGGTTGGACTTTCATTGTCACTTTAAGAGTGTCACCTTGACATACGGTGGACCTTTTCCCCCACTCACTGTCTGCAACCAGCAGTTTTTAAATTGCCTGCCACGCCCCACCTGTAGTCTCTCCACCCTCAAAATCACCCCCCCCCCCCTGTTCGCCAACCTCACCCGCGACTGCAAGCCTATCGCCACAAAGAGCAGGCGATACAGCACCGGGGACAGATCCTTCATAAGATCTGAGGTGACGCGGCTCCTGAAAGAGGGGATTATTGAGGATAGTACCAGCCCCTGGCGAGCCCAGGTGGTAGTCGTTAAGACTGGCAACAAGCAGCGCCTAGTCATCGACTACAGCCAGACTATCAACAAGTACACCCAGTTGGACGCATACCCCCTCCCCCGCATAGCCGACATGGTTAATAAGATAGCGCAATACCGCGTTTTCTCGACCATTGACCTCAAGGCAGCATACCACCAAATCCCTATCCGCCCTGAGGACCGCCAGTACACAGCTTTCGAGGCAAACGGCCGCCTTTTTCACTTCCTCAGGGTTCCTTTTGGCGTCACCAACGGTGTCTCCATCTTCCAGAGGGAGATGGACCGGATGGTCGACGAGAATGCATTACAGGCCACGTTTCCCTACCTAGACAACGTGACCATCTGCGGCCATGACCTGCAGGACCATGACGCCAATCTTGATAAGTTCCTCCGCACGGCCCAACTCCTAAACCTCACGTACAACAAGGAAAAGTGCATATTCCGCACAGCCCGCCTCGCTATCCTTGGTTGCCTGGTGAAACACGGAGTCATCAGTCCTGACCCTGACCGGATGCGCCCGTTGATGGAACTTCCCCTGCCCCACTGTCTCAAGGCCCTCAAAAGGTGCCTGGGCTTCTTTTCCTATTACGCCCAGTGGGTCCCTCATTATGCGGACAAAGCCCGTCCACTTATCAAGTCCACTTCCTTCCCCCTGACGGCGGAGGCCCGCTCAGCCTTTCACCGTATAAAAGATGACATTGCCAAGGCCACCATGCACTCGGTAGACGAGTCCATCCCCTTCCAGGTGGAGAGCGATGCATCCGACTTCGCCCTGGCCGCTACCCTTAACCAGGCGGGAAGACCCGTGGCCTTCTTTTCACGAACCCTCCAGGGCTCCGAACTCAGACACTCCTCTGTGGAAAAAGAGGCCCAGGCCATTGTGGAGGCGGTGCGCCACTGGCGGCACTACCTGGCTGGAAAACGATTTACCCTGCTTACTGACCAGCGTTCAGTTGCTTTCATGTTCAACAACAAGCAGAGGGGTAAAATCAAAAATGACAAGATTTTGAGGTGGAGAATCGAACTTTCCACCTACAATTACGACATCTTGTACCGGCCAGGGAAACTCAACGAACCCTCAGACGCTCTATCGCGAGGCACATGCGCCACCGCGCAGATCGATAGACTACGGGGCCTCCACAACGACCTCTACCACCCGGGGGTCACCAGGTTCTTCCATTTCATTAAGGGCCGCAACCTGCCTTACTCCATCGAGGAGGTCAGGACCATGACCAGGAGCTGCCCAGTCTGTGCAGAGTGCAAGCCGCGCTTCTATAGGCCTGACAGAGCAAACCTGATCAAGGCCACCCGCCCTTTTGAGCGCCTGAGTATCGACTTTAAAGGGCCCCTCCCCTCCTCTGACCGCAATGTGTACTTCCTCAACATAGTTGATGAGTACTCCCGTTTCCCTTTTGCCATCCCCTGCCCGGACACGACCACCGCTACGGTCATTAAATGCCTGCACAACCTCTTTGCTCTGTTCGGTTTTCCCAGCTATATTCATAGCGACCGGGGCTCGTCCTTCATGAGCGACGAACTCCGTCAGTACCTGCTCATGAGAGGTATTGCCTCAAGCCGGACCACCAGCTACAACCCCCGGGGGAACGGACAGGTTGAAAGAGAGAACGCGGCGGTCTGGAAGGCGGCCCTCCTAGCCTTAAAATCTAGGGGCCTTCCGACCTCCCGTTGGCAGGATGTCCTACCCGATGCGCTCCACTCCATCCGGTCACTGCTGTGTACAGCCACCAACGCAACCCCCCATGAGCGAATGTTTGTTTTTCCCCGGAGGTCCACATCCGGTAACTCACTACCACACTGGCTGACGTCCCCAGGGCCCGTCCTGCTGAGGAAGCATGTAAGGTCCCACAAAATGGCTCCCCTGGTAGAGAAGGTTCACCTCCTCCATGCCAACCCCCAGTACGCCTACGTGGCATACCCGGACGGGCGGGAGGACACAGTCTCCATTAGAGATCTGGCACCCTCGGGGTCCACTGACCCGCCACCATTGCCCCCCACCACGACCCCCTCCGACACGGCCCAAAATTCAGTAGACCCAATTCTCACCCCTGTCCATTCCACCCCAGTAGATGGCATGCCGCGCCCCCAGGACCAGCCGGAGCCCACTCGTCCACCCAACACCAAAGGGGACGATACGCCGGTGCTGGACCCCGCTCAAGACGCGTCGTGGGAAGCTGTACCATCGCAACCGTCGCCACGAAGATCTCGACGGCAAACGAGGCCACCCGACAGACTCGCCTACTCGAACTTTTGATACACTTCACCCCGCCGGACTTAATTTTAAACGAGGGGTGAATGTGGTAAACCACTGTAGTTCACTGTGTTCACTGTTGTTGTTGTTGTTGTTGTTGTCGTTCACTCTTGTTTCACTGTTGTGCCGGACGATGCCTCAGCTGACTCCGCCCCTGGGCTACCGAGTATAAGAGCGGCCGCATGGCAGCTCCTGGCATTCGGTCGTCCACTAGAGGCATAGTCCTGATCTGTCTGAAGTGCAATTCAGTAGTTAATAAAAGCCTGTTGTTCTGAACTCTGCCTAGCCTTTTATTAGAATTGATAGCGCATCAGACACCCGGTCCCAGAGAGGGAAAGGAGAGAGTATCTAATGCATTGTGACACCCGGTCCGAGAGGGGAAAGGACAGTGTATCTAACACACTGTGACACCCGGTCCGAGAGGGGAAAGGACAGTGTATCTAACACACTGTGACACCCGGTCCCAGAGGGGGAAAGGACAGTGTATCTAACGCACTGTGACACCCGGTCCCAGAGGGGGGAAGGACAGTGTATCTTACACACTGTGACACCCGGTCCCAGAGGGGGAAAGGACAGTGTATCTAACACACTCACACCCGGTCCCAGAGGGGGAAAGGACAGTGTATCTAACACACTGTCACACCCGGTCCCAGAGGGGAAAGGACAGTGTATCTAATGCACTGTGACACCCGGTCCCAGAGGGGGAAAGGACAGTGTATCTAATGCACTGTGACACTCGGTCCCAGAGGGGGAAAGGAGAGTGTATCTAACACACTGTGACACCCGATCCCAGAGGGGGAAAGGACAGTGTATCTAACACACTGTGACACCCGGTCCCAGAGGGGAAAGGACAGTGTATCTAATGCACTGTGACACCCGGTCCCAGAGGGGAAAGGACAGTGTATCTAACACACTGTCACACCCGGTCCCAGAGGGGGAAAGGACAGTGTATCTAACACACTGTGACACCCGGTCCCAGAGGGGAAAGGACAGTGTATTTAACGCACTGTGACATCCGGTCCCAGATGGGAAAGGAGAGAGTATCTAACGCACTGTGACACCCGGTCCCAGAGGGGAAAGGACAGTGTATCTAACACACTGTGACACCCGGTCCCAGAGGGGGAAAGGACAGTGTATCTAATGCACTGTGACACCCGGTCCCAGAGGGGAAAGGACAGAGTATCTAACACACTGTCACACCCGGTCCCAGAGGGGGAAAGGACAGTGTATCTAACACACTGTGACACCCGGTCCCAGAGGGGGAAAGGACAGTGTATCTAACACACTGTGACACCCGGTCCCAGAGGGGGAAAGGACAGTGTATCTAACGCACTGTGACACCTGGTCCCAGAGGGGGAAAGGACAGTGTATGTAACGCACTGTGACACCCGGTCCCAGAGGGGAAAGGACAGTCTATCTAACGCACTGTGACACCCGGTCCCAGAGCGGGAAAGGACAATGTATCTAACGCACTGTGACACCCGGTCCTAGAGGGGGAAAGGACAGTGTATCTAACGCACTGTGACACTCGGTCCCAGAGGGGGAAAGGACAGTGTATCTAATGCACTGTGACACCCGGTCCCAGAGGGGGAAAGGACAGTGTATCTAATGCACTGTGACACCCGGTCCCAGAGGGGGAAAGGACAGTGTATCTAAAGCAGTGTGACACCCGGTCCTAGAGGGGGAAAGGACAGTGTATCTAACGCACTGTGACACCCGGTCCCAGAGGGGAAAGGACAGTGTATCGAACGCACTGTGACACCCGGTCCCAGAGGGGGAAGGGACGGTGTATCTAACGCACTGTGACACCCGGTCCCAGAGGGGGAAAGGTCAGTGTATCTAATGCACTGTGACACCCAGTCCCAGAGGGGGAAAGGACAGTGTATCTAATACACTGTGACACCCGGTCCCAGAGGGGGAAAGGACAGTGTATCTTACGCAGTGTAACACCTGGTCCCAGAGGGGGAAAGGACAGTGTATCTAATGCACTGTGACACCCGGTCCCAGACGGGGAAAGGACAGTGTATCTAACGCAGTGTGACACCTGGTCCCAGAGGTTAAACGGACAGTGTATCTAACGCACTGTGACACCCGGTCCCAGAGGGGGAAAGGACAGTGTGTCACGGTGTGTTAGATACACTTTCCTTTCCCCCTCTGGGACCGGGTGTCACAGTGCGTTAGATAGACTCTCCTTTCCACCTCTGGAACCAGATGTCATGGCGCGTTAGATACACTGTCAATGCCCCCTCTGTGACTGGGTGTCACAGTGTGTTAGATACACTGTCCTTTCCCCCTCTGGGACCGGGAGACACAGTGCGTTAGATACACTGTCCTTTCCATTCAAGGACCAGGTATCACAGTGCATTAGATACACTGTCCTTTCCCCCTCTGGGACTGGGTGTCACAGTGCGTTAGATACACTGTCCTTGCCCCCTCTGGGACTGGGTGTCACAGTGCGATAGATAAACTGTCCTTTCCCACTCTGGGACCGGGTGTCACTGTGCGTTAGATACACTGTCCTTTCCCACTCTGGGACCGGGTGTCACAGTGCATTTGATACACTGTCCTTTTCCCCTCTGGGACCGGGTGTCACAGTGCGTTAGATACACTGTCCATTCCCCTCTGGGACCGGGTGTCACAGTGCATTAGATACACTGTCCTTTCCCCTCTGGGACCGGGTGTCACAGTGCATTAGATACACTGTCCTTTCCCCTCTGTGACCGGATTTCACAGTGCATTAGATACACTGACCTTTCCATTCTGGGACCAGGTGTCACAGTGCGTTAGATACACTGTCCTTTCCCCTCTGGGACCGGGTTTCACAGTGCGTTAGATACACTGACCTTTCCATTCTGGGACCAGGTGTCTCAGTGCGTTAGATACACTGTCCTTTCCCCCTCTGGGACCGGGTGTCACAGTGCGTTAGATACACTGTCCTTTCCCCCTCTGGGACCGGGTGTCACAGTTTGTTAGATACACTGTCCTTTCCCCCTCTGGGACCGGGTGTCACAGTGTGTTAGATACACTGTCCTTTCCCCCGCTGGGACCGGGTGTCACAGTGTGTTAGATACACTGACCTTTCCATTCTGGGACCAGGTGTCACAGTGTGTTAGATACACTGACCTTTCCATTCTGGGACCAGGTGTCAGTGTGTTAGATACACTGGCCTAGAAATTCAGTGGCCTGCGCCACCAGTTTGCGCCCAAAGAGGACTTTTGCGCCACTGTGCAAACCTACTGCGATATTTAGTGGGGCGCTAATGCGGTACACGGGGTCTACCTGTGCCGGTACTGGGGCGAATTAAGGTGGAGGTGCGGCCGGCCGCTTTTTCGGCGGCCGCCTGCCCGCACCTCATTCCCCGGCCTCCTACACCACCCCCCCGTGGCATTGCCGGCTGCTTCCAGAGAGCCCGGCACTTCTCCTTGTTGCCGGGCTCATTTGACGGCACTCACGAGCGGGGATCGCGCTGTTGCAGGCACCTCCCCCTTAAGAATGAGAGGAAGGCCTGCAGTACCGCAGGCTGCCGTGCCGCAGCAGGTGGCGCTGCGGCACTTTACACGCCGATATTCAGTTTCAGCCCCCCAAGCGGGGCGCCAAAACCCTTGTTTAGCGGCTGGCTTCCCCTTGGGGCGCTGAAACTGAATTTCGCGCTGGCGCAAGTGGCTCCACGCGCAGCGGTAATTCAGGCGCCCAGGCGAGCCGGGCGCCCCTAACTGAATTTCCAGCCCTGTGTATCTAACACACTGTGACACCCGGTCCCAGAGGGGGAAAGGACAGTGTATCTAACGCACTGTGACACCCGGTCCCAGAGGGGGAAAGGACAGTGTATCTAACGCACTGTGACACCCGGTCCCAGAGGGGGAAAGGACAGTGTATCTAACGCACTGTGACACCCGGTCCCAGAGGGGGAAAGGACAGTGTATCTAACGCACTGTGACACCCAGTCCCAGAGGGGGAAAGGACAGTGTATCTAACGCACTGTGACACCCGGTCCCAGAGGGGGAAAGGACAGTGTATCTAACGTACTGTGACACCCGGTCCCAGAGGGGAAAGGACAGTGTATCGAACACACTGTGACACCCGGTCCCAGAGGGGGAAAGGACAGTGTATCTAACGCACTGTGACACCCGGTCCCAGAGGGGGAAAGGACAGTGTATCTAACGCACTGTGACACCCGGTCCCAGAGGGGGAAAGGACAGTGTATCTAACGCACTGTGACACCCGGTCCCAGAGGGGGAAGGACAGTGTATCTAACACACTGTGACACCCGGTCCCAGAGGGCGAAAGGACAGTGTATCTAACACACTGTGACACCCGGTCCCAGAGAGGGAAAGGACAGTGTATCTAAAGCACTGTGACACCCGGTCCCAGAGGGGAAAAGACAGTGTATCTAATGCACTGTGGCACCCGGTCCCAGAGGGGGAAAGGACAGTGTATCTAAAGCACTGTGACACCCGGTCCCAGAGGGGAAAAGACAGTGTATCTAATGCACTGTGACACCCGGTCCCAGAGGGGGAAAGGACAGTGTATCTAACGCACTGTGACACCCGGTCCCAGAGGGGGAAAGGACAGTGTATCTAACGCACTGTGACACCCGGTCCCAGAAGGAATCTCACAGAGAGCAGAATTGGAGCCTTGGCCTTTCCGGCTTGGTGTATGGGTCTCCGCGCCCGGTATTTTATCTCCTTCTCACCATCCTCCCTTCCGGGAATGGTTAGCGAGGAGCCAGACCTGACTGGGAACAGGTGGGGTCTCAAATCTTAAACCTTCTACAAACAGCCTGGCAGTGAAGATCTTTCTGCTTGTATAAAACTTCTTAAAAATGACTCGTTGTGTCCTGTTTCCAGAGGCCCGAATGAGCCAAGTGATCAAAGAGAGACTCGACTCTTTGAGATCTGAGGGAGGGAAATTCCACGCCAAGGACTCTTAGGGAAATTCCATACCTACAATCCTTATTAAAGAGAGTGCGGGCTACCTTGGATAACCCCTGAAAATGGGGATCACGACATTTGATTGCAATGCAGGCCGCACGCCAACTTTGTGCTGCCTGCTAATTTAAATTATAGTGTTGTGTAGCCCAGCGCTGGATGCGCTGTTGAGTGGCTGCACGCTCAGCAGAGGGCCCAAGTTCATGTGAGGATCGCACCGGTTAAAGCTAGCCTGCTCCTCTTAAAGGGGAGGTGCATTGTGGCTGGAGCAGGTACTGGGAGTCGCGCAGGAAGAGATTCTGACTTGGAAAAGGGGTGAGAGCGGGCTCCAAGGTTCTCAAACGCTGCGCCAGAGGTTTCGGTGGAGGAGGTGGAAAGGAGGAGAGATGTCCTGTATCCACGGGGGAAGCAGGAGGCATTCCAGACACACGGTCAAAAGGCAGTGGAAGCAGATAGCCGTGGAGGTCAATGCCCAACGTCAAACCCTGAGGACCTGGATGCAGTGCTGCAAGAGGTTCAGTGGCCTCACAGGAGTGGTCGAGGTCAGTGAATGCATCTTCAAGTGCCGTCTCCCACCAACTGCACCACTAGCCTCGGCCACTGCTCAATGCACCACACCCCCCATCACTCACCGACCAACAATCTCTTATCAATTAGGACTCCTACCTCACATTCCCATGCTTCACCTCACCCTCACACACTTAGCACTCCCACATCTCACAGCTGTTCAACCATGACACACACACATGTAGAGCAAACAGATTGCACGTCATTCACTGACACACTTCGGGGACACAGGTTTTGGGCAAGAGATATGGGGGGGTTGTGAGGAAAAACTTTTTTACACAGCGAGTGGTGAGGACCTGGAACTCGCTGCCGACAGAAGTGGTGGAAGCGGAGACACTCAATGTTTTCAAGGGGAGACTGGATAGGCACTTGAGGGAAATAAACTTGCAGGGCTACGGGGATAGAGCGGGGGAATGGGACTGACTGGATTGCTCTACAGAGAGCTGGCACCCACTCGATGGGCCGAATGGCCTCCTACTGTGCCGTTATGATTCTGTGACCATCAAGGTGCAGCTGGCGTGCGACCATAGGCTGCGATTCACGCAGGTCAATGCCCGGTATCCTGGCAGCAGTCACGATGCCTTCATTCCGCGGCAGTCGGCTGTGCCAACTGCATTTGAGCCACTGCGGCAAACCAAAGGGTGGCTACTGGGCAACAAGGGCTAGCCGCTGACCACATGGCTCATGATTCCAGTGCGCAGTCCAGGCACACGTGCGCGGCATGCGTACAATGAGGGCTGTGCTGCCACATGAAATGTGAGAGAGCAGACCATTGGCGTGCTGAAACAACGCTTCCGCTGGCTGGACCGCACTCGGCAGAGCGGGTGTCAAGATTCGTGGTGGTCTGCTGTATCTCTTGCCCAAAACCTTAAACCTGTGTCCCCTAGTCCTTGTACCATCAACTAGTGGGAACAGCCTTTCCCCATCTAGCCTATCCAAACCCGTCATAATCTTGTACACTTCTATCAAATCACCCCTCAACCTCCTTTGCTCCAATAGAGTCATAGAGTTATACAGCACAGAAAGAGGCTCTTCAGCCCATCGTGTCCACGCCGGCCATCAAGCCCTGTCTATTCTAATCCTATTTTCCAGCACTTGGTCCCTAGCCTTGTATGCTATGGTGTTTCAAGTGCTCATCTAAATGCTTCTTCTGAATGTTGTGAGGGTTCCTGCCTCTACCACCCTTTCAGGCAGTGAGTTCCAGATTCCAACCACCCTCTGGGTGAAAAAGTTTTTCCTCAAATCCCCTCTAAACCTCCTGCCCCTTACCTTGAAACTATGCCCCCTGGTTATTGACCCCTCTACTAAGGGGAAAAGTTCCTTTCTATCTACACTATCTATGCCCCTCATAATTTTGTACACCTCAATCAGGTCCCCCCTCAGCCTTCTCTGCTCTAAGGAAACCAACCCCAGCCTGTCCAGCCTCTCTTCATAGCTGAAGCGCTCCAGCCCAGGTAACATCCTGATGAATCTCCTCTGCACCCTCTCCAATGCAATCACATCCTTCCTATAGTGTGGCGACCAGAACTGCACACAGTACTCCAACTGTGGCCTAACTAGCATTTTTTACAGCTCCATCATAACTTCCCTGCTCTTATATTCTATGCCTCGGCTAATGAAGGCAAGTATCCCTTATATCTTTTTAACCACCTTATCTACCTGTCCTGCTGCCTTCAGGGATGAAAACAAATCCAGATTCTCCAACCTGTCCTTGTGGCTAAGATCCCCCATCCCCAGAACCATTCTGGTAAATCTCCTCTGCACCCTCTCAAGGGCCTTCACATCCTTCCTAAAGTGTGGTGACCAGAACTGGACACAATACTCCAGTTGTGGCCTAACCAGCACTTTATAAAGGTTCAGCATAACTTCTCTACTTTTGTACTCAATACCTCTATTTATGAAGCCTAAGATCCCATATGCTTTGCTAACCACTCTCTCAATATGTCCTGCCACTTTCAGGGAGCGGAATCCCTTTTTGGTTCCGGTACATGGCGGAGTTGACATGCGGCGCCCGCGATACGCCTGCAGCCAATGGCACCCTGCCCCTTGGGGAAGCCTGCAACCCTTGCAAAGTCGCGAGCTCGCTCCACCTGCTGGTCTCTGGCAAGAGAGAATGAAATGTATTTGGCTCTCTTTGAATGGAGAGCCTCAGTGACCTCCCTTACGCAACAGTGGATGGCAAAACTGGGAGATGTTGCTGATATCTCCAGCTCCAGCTGGGGAGGAACCCGACGCATAAAAGTTCACGGCAACGGTCACCATCACAGCCACTGGCGATGTGGTCCTCGCCCTGCTCGGAGGTTGCAGTTGTGGCTGCAGCAATTGGCAGATTTCAGTGAGGACCTCCTTACGTGAAACGCAGACGTCTCGCACATTGTTCCTCGCTGAAGCCGAGGTAGGAGAATTGCTCCCTGAACACCCTGGGCGGATATGGCCTCCTGCTGAGAGCCCGTCTCTCCCCTCCTCCACCCGCCCACCTCCTCCTCCCTCTTCCAGCAGCTTGTCCTGCTCTGCGTGGCCTCTGTTCAGTCTCCCTGTCGTGCTGCAGGCCAAGCAGAATGCCTGCTCGTGCACCCGTGTCTGGGAGCAACTGGCTTGCGCGGGATCCTTGACGACGTCAAAAAAAGCCCTTCAGCACCGGCCACACTCGATCCCTGTAGACCTCTGCAATTTGAAACAACTACGGAAAACACCAAGCACTGGTAGAATCACAGAAACAGCCAGAAGAAATCAGCCAGCAACTAGCCCGTAAGTAGCTGATGATGCCTTTAAATAGCGCTGGTTGGGGGGGAGGGGGGGGGGGGGTCCTTCCTGTTGCTGAATACGTGTTCAGCCACGCGAGGCGTCAACTGGCGCGTCGAGCTCCAAAATGGCTCCGCGGGTGTCAAATCAGCATTGCACGCCGATTGACGTCATGATCCGCCTGCTCTGCTAACTTCCACCAGACATTCACTCCGCGCACGCTAACGCCCTCACCAGTATGGTGTCTGGCGCGGTTTGCCCCACAAGTGTGCGTGCGCGCCACGGATGCCATTTTGGAGCTCTAAGGGCACTCGCAGCGCCCAAAAAGAGGGCGGTACAGATCCGAATTTTGCACATGGAGAGTCTCACCATCTGGGACCCCTTTTAAAGAGAGAGTCTCTCCATCAGGGACCCCTTTTAAAGAGTGAGTCTCCCCATCAGGGACCCCTTTTAAAGAGAGAGTCTCCCCATCAGGGACCCCTTTTAAAGAGAGAGTCTCACCGTCAGGGACCCCTTTTAAAGAGAGAGTCTCACCATCAGGGACCCCTTTTAAAGAGAGAGTCTCACCGTCAGGGACCCCTTTTAAAGAGAGTCTCACCATCAGGGACCCCTTTTAAAGAGAGAGTCTCACCATCAGGGACCCCTTTTAAAGAGAGTCTCACCATCAGGGACCCCTTTTAAAGAGAGAGTCTCACCATTGGGACCCCTTTTAAAGAGAGTCTCACCATCAGGGACCCCTTTTAAAGAGGGAGTCTCTCCATCAGGGACCTCTTTTAAAGAGCGTCTCACCATCAGGGACCCCTTTTAAAGAGAGTGTCTCTCCATCAGGGACCCCTTTTAAAGAGAGAGTCTCCCCATCAGGGACCCCTTTTAAAGAGAGAGTCTCTCCATCAGGGACCCCTTTTAAAGAGAGAGTCTCTCCATCAGGGACCCCTTTTAAAGAGAGAGTCTCACCATCAGGGACCCCTTTTAAAGAGGGAGTCTCACCATCAGGGACCCCTTTTAAAGAGAGAGTCTCACCGTCAGGGACCCCTTTTAAAGAGAGAGTCTCACCATTGGGACCCCTTTTAAAGAGAGTCTCACCATCAGGGACCCCTTTTAAAGAGAGTCTCACCATCAGGGACCCCTTTTAAAGAGAGTCTCACCATCAGGGACCCCTTTTAAAGAGAGAGTCTCACCATTGGGACCCCTTTTAAAGAGACAGTCTCACCGTCAGGGACCCCTTTTAAAGAGGGAGTCTCTCCATCAGGGACCTCTTTTAAAGAGCGTCTCACCATCAGGGACCCCTTTTAAAGAGAGAGTCTCACCGTCAGGGACCCCTTTTAAAGAGGGAGTCTCACCATCAGGGACCCCTTTTAAAGAGGGAGTCTCACCATCAGGGACCCCTTTTAAAGAGGGAGTCTCACCATCAGGGACCCCTTTTAAAGAGGGAGTCTCACCGTCAGGGACCCCTTTTAAAGAGGGAGTCTCACCATCAGGGACCCCTTTTAAAGAGGGAGTCTCTCCATCAGGGACCTCCTTTAAAGAGCGTCTCACCATCAGGGACCCCTTTTAAAGAGAGAGTCTCACCGTCAGGGACCCCTTTTAAAGAGGGAGTCTCACCATCAGGGACCCCTTTTAAAGAGGGAGTCTCACCATCAGGGACCCCTTTTAAAGAGGGAGTCTCCCCATCAGGGACCCCTTTTAAAGAGGGAGTCTCACCATCAGGGACCCCTTTTAAAGAGAGTCTCACCATCAGGGACCCCTTTTAAAGAGGGAGTCTCACCATCAGGGACCCCTTTTAAAGAGAGAGTCTCACCGTCAGGGACCCCTTTTAAAGAGAGTCTCACCATTGGGACCCCTTTTAAAGAGAGAGTCTCACCATTGGGACCCCTTTTAAAGAGAGAGTCTCACCATTGGGACCCCTTTTAAAGAGAGTCTCACCATCAGGGACCCCTTTTAAAGAGACAGTCTCACCGTCAGGGACCCCTTTTAAAGAGAGAGTCTCACCATCAGGGACCCCTTTTAAAGAGAGAGTCTCACCGTCAGGGACCCCTTTTAAAGAGAGAGTCTCACCGTCAGGGACCCCTTTTAAAGAGGGAGTCCCATCATCAGGGACCTCTTTTCAGGAGAGAGTCTCTCCATCAGTGTAAACAGTGTAAAGGGCAAAGAGATGGATGAAATCTTCAAACATGTACAATACAACTTTCTTGATCAGTATGTTCCCAGCCCAACAAGGAAGGAAGCAGTGCTGGATCTAGTTCAGGGGAAAGAAATGGGGCAGGTGGAAAAGGGCAAAGAAAAATTAAATGTAAAAATACTCAACGGGAGGAGGGCTAATTTCAGTGAGTTGAAAAGGGATCTGGCCCAGGTGGATTGGAATCAAAGATCGGCTGGCAAAACAGTAAATGAGCAATAGGAGGCCTTCAAAGAGGAGATGGTTCGCGTATATAGAAGATACATTCCCAGGAGGGGCATACAAAGCTCGAGCTCCCTGGACGACTAAAGATATCGAGATTAAAATGAAACAGAAGAAGGAGGCTTATGATAAATGTCAGGTTCATAGTTCAGTGGAGAACCAAGCTGACTACAAAAAGTACAGGGGAGAACTGAAAGCAGAAATAAGAGGGGTAAAGAGAATAGATTAGTGGGTAACATAAAAGCAAATTCAAAAGTCTTTATTTCATAGTTTCATAGAGGGTTTCATAGAGATAGGAACAGGAGTAGGCCATTCGGCCCTTCGAGCCTGCTCCGCCATTCAATGAGATCATGGCTGATCTTCGTCTGAGATCATAGCTGATCTTACCAGTTCAGTACCCCGTCCCCGCCTTTTCTCCGTAACCCTTAATCCCCTTAGCCTTCAGAAATATATCCAATTCTCTCTTGAAAATATTTATTGAATTCGCCTTCACAGCCCTCTGTGGCAGGGAATTCCACAGGCTCACCACTCTTTGAGTGAAGAAATTCTTCCTCATCTCTGTTTTAAATGATTTGCCCGCTATTTTTAGACTGTGGCCCCTGGTTCTGTGCTCCCCGGCCATTGGAAACATTCTCTCTGAATTCAGCCTGTCCAGGCCTGCCATAATTTTATATGTTTCGATGAGATCCCCTCTCAATCTTCTAAACTCCAGTGAGTACAAGCCCAAACTATTTAATCTCTCTTCGTAGGTCATTCCCGCCATTCCAGGTATCAGCCTGGTGAATCGCCGTTGCACTCTTTCCATGGCAAGAACATCCTTCCGCAGATGGGGCGACCAAAACTGTACACAATACTCCAGATGCGGTCTCACCAGCACCTTGTACAGCTGTAGTAAGGTATCCCTATTCCTATACTCGAACCCCCTTGATATGAAGGCCAACATACCATTTGCCTTCTTAATCGCCTGTTGCACCTGCATGCTCTCCTTCAGTGACTGGTGCACAAGAACACCCAGGTCCCTCTGCACTTCCCCATCTCCCAATCTATTGCCATTTAGATAATAATCTACCCTCCTGTTTTTACCCCCAAAGTGGATAACCTCGCATTTATCCACATTATAGTGCATCTGCCACGTATCCGCCCATTCCCCCAACCTGTCCAAATCGCACTGTAGCCTCCTGACATCCTCATCAGAGCCCACCCCTCCTAGTTTAGTGTCGTCAGCGAATTTGGAAATATTGCATCCAATTCCCTGATCCAGATCATTTATATATATTGTGAACAGCTGGGGTCCCAGGACAGATCCTTGCGGCACCCCGCTGGTCACTGCCTGCCACTCCGAAAACGAGCCGTTTATTCCAACTCTCTGTTTTCTATCCGCCAGCCAGTTCTCTATCCACGTTAATACTTTGCCCCCAATCCCATGAGCCTTAATTTTGCATGATAATCTTTTGTGTGGAACCTTATCGAAGGCTTTCTGGAAGTCAAGGTACACCACATCCACTGGCTCTCCCCCATCTATTTTACCAGTTACTTCCTCAAAAAATTCCAGCAGATTAGTCAAACACGATTTACCCTTTGTAAATCCATGTTGACTCTGTCCGATCCTTTCCCCATTTGTCAAGTGCTCCGCTATTTTATCCTTAATAATGGACTCTAGCATTTTGCCCACAACCGATGTAAGGCTTACTGGTCTATAATTCCCTGCTTTCTCTCTACCCCCCTTTTTAAATATTGGGGTAACATTAGCTACCCTCCAATCCACGGGTACTGTTCCCGAGTCAATGGAGTTCCGGAAGATGATCCTTAGAGCATCTGCTATCTCCAGGGCCACCTCCTTAAGTACCCTAGGATGTAGTTTATCAGGCCCCGGGGATTTGTCGGCCTTCAGTCCCCTCAACTTACCCAACACCATATCCCTAGAGATACTAATTTCTGTCAGCTCCTCCCTCTCATTAGTCCCTATGTTTGCCGATATTCCTGGGAGGTTATTTGTGTCCTCCTTTGTGAATACAG
Organism: Somniosus microcephalus; assembly: GCF_052327205.1. Classification (NCBI taxonomy): domain Eukaryota; kingdom Metazoa; phylum Chordata; class Chondrichthyes; order Squaliformes; family Somniosidae; genus Somniosus; species Somniosus microcephalus. Next base: position 71,123,940 of record NW_028225179.1, read on the forward strand.
AACCAAAGTATGAGTTTAATTGGTCTGCCATTTCCTTATTCTCCATTATATATTCTCCCGAATCGGACTGCAAGGGACCGACTTGGGATTTTACCAGTCTTTTCCTCCTGATATACCGATAAAAGCTTTTGCAGTCTGTCTTTATGTTTGCTGCAAGTTTACTTTCGTATTCTATTTTCCCCTTCCTGATTAATCCCTTTGTCCTCTTTTGCTGTATCCTGTACTGCCCCCAATCTTCCGGTCTGGTGCTTTTTTTTGCCAGTTGATATGCCCTTTTTTTTTATTTTATGCTGTCCCTAATTTCCCTCGTTATCCACGGTTGAGTCACCTTTTTAGGTTTATTTTTATGCCAAACCGGTATAAACATGTTCTGGAATTCTTCCATTCTATCTTTGAATGCTTGCCATTGTCTATCCACTGTCAATCCCCCCAGAAACACCACCCAATCAATCTTACCCAATTCCCGTCTCATACCCTCGTAATTCCCTTTATTTAAGTTCTGGACCTTAGTCTCTGATTCAATTTCCTCACTCTCCATCTCGACTGAGAGCTCGATCATATTATGATCGCTCTGACCCAAGGGGCCTCGTACAAGAAGATTGCTGATAAGTCCCTTCTCATTGCACAATACCCAGTCTAAAACGGCCTGATCTCGAGTCGGCTCCTCGACATATTGGTCCAGATAACCGTCCCGAAAACATTCCAGGAATTCCTCCTCCTCAGAATTTTTACTAATTTGGGTAGTCCAATCAATATGTAAATTAAAGTCACCCATGATGACAGCTGTGCTCTTATCGCACGCTTCTCTAATTTCCCTTTTTATGCCTTCCCTCACCTCCATATTACTATTTGGAGGCCTATATATCACACCCACTAACGTTTTCCTCCCCTTGCTATTTCTCATTTCTACCCATACAGATTCCGTTTCATCCAAGTTAATATCCTTCCTTTCCATTGCATTAATCCCCTCCTTTACCAGCAATGCTACCCCACCTCCCCTACCTTTTTACCGATCCTTCCTAAATATTGTATATCCCTGGATGTTAAGTTCCCAGCCTTGCCCACCCTGCAGCCACGTTTCTGTAATCCCAATCAAATCATACTTGTTTACCTCTATTTCCACAACTAATTCATCCACCTTGTTCCTAATGCTTCTAGCATTAAGATACAAAGCCTTCAGGCTTGCTTTTTTCACACTCTCATTATGAATTAGTTTGGCCCTTTGTGTTTCTCTCCTTTGCTTATTGCTTCTCACCTTTCTACCATCTATTTCTGACTTCATATGACTTCCCTCTTTTCCACTACCTAGGTTCCCATCCCCCTGCCAAATTAGTTTAAATCCTCCCGAACCGCCCTAGAAAATATTACCCCGAGGACATCGGCTCCCTCACAGTTCAGGTGTAGACCGTCCCCTTGGTACAGGTCACTCCTCCCCAAGAACTGGTTCCAATGCCTCAAGAATTTAAATCCCTCTCCCTTGCACCACTGCTCAAGCCACGTATTTAGCTTATCTATCTTACTCTCTCTAAACTTATTAGCTCGTGGCACTGGTAGCAAGGGAGGGTTGGGTGTGTTATATGGGTTAGTGCTGTTTTAAACAGGCTACCATTGTTTACTTGTGTAGTAAAGAATTCAGTCTTATGGTTATATAATCACCTTATTTTTTCAAGCAGAGTATAATTTCTTCAGTGTATGGTGCAATTTACAAGCGGAGTTTTGTCAACAGATTTGAACGTAGGGCATGCGCTCATCCTTGTACGTTTCTCTCTTCTAAAACTTAACGCAAAAACGCCTTTTTATACACTGTTTCTCGCCTTATCAAACTGGAACTGGCCTTGCCTTATATGGTAGTCTCCGGTCAATGCACTGTCCTTCAGCCGATTCTTACGCACACAAGTTTACATTTCCCTACAACAGTTAGCATGGGGCGCAAAGCAACTAGCGCCCGGGCGCGGCGATGTTTGCGCCGCTCGCGAAATTGACCAGACATTTTTGTGGAGGCGCTAAACACTACTGCCACGATCTCCTGCGCCCGCAGATCGTGAAGTCGGTCGAGTGTGCAACGCCCCGGTAGCACCCTGGACCGGATATTGAGTGGCACCACCTGCCTTTCCGCCTGCCGTTAGCAACGACAGGTTGAGGGGAACGTTTTGCAGTCAGGAAGGGACTGGGGGAGTGCTATTTAAAGGCAACCGCTTCCTACCTTTTTTTGTCGGTGATATTTTTGCACCACGCATTCTGAGAGAGAGGGAGAGATTTCTGGAGAGATTCAATGCTGTGTGAAGGAGTTTTGGGTACTGAGCAGCACTTTGCATGTTCATTTTGATTTGACCTTCCTTGCATCGATTTAGAAGAGACTGTGGGGGCTGCACTCTGAGCTCGTTCCCTGGGCCTCTCCATTGTTCTTTCCAACAGATTTGATGTACAGGTCTCTCCAGGCTGAGATTCAAGGCTGCAATGAGCAGGATGTGGATGGAGAGCAAGATCGACCCTCCCCTTTAAGAACTGGCCAGCGCCAGTGTGTCTGTGTTCCATTGCTGACTGACATCACCTGAGCTTCGCCAGCGCTCTGAGGTAGCCCCTCGCTCCTCGGCGTTAGCGCCTTAAGACAGGTGTGTAGCTCCGGACTTAGCCCTCCAAGCACCTCCAGGGGCGATAGAAGCCAAGTTTGCAGTCAGAGGCGATAATTAGTGCCAGACGCTAAACTTTGTGCCCGGTCGATAATTGCCCCAAACGGGGCAATACCAAATTTCTCCCCCATAATCTAAAAATTCTATTATGGCACCTCTCTAAACATCCAAAGGCCTTACTTCAGTCTTGAAGGCTAGCTGTTGTTAGGGTGTTCTGTAATTCTGTCTCTCTCTCTCTCTCTCTCTCTCGACTGTTGCTAGGCTAGGGTAATCTCTCGTTCCCTCATGCACCAACAGTTAGGGAGAATTGGGTGCGTGTTACAAAAAAAAGAAAGAAGTTGCATTTCTGTCATGCCTTTCACAACCTCAGGACATCCCAGCGCGCTTTACAGCCAATGCAGTACCTTTGGAAGTGGAGTCACTTTTGTAATGTAGGAAACGCAGCAGCCAATTTGCACACAGCAAGCTCCCACAAACAGAAATGTGATAAATTACCAGATAATCTGTTTTTTTTTAAAGTGATGTTGTTCAGGGGATAAATATTGGCCCCAGGACACTGGGGCAAGCTCCCCTGCTCCTCTTTGAAATAGTGGTCGTGTGATTTTTCACATCCCACCTGAGAGGGAACCCTCTCATCCCAAATGCCGATCCCCTTTAGGGGTTGAGCGCAAGGTTTGATCTTGCACTGGGTGAGTTTCCCCTCTGCTCCTGTGGGCACAGACTCCGATCGGCCCGCGTGAGCCGGCTATTCGACTGTGGGAGGGGGCGCCCCATCCGGTCATTGCCTGGCCTCGGCTTCCCAGCAAGGGAGAGGGGAGATCATTGGATAGCAATCAGGAGCAGGAAGCATGGCTGCCATAATCTGAACCCTCCTTGTTCTGTGTGTGTGTGTATGTGGGGCTCTGTATTATATGGGTTCGGGAGGGTTGGGTTTGCGTTACATGGGTTGGCTTGTATTGGATCGGGCTGGCTTGTATCGTAGAGAAGGCTGAGGGGTGATCTAATAGAGGTCTATAAAATTCTGAAAGGTTTTGATAGAGTAGACAGAGAGAGAATGTTTCCACTTGTGGGGAAGAGCAAAACTAGAGACCATCAATATAAGATAGTGACCAAAAAATCCAATAGGGAATTCAGAAGAAACTTCTTTACCCAGAGAGTGGTGAGAATGTGGAACTCGCTCCCACAGGGAGTGGTTGAGGTGAATAGTATCGATGCATTTAAGGGGAGGCTGGACAAGCATATGAGGGAGAAGGGAATAGAGGGTTACACTGATAGAGTTAGATGAGGAAAGACGGGAAGAGGCTCGAGTGGAGCATAAACGCCGGCATGGACTGGTTGGGCCGAATGGCCTGTTTCTGTGCCGTATATCCTATGTATTGGATTGCGTTGACTTGTGTTTTACTGTGCTGAGTTGACATGCGCCCGTGTTGAGTTCAGTTTTGTTCTAGTGGTTTGATTGTTTATTTTGCTCATTTGGGGTCTGGTTGGATTGGGATCTGCTGGGTTGGTAGGATTTTAGGATTCCTTCTCTGTGACTCTTAATCTTCCTATTAGCGATCACACAGGCATCTCCACCACATCAATGCTCCCATTCCTTCCCAAGCCCGCTCTGCCAAGCCAGCAGATGAGACAATTGAGATGAAAGACCTTGGCCCAAGTGGGATCAGTGGGCAAGGAACTGCTCCAGTTCATCCTGTGCCAGGGGCGTGACGTTAGTGTCTCCTGGAAGCATGGAGTGGAATCCCTTGGCATTCCTGCTCCACCACAGGTCCAACCGACTCCTCCCAGAATGTGTCATTGTCACTATATCTGGCTCTGAGCAGGACCATCTGTAGTGACTTACCGTCTGAATAGAAAGATATGAGGAAAGAAAGGAGGAAAGGAAAGAAAAGAGAGTGACAGAGACAGGAGGAATGGAAAGAAAGAATCCAATTAGCGCACAGCAAGCTCCCGCAAACTGCGATGGGATAATGGCCAGATTATCTGTGTTTTAGTGATGTTGGTTGAGGGAACAATATTGGTCCCAGGACACCAGGGGAGAAATCACCCTTGCTCTTCTTCCAATACTGGCCATGCGAACTTTACGTCCACCCGAGAGGGCAGACAGGGCCCTCAGTTTAACATCTCATCGCGAAAGACGGCACCTCCCGACAGTGAAGCGCTCCCTCAGTACTGGCAGCCGGGGAGTGTTGGCCAGGATTGTGGCGCACGAGTCTCTGGAATGCTAAATCTGCGGGGAGGGAGTTACTGAGTGACAGTGCGAAGGAGCTGGATTAACATCAGCAGAGATACAGTCAGTGACACAGGGCGCTGGGGGGAGGGGTTACTGTGTGACAGTGCGAGGGAGCTGGACTAACATCAGTAGAGATACAGTCAGTGACACAGGGCGCTGGGGGGAGGGGTTACTGTGTGACAGTGCGAGGGAGCTGGACTAACATCAGTGGAGATACAGTCAGTGACACAGGGCGCTGGGGGAGAGGGGTTACTGAGTGACAGTGCGAGGAAGCTGGATTAACATCAGTAGAGATAGTCAGTGACTCAGGGTGCTGGGGGGAGGGGTTACTGTGTGACAGTGCGAAGGAGCTGGATTAACATCAGTAGAGATACAGTCAGTGACTCAGGGTGCCGGGGGGAGGGGTTACTGTGTGACAGTGCGAGGGAGCAGGATTAACATCAGTAGAGATACAGTCAGTGACTCAGGGTGCTGGGGAGAGGGGTTACTGAGTGACAGTGATAGGGAGCTGGATTAACATCAGTAGAGATACAGTCAGTGACACAGGGTGCTGGGGGAGAGGGGTTACTGAGTGACAGTGTGAGGGAGCTGGATTAACATCAGTAGGGACACAGTCAGTAACACAGCGTGCTGGGGGAGGGGTTACTGAGTGACAGTGTGAGGGAGCTGGATTAACATCAGTAGAGATACAGTCAGTGACACAGGGGGCTGGGGGCAGGGGTTACTGTGTGACAGTGCGAGGGAGCTGGATTAACATCAGTTGAGATACAGTCAGTAACTCAGGGTGCTGGGGGGAGGGGTTACTGTGTGACAGTGTGAGGGAGCTGGATTAAAATCAGTAGAGATGCAGTCAATAACACGGCACTGGGGGAGAGGGGTTACTGAGTGATAGTGTGAGGGAGCTGGATTAACATCAGTAGAGATACAGTCAGTGACACAGGGCACTGGGGGAGAGGGGTTACTGAGCGACAGTGTGAGGGAGCTGGATTAACATCAGTAGAGACACAGTCAATAACACGGCACTGGGGGAGAGGGGTTACTGAGTGATAGTGTGAGGGAGCTGGATTAACATCAGTAGAGATACAGTCAGTGACACAGGGCACTGGGGGAGAGGGGTTACTGAGCGACAGTGTGAGGGAGCTGGATTAACATCAGTAGAGATACAGTCAGTGACTCAGGGTGCTGGGGGGAGGGGTTACTGAGTAACAGTGCGAGGGAGCTGGATTAACATCAGTAGAGATACAGTCAGTAACTCAGGGTGCGGGGGGAGAGGGGTTACTGAGTGACAGTGTGAGGGAGCTGGATTAACATCAGTAAAGATACAGTCAGTGACACAGGGCGCTGGGGGAGAGGGGTTACTGAGTGACAGTGTGAGGGAGCTGGATTAACATCAGTAGAGATACAGTCAGTGACTCAGGGTGCTGGGGGGAGGGGTTACTGTGTGACAGTGCGAGGGAGCTGGATTAACATCAGTAGAGATACAGTCAGTGACTCAGAGTGCTGGGGGGAGGGGTTACTGTGTGACAGTGCGAGGGAGCTGGATTAACATCAGTAGAGATACAGTCAGTGACTCAGGGTGCTGGGGGAGAGGGGTTACTGAGTGACAGTGTGAGGGAGCTGGATTAACATCAGTAGAGATAGTCAGTGACTCAGGGCACTGGGGGAGGGGGGTTACTGAGTGACAGTGTTAGGGAGCTGGATTAACATCAGTAGAGATAGTCAGTGACTCAGGGTGCTGGGGGGAGGGGTTACTGAGTGACAGTGTTAGGGAGCTGGATTAACATCAGTAGAGATACAGTCAGTGACACAGGGTGCTGGGGGAGAGGGGTTACTGAGTGACAGTGTGAGGGAGCTGGATTAACATCAGTAGAGATACAGTCAGTGACTCGGCACTGGGGGAGGGGGGTTACTGAGTGACAGTGTGAGGGAGCTGGATTAACATCAGTAGAGATAGTCAGTGACTCAGGGTGCTGGGGGGAGGGGTTACTGAGTGACAGTGCGAAGGAGCTGGATTAACATCAGTAGAGATAGTCAGTGACTCAGGGTGCTGGGGGGAGGGGTCACTGTGTGACAGTGCGAAGGAGCTGGATTAACATCAGTAGAGATAGTCAGTGACTCAGGGTGCTGGGGGGAGGGGTTACTGAGTGACAGTGCGAAGGAGCTGGATTAACATCAGTGGAGATACAGTCAGTGACTCAGGGTGCTGCGGGGAGGGGTTACTGTGTGACAGTGTGAGGGAGCTGGATTAACATCAGTAGAGATAGTCAGTGACTCAGGGTGCTGGGGGAGGGGTTACTGTGTGACAGTGCGAGGGAGATGGATTAACATCAGTAGAGATACAGTCAGTGACTCAGGGTGCTGGGGGGAGGGGTTACTGAGTGACAGTGCGAGGGAGCTGGATTAACATCAGTTGAGATACAGTCAGTGACTCAGGGTGCTGGGGGGAGGGGTTACTGAGTGACAGTGCGAAGGAGCTGGATTAACATCAGTAGAGATACAGTCAGTGACACAGGGTGCTGGGGGGAGGGGTTACTGTGTGACAGTGCGAAGGAGCTGGATTAACATCAGTAGAGATACAGTCAGTGACACAGGGTGCTGGGGGGAGGGGTTACTGTGTGGCAGTGCGAGGGAGCTGGATTAACATCAGTAGAGATACAGTCAGTGACACAGGGCACTGGGGGAGAGGGGTTACTGAGTGACAGTGTGAGGGAGCTGGATTAACATCAGTAAAGATACAGTCAGTAACACAGGGCGCTAGGGGAGAGGGCTTACTATGTAACAGTGCGAGGGAGCTGGATTAACTTCAGTAGAGATACAGTCAATAACACAGGGCGCTGGGGGAGATCGGTTACTGAGTGATAGTGTGAGGGAGCTGGATTAATATCAGTAGAGATACAGTCAGTAACACGGTGCTGGGAGGGGTTTACTGACTGACAGTGTGAGGGAGCTGGATTAACATCAGTAGAGATACAGTCAGTGACACAGGGCACTGGGAGAAAGGTTACTGAGTGACAGTGTGAGGGAGCTGGATTAACATCAGTAGAGATACAGGCCTAGAAATTCACTATGGCCCCGCCAGCTGGCTAACGGCCAAAAGTTAGCGCTGTGCGACCGTCAAATATTCACTTTTTGCGCCCCAAGTCGGAACCGGGCGCTATTCCAGGGTGTGCCCGCCCCCGCTTGGGCGCTGAAACTGAATATCAGCGCTCTAAGTGCTGCTGCGCCACCAGATGCGGTGCGGCAGGCTGCGGTACTGCAGGCCTCCTCCTTCTCTTAAGGTGGAGGTGCCTGCAACGGGGAGATCGCCGCTGGATTGTGCCGGCAAATGAGCCCGGCACCACGGAGAAGTGCCGGGCTCGCGGAAAGCAGCCGGCAATGCCGCGGGGGGGTGGGTGGAGGAGGCCGGGGAAGGAGGTGCGGGCAGGCGGCCGCCGAAAAAGCGGCCGGCCGCACCTCCACCTTTATGCGCCCCACTAAGGCTGCAGTAAGGCCCTGGTCTCCGGCTGTTAGTAGCGGCCGCCACGGAGGAGGCGGTGGCAACTGAATATGGGCGTCGGCCCGGCATCGGGGCGGAAACGGGCCACTGCGCTCACCGATGACGTCATCGGTGCCGGCGCAGCGCTACCAGCTACCGCCACCATTACCGCCGATCTCAATATCAGCGCAACCTCCTATACTGGCGCAGAAGCCCTCTTTAGGCAGAAACTGGGCGCAAAGCTTGCAGCGCCTTACTGAATTTCTAGGCCCCAGTCAATAACACTGGGCACTGGGGGAGAGGGGTTACTGAGTGACAGTGAGAGGGAGCTGGATTAACATCAGTAGAGATACAGTCAGTAACACAGGGTGCTGGGGAGAGGGGTTACTGAGTGACAGTGTGAAGGAGCTGGATTAACATCAGTAGAGATACAGTCAGTGACTCAGGGTGCTGGGGAGAGAGTTACTGAGTGACAGTGCGAAGGAGCTGGATTAACATCAGTAGAGATACAGTCAGTAACACAGGGTGCTGGGGAGAGGGGTTACTGAGTGAAAGTGTGAAGGAGCTGGATTAACATCAGTAGAGATACAGTCAGTGACTCAGGGTGCTGGGGAGAGAGTTACTGAGTGACAGTGCGAAGGAGCTGGATTAACATCAGTAGAGATAGTCAGTGACTCAGGGTGCTGGGGGGAGGGGTTACTGAGTGACAGTGTGAAGGAGCTGGATTAACATCAGTAGAGATACAGTCAGTAACACAGGGCGCTGGGGGAGAGGGGTTACTGAGTGACAGTGTGAGGGAGCTGGATTAACATCAGTAGAGATACAGTCAGTGACTCAGGGTGCCGGGGGGAGGGGTTACTGAGTGACAGTGTGAAGGAGCTGGATTAACATCAGTAGAGATACAGTCAGTAACACAGGGCGCTGGGGGAGAGGGGTTACTGAGTGACAGTGTGAGGGAGCTGGATTAACATCAGTAGAGATACAGTCAGTGACACAGGGTGCTGGGGGGAGGGGTTACTGTGTGACAGGGCGAGGGAGCTGGATTGACATCAGTAGAGATACAGTCAGTGACTCAGGGTGCTGGGGTGAGCAGTTACTGTGTGACAGTGTGAGGGAGCTGGATTAACATCAGTAGAGACACAGTCAATAACACGGCACTGGGGGAGAGGGGTTACTGAGCGACAGTGTGAGGGAGCTGGATTAACATCAGTAGAGATAGTCAGTGACACAGGGTGCTGGGGAAGAGGGGTTACTGTGTGACAGTGTGAGGGAGCTGGATTAACATCAGTAAAGATACTGTCAGTGACACAGGTCACTGGGGGAGAGGGGTTACTGTGTGACAGTGTGAGGGAGCTGGATTAACATCAGTAGAGATACAGTCAGTGACTCAGGGTGCTGGGGGGAGGGGTTACTGAGTAACAGTGCGAGGGAGCTGGATTAACATCAGTAGAGATACAGTCAGTAACTCAGGGTGCGGGGGGAGAGGGGTTACTGAGTGACAGTGTGAGGGAGCTGGATTAACATCAGTAAAGATACAGTCAGTGACACAGGGCGCTGGGGGAGAGGGGTTACTGAGTGACAGTGTGAGGGAGCTGGATTAACATCAGTAGAGATACAGTCAGTGACTCAGGGTGCTGGGGGGAGGGGTTACTGTGTGACAGTGCGAGGGAGCTGGATTAACATCAGTCGAGATACAGTCAGTGACTCAGGGTGCTGGGTGGAGGGGTTACTGTGTGACAGTGCGAGGGAGCTGGATTAACATCAGTAGAGATACAGTCAGTGACACAGGGCGCTGGGGGAGAGGGGTTACTGAGTGACAGTGCGAGGGAGCTGGATTAACATCAGTCGAGATACAGTCAGTGACACAGGGTGCTGGGTGGAGGGGTTACTGGGTGACAGTGTGAGGGAGCTGGATTAACATCAGTAGAGATAGTCAGTGACTCAGGGTGCTGGGGAGAGAGTTACTGAGTGACAGTGCGAAGGAGCTGGATTAACATCAGTAGAGATACAGTCAGTGACACAGGGCACTGGGGGAGAGGAGTTACTGAGTGACAGTGTGAGAGAGCTGGATTAACATCAGTAGAGATACAGTCAGTAACACAGAGCGCTACGGGAGAGAGATTACTGTGTGACAGTGTGAGGGAGCTGGATTAACATCAGTAGATACAGTCAGTAACAGGGAGCTGGGGAGAGGGGTTACTGAGTGACAGTGTGATGCACTATCAATTGCTACAAAAGACTGGAAATTGAGAAAGTAATAAACAGGCTTTTATTACCAAAGAACAGAGCATGCCTCTTGTGGTTGCCTGGTATCCAAAAGGGCCGGGGGCTGCCGAGCAGCGACCTTTATACCCAGCCATGAGGGTGGAGCCAGGGGCGGAGTCAGCTGAGGCATGCACAGACAAGTACAACAATATGCAAGAGTGAACAACAGTACTAACAGTGAACAACAGTACTAACAACAGTGGTGAACAACAATACTAACAACAGTGGTTTACCACATTCACCCCTTGTTTAGAATTGAGTCCGGCGGGGTGAAGTGCACTAAAAATTTGTGTACTAAAGTCTATCAGGAGGCCTTGTAAGCCGTCCTGAGCATCGCAGCAGCGGCGGTGATGGTGCAGCATCCAACGTTGAACCCGGTGTCTCGTTCCGAGGAGGAGTAGCAGGTGGCAGACCCTGGAGCTGCTGCATGCCGTCTACAGGGGTCAGAGCATGGGTAATGGGAGTTAGCGATGGTGGTCTCTCAGAGGCACCCGAAGGTGCGAGGTCTCGTGCGGGGACTGTGTCCTGGGGGTAGGCAGGAGTAGCGGTGGGTGGCGAAGAGGGTGTTTCAGGAGCACCCGCAGGTGCGAGGTCTCGAATGGAGACTGTGTCCTCCCGCCCGTCCGGGTACACCACGTAAGCATACTGCAGGTTGGCGTGGAGGAGGCTCACCCTCTCGACCAGGGGGTCCGCCTTATGGGTCCTCACGTGCTTCCGCAGTAGGACGGGGCCTGGAGAAGTCAGCCATGTTGGTAGCGAAATCCCCGACGTGGACTTCCTGGGGAAGGAGAACATTCTCTCGTGAGGAGTGGCATTGGTGGGTGTACAAAGCAGCGACCGAATGGAATGGAGCGCCGCAGGGAGGACCTCCTGCCAGCGGGAGGTCGGAAGGCCCTTAGATTTTAAGTTTAAAAGGACTGCCTTCCAGACTGTCGCATTCTCCCTTTCCACCTGGCCGTTACCCCGGGGGTTGTAGCTGGTGGTCCTGCTTGTAGCAATGCCTCTCGCGAGCAGGTACTGCCGAAGTTCGTCGCTCATAAAAGATGAGCCCCTGTCGCTATGGATATAGCTAGGGAAACCGAACAATGCGAAGAGGTCATTCAGACATTTAATGACCGTGGTACTGGTCATGTCCGAGCAAGGGATGGCAAACGGGAAACGGGAGTACTCATCAATTATATTGAGGAAGTACACATTGCAGTCAGAGGAGGGGAGGGGCCCTTTAAAATCGATGCTCAGCCGCTCGAAGGGGCGCGTGGCTTTGATCAGGCTCGCTCTGTCTGGCCTATAAAAATGTGGCTTGCACTCGGCACAGATCTGGCAGTTCCTGGTCATGGTCCTGACCTCCTCGATGGAGTAGGGCAGGTTACGGGATTTGATAAAATGGAAGCACCTGGTGACCCCCGGGTGGCAGAGGTCATTGTGGAGGGTCTGTAATCTATCAACCTGCGCGTTGGCGCACGTACCACGTGATAGGGCATCTGGGGGCTCATTGAGTTTCCCGGGCTGGTACAAGATATCGTAATTGTAGGTGGAGAGTTCGATGCTCCACCTTAAGATCTTGTCATTCTTGATTTTGCCCCGCTGCTTATTATGAAACATAAAAGCTACTGAACGCTGGTCAGTGAGCAGGGTAAATCGCTTTCCGGCCAGGTAATGCCGCCAATGTCACACAGCTTCCACAATGGCCTGGGCCTCCTTTTTGACAGAGGAGTGTCGAATCTCGGGGCCCTGGAGGGTCCTTGAGAAAAAGGCCACGGGTCTCCCCGCCTGGTTAAGGGTTGCAGCTAGGGCAAAGTCGGATGCGTCGCTCTCCACTTGAAAAGGGAGGGACTCATCCACAGCGTGCATTGTGGCCTTCGCAATATCGCTTTTTATGAGAGTGAAGGCTGCACAGGCCTCTGCTGTCAGGGGGAAGGAGGCGGACTTGATGAGGGGTCGGGCTTTATCCGCATAGTTGGGCACCCACTGAGCATAGTAAGAGAAAAACCCCAGGCATCTCTTCAGTGCTTTCTGGCAGTGGGGGAGGGGGAGCTCCATAAGAGGGCGCATTCTATCGGGGTCTGGGCCGATGACTCCGTTCTCCACTACGCAGCCAAGAATAGCAAGGCGCTTAGTACGAAACATACATTTGTCTTTGTTGTATGTGAGATTCAGCCGCTGGGCCATCCGGAGGAATTTCCCTAGATTAACGTCGTGGTCCTGCCGGTCGTGGCCGCAGATGGTGACGTTGTCTAGATATGGGAAAGTGGCCTGGAGCGCGTTCTGGTCAACCATCCGGTCCATCTCCCGTTGGAAGACAGAAACTCCGTTGGTGACGCCGAAGGGAACTCTGAGAAAGTGATAGAGCCGACTGTCAGCTTCAAAAGCTGTGTACTGGCGGTCCTCAGCCCTGATGGGGAGCTGGTGGTATGCCGACTTCAGATCAATCGTCGAGAACACCTGGTATTGTGCTATCTGATTGACCATGTCAGATATGCGGGGGAGTGGGTATGCATCCAACTGGGTGTAGCGATTGATCGTCTGGCTGTAGTCAATAACTAGGCGCTGTTTTCCGCCAGTCTTCACCACCACCACTTGTGCTCGCCATGGGCTATTGCTGCTCTCGATAATCCCTTCCTTCAGGAGTCTCGCTACCTCGGATTTAATGAAACCCCTATCCCCGGCACTGTAACGCCTACTTTTGGTAGCGATGGGCTTACAGTCGCGGGTGAGGTTAGCGAACAAGGAGGGGGGGGGAACTTTAAGGGTGGAGAGGCTGCAAATGGCGCGCGGCGGGCGATTTAAAAACTGCTGGCTGCAGACCGTGAGAGGGGGGAGGGGTCCACCGTACGCTAAAGTGACACTCTTAAGGTGGCACTGAAAATCCAACCCCAGTAGGACGGCAGCGCAGAGATCGGGCAGGACCAGAAGTTTAAAATTTTTGTATTCAGTACCCCGCACTGAAAGAGTCACCATACAGTAGCCACTGACTTCCGCTGACTGGGCTTTGGAAGCCATAGAGATGCGATGACGCATCGGCAGGACCGGGAGAGAGTAACTGCGCACCGTGTCGGGGTGTATAAAACTCTCCGTGCTCCCGCTGTCAAAAAGGCAGGTAGTGGCGCGGCCGTTTACCGTAATGTCCATCATGGACCTGGACAGTTGATGCGGGAGAGATTGATCCAGCATCACGGAAGCCAGCGTATGTTCAAGCGCGTCGATGCGGTCGTCCGATGAGGCGGTGGTGGAGTCCGGGTCCCCCGTAACCGAAGTCGGAGGCGTCCAAGATGGCAGACAAAATGGCGGCGCCCACGGTCCCGATCCCCACGCGGCTGGGGGAGCCCAAGATGGCGGGCAAGATGGCTGCGCCCACGGTTCGCACGCGGCGCTGCTGGCGTTAGCGGTCTTCCCTTTGCAGGCGCTAACGTAGTGACCTTTCTTCCCGCAGCCGGAGCAGGTAGCATTCTTCGCGGGGCAGCGTGCTCTAGGGTGTTTAGCTTGGCCACAAAAATAGCATTTTTGTGCCTTGGACATCGCTGCAGCAGTCGGAGGTGGCGGTCCCATGGCCCAAGATTGCGGCGTCCACGGCGCCGCGGGGCGATTAGGGGAGAAAGCGTCCATATTTCTGTGAGCCGCGTCGAGCGAGAGCGCGAGGGACACTGCCTTTGCCAGGTCTATTTCACCCTTCTCCAGCAGCCTCTGCCGGGAGTAGTCGGAACTTAGACCCGCAATGAAAGCGTCTCGTATCAGTCCCTCCACATGTGCCGCGGCCGATACTTCCTTGCAGTCGCAGCCGCGTCCGAGTACCCGCAGTGCCCGTAGGAAGGCCTCCAACGATTCCCCGGGCTGCTGTCTGCGAGATCTTAAAAGGTGCCTGGCATAGACCGTGTTAACCGAGCGTGCGTACTGCCCTTTCAGTAGGTTGATAGCCGTCGCGTAGGTCGTCGCATCTTGGATTAAAGTATAGACTTGGTGGCTCACCTTCGAGGCCAGGATTTTCAGTTTATTTTCATCAAGAGTCACGGTCGAGGCTTCCAGATACGCCTCAAAGCAACGCAGCCATTGTGCGAATTTAGTCGACGAACCCGCTTCTTGGGGGTCTAGGTCCAGGCATGTTGGTCTGAGGGCTCGCAGCAGCGCCTGCTGCTCAGCGTTTTGCGCCATCGGTTGATCAGCATCCGCAGCCAACATTTAACTTTGGTAATAAAATTGATGCACTATCAATTGCTACAAAAGACTGGAAATTGAGAAAGTAATAAACAGGCTTTTATTACCAAAGAACAGGGCATGCCTCTTGTGGTTGCCTGGTATCCAAAAGGGCCGGGGGCTGCCGAGCAGTAAACTTTATGCCCAGCCATGAGGGTGGAGCCAGGGGCGGAGTCAGCTGAGGCATGCACAGACAAGTACAACAATATACAAGAGTGAACAACAGTACTAACAGTGAACAACAATACTAACAACAGTGGTTTACCACACAGTGTGAAGCAGCTGGATTAACATCAGTAGAGATACAGTCAGTGATACAGGGCACTGGGGGAGAGGAGTTACTATGTAACAGTGCAAGGGAGCTGGATTAGCTTCAGTAGAGATACAGTCAATAACACAGGGCGCTGGGGGAGATCGGTTACTGAGTGATAGTGTGAGGGAGCTGGATTAACATCAGTAGAGATACAGTCAGTAACACAGGGCACTGGGGGAGATGGGTTACTGAGTGACAGTGTGAGGGAGCTGGATTAACATCAGTAGAGATACAGTCAGTAACACGGTGCTGGGAGGGGATTACTGAGTGATAGTGTGAGGGAGCTGGATTAACATCAGTAGAGATACAGTCAATAACACAGGGCACTGGGGGAGAGGGGTTACTGAGTGACAGTGAGAGGGAGCTGGATTAACATCAGTAGAGATACAGTCAGTGACAAAGGGCGCTGGGGGAGAGGGGTTACTGAGCAACTCTGTGAGGGAGCTGGATTAACATCAGTAGAGACACAGTCAGTGACACAGGGCGCTGGGCGAGAGGGGTTACTGAGTTACAGTGTGAGGGAGCTGGATTAACAGCAGCAGAGATACAGTCAGTAACACAGGGCACTGTGGGAGAGGGGTTACTGAGTGACAGTGTGAGGGAGCTGGATTAACATCAGCAGAGATACAGTCAGTAACAGGGAGCTGGGGAGAGGGATTACTGAGTGACAGTGTGAAGGAGCTGGATTAACATCAGTAGAGATACAGTCAGTGACACAGGGCACTGGGGGAGAGGAGTTACTGAGTGACAGTGTGAGGGAGCTGGATTAACATCAGTAAAGATACAGACAGTAACACAGGGCACTGGGGGAGAGGGGTTACTATGTAACAGTGCGAGGGAGCTGGATTAAAATCAGTAGAGATACAGTCAATAACACAGGGCGCTGGGGGAGATAGGTTACTGAGTGACAGTGTGAGGGAACTGGATTAACATCAGTAGAGATACAGTCAGTAACACAGGGCACGGGGGAGAGGGGTTACTGAGTGACAGTGCGAAGGAGCTGGATTAACATCAGTAGAGATACAGTCAGTAACACAGGGCGCTGGGGGAGAGGGGTTACTGAGTGACAGTGCGAGGGAGCTGGATTAACATCAGTAGAGATACAGTCAGTAACACAGGGCGCTGGGGGAGAGGGATTACTGTGTGACAGTGTGAGGGAGCTGGATTAACATCAGTAGAGATACAGTCAGTAACACAGGGAGCTGGGGGAGGGAGGGGTTACTGAGTGACAGTGTGAGGGAGCTGGATTAACATCAGTAGAGATACAGTCAGTAACACGGTGCTGGGAGGGGATTACTGAGTGACAGTGTGAGGGAGCTGGATTAACATCAGTAGAGATACAGTCAGTAACACGGTGCTGGGAGGGGATTACTGAGTGACAGTGTGAGGGATCTGGATTAACATCAGTAGAGATACAGTCAGTAACAGAGGGCACTGGGGGGGAGGGGTTACTGAGTGACAGTGCGAAGGAGCTGGATTAACATCAGCAGAGATATAGACAGTGACACAGGGCGCTGGGGGAGAGGGGTTACTGAGCAACACTGTGAGGGAGCTGGATTAACATCAGTAGAGATACAGTCAATAACAGAGGGCGCTGGGGGAGCTGGGTTACAGAGTGACAGTGTGAGGGAGCTGGATTAACATCAGTAGAGATACAGTCAGTGAAGCAGGGCGCTGGGGGAGAGGGGTTACTATGTAACAGTGCGAGGGAGCTGGATTAACATCAGTAGAGATATAGTCAGTGACACAGGGCGCTGGGGGAGAGGGGTTACTATGTAACAGTGCGAGGGAGCTGGATTAACATCAGTAGAGATACAGTCAATAACAGAGGGCGCTGGGGGAGCTGGGTTACTGAGTGACAGTGTGAGGGAGCTGGATTGACATCAGTAGAGATACAGTCAGCAACACAGGGCACTGGGGGAGAGGGGTTACTGAGTGACAGTGCGAAGGAGCTGGATTAACTTCAGTAGAGATACAGTCAGTAACAAAGGGCGCTGGGGGAGAGGGATTAATGTGTGACAGTGTGAGGGAGCTGGATTAACATCAGTAGAGACACAGTCAATAGCACGGCACTGGGGGAGAGGGGTTACTGTGTGACAGTGCGAGGGAGCTGGATTAACATCAGTAGAGATACACTCAGTAACACGGTGCTGGGGGAGTGGTTACTGAGTGACAGTGCGAGGGAGCTGGATTAACATCACCAGAGATACAGTCAGTAACACAGGGCGCTGGGGGAGAGGGGTCACTGAGTGACAGTGCGAGGGAGCTGTATTAACATCAGTAGAGATACAGTCAATAATACAGGGCGCTGGGGGAGAGGGTTTACTGTGTGACAGTGTGAGGGAGCTGGATTAACATCAGTAGAGATACAGTCAGTAACATAGGGAGCTGGGGGAGGGAGGGGTTACTGAGTGACAGTATGAGCGAGCTGCATTAACATCAGTAGAGATACAGTCAGTAACACGGTGCTGGGAGGGGATTACTGACTAACAGTGTGAGGGAGCTGGATTAACATCAGTAGAGATACAGTCAGTAACACGGTGCTGGGAGAGGATTACTGACTAACATTGTGAGGGAGCTGGATTAACATCAGTAGAGATACAGTCAGTGATACAGGGGGCTGGGGGAGAGGGGTTACTGAGTGACAGTGTGAGGGAGCTGGATTAACATCAGTAGAGATACAGTCAGTGACACAGGGCACTGGGGGGAGGGGTTACTGAATGACAGTGTGAGGGAGCTGGATTAACATCAGTAGAGATACAGTCAGTAACACAGGGCACTGGGGGAGAGGGGTTACTGTGTGACAGTGTGAGGGAGCTGGATTAACATCAGTAGAGATACAGTCAGTAACACAGGGCACTGGGGGAGAGGGGTTACTGAGTGACAGTGCGAGGGAGCTGGATTAACATCAGCAGAGATACAGTCAGTAACACAGGGTGCTGGGGGAGAGGGGTTACTGAGTGACAGTGTGAGGGAGCTGGATTAACATCAGTAGAGATACAGTCAGTGACACAGGGTGCTGGGGGAGAGGGGTTACTGAGTGACAGTGCGAGGGAGCTGGATTAACATCAGTAGAGATACAATCAGTGAAGCAGGGCGCTGGGGAAGAGGGGTTACTATGTAACAGTGCGAGGGAGCTGGATTAACATCAGTAGAGATACAGTTAATAATAGAGGGCGCTGGGGGAGCTGGGTTACTGAGTGACAGTGTGAGGGAGCTGGATTAACATCAGTAGAGATACAGTCAGCAGCACAGGGCACTGGGGGAGAGGGGTTACTGAGTGACAGTGCGAAGGAGCTGGATTAACTTCAGTAGAGATACAGTCAGTAACACAGGGCGCTGGGGGAGAGGGATTAATGTGTGACAGTGTGAGGGAGCTGGATTAACATCAGTAGAGACACAGTCAATAACACGGCACTGGGGGAGAGGGGTTACTGTGTGACAGTGCGAGGGAGCTGGATTAACATCAGTACAGATACAGTCAGTAACACGGTGCTGGGGGAGTGGATACTGAGTGACAGTGTGAGGGAGCTGGATTAACATCAGTAGAGATACAGTCAGTAACACAGGAAGCTGGGGGAGGGAGGGGTTACCGAGTGACAGTGTGAGGGAGCTGGATTAACATCAGTGGAGATACAGTCAGTAACACAGGGAGCTGGGGAGATGGGTTACTGAGTGACAGTGTGAGGGAGCTGGATTAACATCAGTAGAGATACAGTCAGTGGCACAGGGCGCTGGGAGAAAGGTTGCTGAGTGACAGTGTGAGAAAGCTTGATTAACATCAGTAGAGATACAGTCAGTAACACAGGGCGCTGGGGGAGAGGGGTTACAGAGTGACAGTGTGAGGGAGCTCGATTAACATCAGTAGAGATACAGTCAGTGAAGCAGGGCGCTGGGGGAGGTGTTGCGGAGTGGCAGTGTGAGGAAGCTGGATTAACATCAGTAGAGATACAGTCAATAACAGAAGGCGCTGGGGGAGCTGGGTTACTGAGTGACAGTGTGAGGGAGCTGGATTAACATCAGTAGAGATACAGTCAGCAACACAGGGCACTGGGGGAGAGGGGTTACTGAGTGACAGTGCGAAGGAGCTGGATTAACTTCAGTAGAGATACAGTGAGTAACACAGGGCGCTGGGGGAGAGGGATTAATGTGTGACAGTGTGAGGGAGCTGGATTAACATCAGTAGAGACACACTCAATAACACGGCACTGGGGGAGAGGGGTTACTGTGTGACAGTGCGAGGAAGCTGGATTAACATCAGTAGAGATACAGTCAGTGACACAGGGCGCTGGGGGGAGAGGTTACTGAGTGACAGTGTGAGGGAGCTGGATTAACATCAGTAGAGATACAGTCAGTAACACGGTGCTGGGAGGGGATTACTGACTAACAGTTTGAGGGAGCTGGATTAACATCAGTAGAGATACAGTCAGTGATACAGGGCGCTGGGGGAGGGGTTACTGAGTGGCAGTGTGAGGGAGCTGGATTAACATCAGTAGAGACACAGTCAGTGACACAGGGCACTGGGGGAGTGGGGTTGCTGAGTGACAGTGTGAGCGAGCTAGATTAACATCAGTAGAGACACAGCCAGTGACACAGGGCACTGGGGGAGAGGGGTTACTGAGTGACAGTGCGAAGGAGCTGGATTAACATCAGTAGAGATAGAGTCAGTAACACAGGCAGCTGGGGAGATGGGTTACTGAGTGACAGTGTGAGTGAGCTGGATTAACCTCAGTAGAGATACAGTCAGTAACACAGGGCACTGGGGGAGAGGGGTTACTGTGTGACAGTGTGAGGGAGCTGGATTAACATCAGTAGAGATAGAGTCAGTAACACAGGGCACTGGGGGAGAGGGGTTACTGAGTGACAGTGCGAGGGAGCTGCATTAACATCAGTAGAGATACAGTCAATAATACAGGGCGCTGGGGGAGAGGGATCACTGTGTGACAGTGTGAGGGAGCTGGATTAACATCAGTAGAGATACAGTCAGTAACACGGTGCTGGGAGGGGATTACTGACTAACAGTGTGAGGGAGCTGGATTAACATCAGTAGAGATACAGTCAGTAACACGGTGCTGGGAGAGGATTACTGACTAACAGTGTGAAGGAGCTGGATTAACATCAGTAGAGATACAGTCAGTGATACAGGGTGCTGGGGGAGGGGTTACTGAGTGGCAGTGTGAGGGAGCTGGATTAACATCAGTAGAGATACAGTCAGTAACACAGGGTGCTGGGGGAGTGGTTCCTGAGTGACAGTGTGAGGGAGCTGGATTAACATCAGTAGAGATACAGTCAGTGACACAGCGCTGGGGGGAGGGGTTACTGAGTGACAGTGTGAGGGAGCTGGATTAACCTCAGTAGAGATACAGTCAGTAACACAGGGCACTGGGGGAGAGGGGTTACTGAGTGACAGTGTGAGGGAGCTGGATTAACATCAGTAGAGATACAGTCAGTAACACGGTGCTGGGAGGGGATTACTGACTAACAGTGTGAGGGAGCTGGATTAACATCAGTAGAGATACAGTCAGTAACACGGTGCTGGGAGAGGATTACTGACTAACAGTGTGAAGGAGCTGGATTAACATCAGTAGAGATACAGTCAGTGATACAGGGTGCTGGGGGAGGGGTTACTGAGTGGCAGTGTGAGGGAGCTGGATTAACATCAGTAGAGACACAGTCAGTAACAGAGGGCGTGGGGGAGAGGGGTTACTGTGCGACAGTGCGAGGGAGCTGGATTAACATCAGTAGAGATACAGTCAGTAACACAGGGTGCTGGGGGAGTGGTTCCTGAGTGACAGTGTGAGGGAGCTGGATTAACATCAGTAGAGATACAGTCAGTGACACAGCGCTGGGGGGAGGGGTTACTGAGTGACAGTGTGAGGGAGCTGGATTAACATCAGTAGATATACAGTCAGTGACACAGGGCGCTGGGGGGAGGGGTTACTGAGTGACAGTGTGAGGGAGCTAGATTAACATCAGTAGAGATACAGGCAGTGACACAGGGCACTGGGGGACTGGGGTTACTGAGTGACAGTGTGAGCGAGCTAGATTAACATCAGTAAAGATACGGTCAGTAACACAGGGCACTGGGGGAGAGGGGTTACTGTGTGACAGTTTGAGGGAGCTGGATTAACATCAGTAGAGATACAGTCAGTAACACAGGGAGCTGGGGAGATGGGTTACTGAGTGACAGTGTGAGGGAGCTGGATTAACCTCAGTAGAGATACAGTCAGTAACACAGGGCACTGGGGGAGAGGGGTTACTGAGTGACAGTGTGAGGGAGCTGGATTAACATCAGTAGAGATGCAGTCAGTAACAACGGTGCTGGGAGGGGATTACTGACTGACAGTGTGAGGGAGCTGGATTAACCTCAGTAGAGATACGGTCAATAACACAGGGCACTGGGGGAGCGGGGTTACTGAGTGACAGTGTGAGGAAGCTGGATTAACATCAGTAGAGATACAGTCAGTGACACAGGGCGCTGGGGGAGAGGGGTTACTGAGTGACAGTGAGAGGCAGCTGGATTAACATCAAGAGATACAGTCAGTGACACAGGGTGCTGGGGGAGAGGGGTTCCTGAATGACAGTGTGAGGGAGCTGGTTTAACATGAGTAGAGATGCAGTCAGTGACACAGGGCGCTGGGCGAGAGGCGATTCTGAGTTACAGTGTGAGGGAGCTGGATTAACATCAGTAGAGATACAGTCAGTAACACAGGGCACTGTGGGAGAGGGGTTACTGAATGACAGTGTGAGGGAGCTGGATTAACATCAGTAGAGATACAGTCAGTAACACAGGGCGCTGGGGGACAGGGATTACTGAGTGACAGTGTGAGGGAGCTGGATTAACATCAGTAGAGATACAGTCAGTAACACAGGGCACTGGGGGAGAGGGGTTACTATGTAACAGTGCGAGGGAGCTGGATTAACATCAGTAGAGATACAGTCAATAACACAGGGCGCTGGGGGAGATGGGTTACTGAGTGACAGTGTGAGGGAGCTTGATTAACATCAGTAGAGATACAATCAGTAACACAGGGCACTGGGGGAGAGGGGTTACTGAGTGACAGTGCAAAGGATCTGGATTAACATCAGTAGAGATACAGTCAGTAACAGGGCGCTGGGGGAGAGGGGTTACTGAGTGACAGTGCGAGGGAGCTGGATTAACATTAGTAGAGATACAGTCAGTAACACAGGGTGCTGGGGGAGAGGGATTACTGTGTGACAGTGTGAGGGAGCTGGATTAACATCAGTAGAGATACAGTCAGTAACAGAGGGAGCTGGGGAGATGGGTTACTGAGTGACAGTGTGAGGGAGCTGGATTAACATCAGTAGAGATACAGTCAGTAACACGGTGCTGGGAGGGGATTACTGACTGACAGTGTGAGGGAGCTGGATTAACATCAGTAGAGATCCAGTCAATAACACAGGGCACTGGGGGAGAGGGGTTACTGAGTGACAGTGAGAGGGAGCTGGATTAACATCAGTAGAGATACAGTCAGTGACACAGGGCGCTGGGGGAGAGGGGTTACTGAGCAACACTGTGAGGGAGCTGCATTAACATCAGTAGAGATACAGTCAATAACACAGGGCACTGGGAGAGAGGGGTTACTGAGTGACAGTGAGAGGGAGCTGGATTAACATCAAGAGATACAGTCAGTGACACAGGGTGCTGGGGGAGAGGGGTTACTGAATGACAGTGTGAGGGAGCTGGATTAACATGAGTAGAGATGCAGTCAGTGACACAGGGCGCTGGGCGAGAGGCGATTCTGAGTTACAGTGTGAGGGAGCTGGATTAACATCAGTAGAGATACAGTCAGTAACACAGGGCACTGTGGGAGAGGGGTTGCTGAGTGACAGTGTGAGGGAGCTGGATTAACATCAGTAGAGATACAGTCAGTAACACAGGGCACTGGGGGAGAGGGGTTACTGAGTGACAGTGCAAAGGATCTGGATTAACATCAGTAGAGTTAAAGTCAGTAACAGGGCGCTGGGGGAGAGGGGTTATTATGTAACAGTGCGAGGGAGCTGGATTAACATCAGTAGAGATACAGTCAATAACACAGGGCGCTGGGGGAGATGGGTTACTGAGTGACAGTGTGAGGGAGCTGGATTAACATCAGTAAAGATACAGTCAGTAACACAGGGCACTGGGGGAGAGGGGTTACTATGTAACAGTGCGAGGGAGCTTGATTAACATCAGTAGAGATACAGTCAGTAACACAGGGCACTGGGAGAGAGGGGTTACTGAGTGACAGTGCAAAGGATCTGGATTAACATCAGTAGAGTTAAAGTCAGTAACAGGGCGCTGGGTGAGAGGGGTTACTGAGTGACAGTGCGAGGGAGCTGGATTAACATTAGTAGAGATACAGTCAGTAACACAGGGTGCTGGGGGAGAGGGATTACTGTGTGACAGTGTGAGGGAGCTGGATTAACATCAGTAGAGATACAGTCAGTAACAGAGGGAGCTGGGGAGATGGGTTACTGAGTGACAGTGTGAGGGAGCTGGATTAACATCAGAAGAGATACAGTCAGTAACACGGTGCTGGGAGGGGATTACTGACTGACAGTGTGAGGGAGCTGGATTAACATCAGTAGAGCTCCAGTCAATAACACAGGGCACTGGGGGAGAGGGGTTACTGAGTGACAGTGAGAGGGAGCTGGAGTAACATCAGTAGAGATACAGTCAGTGAAGCAGGGCGCTGGGGGAGGTGTTGCTAAGTGGCAGTGTGAGGAAGCTGGATTAACATCAGTAGAGATACAGTCAGTGACACAGGGCGCTGGGTGAGAGGAGTTACTGAGCAACACTGTGAGGGAGCTGGATTAACATAAATAGATATGCAGTCAATAACACAGGGCACTGCGGGAGAGGGGTTACTGAGTGACAGTAAGAGGGAGCTGGATTAACATCAAGAGATGCTGTCAGTGACACAGGGTGCTGGGGGACAGTATGAGGGAGCTGGATTAACATCAGTGGAGATACAGTCAGTGACACAGGGCACTGTGGGAGAGGGGTTACTGAGTGACAGTGTGAGGGAGCTGGATTAACATCAGTAGAGATACAGTCAGTGACACAGGGCACTGTGGGAGAGGGGTTACTGAGTGACAGAGATACAGTCAGTGACACAGTGCGCTGGGTGAGAGGGGTTACTGAGTGACAGTGTGAGGGAGCTGGATTAACATCAGTAGAGATACAGTCAGTAACACAGGGAGCTGGGGGAGAGGGGTTACTGAGTGACAGTGTGAGGGAGCTGGATTAACATCAGTAGAGACACAGTCAGTGACACAGGGTGCTGGGGGAGTGGGGTTACTGAGTGACAGTGTGAGGGAGCTGGATTAACATCATTAGAGATACAGTCAGTGACACAGGGCGCTGGGGGAGAGGGGTTACTGAATGACAGTGCGAGGGAGCTGGATTAACATCAGTAGAAATACAGTCAGTAACACAGGGCACTGGGGGAGAGGGGTTACTGAGTGACAGTGAGGGAGCTGGATTAACATCAGTAGAGATACAATCAGTAACACAGGGCGCTGGGGGAGAGGTTACTGAGTGACAGTGTGAGGGAGCTGGATTAACATCAGTAGAGATACAATCAGTAACACAGGGCGCTGGGGGAGAGGTTACTGAGTGACAGTGTGAGGGAGCTGGATTAACATCAGTGGAGATACAGTCAGTAACACAGGGCGCTGTGGGGAGGGGTTACTGAGTGACAGTGTGAGGGAGCTGGATTAACATCAGTAGAGACACAGTCAGTGACACAGGGCGCTGGGCGAGAGGGGTTACTGAGTGACAGTGAGGGAGCTGGATTAACATCAGTAGAGATACAGTCAATAACACAGGGCGCTGTGGGAGAGGGGTTACTGAATGACAGGGTGAAGGAGCTGGATTAACATCAGTAGAGATACAGTCAATAACACAGGGCGCTGGGGAGATGGGTTACTGAGTGACAGTGTGAGGGAGCTGGATTAACCTCAGTAGAGATACAGTCAGTAACACAGGGCACTGGGGGAGAGGGGTTACTGAGTGACAGTGTGAGGGAGCTGGATTAACATCAGTAGAGATACAGTCAGTAACACGGTGCTGGGAGGGGATTACTGACTAACAGTGTGAGGGAGCTGGATTAACATCAGTAGAGATACAGTCAGTAACACGGTGCTGGGAGAGGATTACTGACTAACAGTGTGAAGGAGCTGGATTAACATCAGTAGAGATACAGTCAGTGATACAGGGTGCTGGGGGAGGGGTTACTGAGTGGCAGTGTGAGGGAGCTGGATTAACATCAGTAGAGACACAGTCAGTAACAGAGGGCGTGGGGGAGAGGGGTTACTGTGCGACAGTGCGAGGGAGCTGGATTAACATCAGTAGAGATACAGTCAGTAACACAGGGTGCTGGGGGAGTGGTTCCTGAGTGACAGTGTGAGGGAGCTGGATTAACATCAGTAGAGATACAGTCAGTGACACAGCGCTGGGGGGAGGGGTTACTGAGTGACAGTGTGAGGGAGCTGGATTAACATCAGTAGATATACAGTCAGTGACACAGGGCGCTGGGGGGAGGGGTTACTGAGTGACAGTGTGAGGGAGCTAGATTAACATCAGTAGAGATACAGGCAGTGACACAGGGCACTGGGGGACTGGGGTTACTGAGTGACAGTGTGAGCGAGCTAGATTAACATCAGTAAAGATACGGTCAGTAACACAGGGCACTGGGGGAGAGGGGTTACTGTGTGACAGTTTGAGGGAGCTGGATTAACATCAGTAGAGATACAGTCAGTAACACAGGGAGCTGGGGAGATGGGTTACTGAGTGACAGTGTGAGGGAGCTGGATTAACCTCAGTAGAGATACAGTCAGTAACACAGGGCACTGGGGGAGAGGGGTTACTGAGTGACAGTGTGAGGGAGCTGGATTAACATCAGTAGAGATGCAGTCAGTAACAACGGTGCTGGGAGGGGATTACTGACTGACAGTGTGAGGGAGCTGGATTAACCTCAGTAGAGATACGGTCAATAACACAGGGCACTGGGGGAGCGGGGTTACTGAGTGACAGTGTGAGGAAGCTGGATTAACATCAGTAGAGATACAGTCAGTGACACAGGGCGCTGGGGGAGAGGGGTTACTGAGTGACAGTGAGAGGCAGCTGGATTAACATCAAGAGATACAGTCAGTGACACAGGGTGCTGGGGGAGAGGGGTTCCTGAATGACAGTGTGAGGGAGCTGGTTTAACATGAGTAGAGATGCAGTCAGTGACACAGGGCGCTGGGCGAGAGGCGATTCTGAGTTACAGTGTGAGGGAGCTGGATTAACATCAGTAGAGATACAGTCAGTAACACAGGGCACTGTGGGAGAGGGGTTACTGAATGACAGTGTGAGGGAGCTGGATTAACATCAGTAGAGATACAGTCAGTAACACAGGGCGCTGGGGGACAGGGATTACTGAGTGACAGTGTGAGGGAGCTGGATTAACATCAGTAGAGATACAGTCAGTAACACAGGGCACTGGGGGAGAGGGGTTACTATGTAACAGTGCGAGGGAGCTGGATTAACATCAGTAGAGATACAGTCAATAACACAGGGCGCTGGGGGAGATGGGTTACTGAGTGACAGTGTGAGGGAGCTTGATTAACATCAGTAGAGATACAATCAGTAACACAGGGCACTGGGGGAGAGGGGTTACTGAGTGACAGTGCAAAGGATCTGGATTAACATCAGTAGAGATACAGTCAGTAACAGGGCGCTGGGGGAGAGGGGTTACTGAGTGACAGTGCGAGGGAGCTGGATTAACATTAGTAGAGATACAGTCAGTAACACAGGGTGCTGGGGGAGAGGGATTACTGTGTGACAGTGTGAGGGAGCTGGATTAACATCAGTAGAGATACAGTCAGTAACAGAGGGAGCTGGGGAGATGGGTTACTGAGTGACAGTGTGAGGGAGCTGGATTAACATCAGTAGAGATACAGTCAGTAACACGGTGCTGGGAGGGGATTACTGACTGACAGTGTGAGGGAGCTGGATTAACATCAGTAGAGATCCAGTCAATAACACAGGGCACTGGGGGAGAGGGGTTACTGAGTGACAGTGAGAGGGAGCTGGATTAACATCAGTAGAGATACAGTCAGTGACACAGGGCGCTGGGGGAGAGGGGTTACTGAGCAACACTGTGAGGGAGCTGCATTAACATCAGTAGAGATACAGTCAATAACACAGGGCACTGGGAGAGAGGGGTTACTGAGTGACAGTGAGAGGGAGCTGGATTAACATCAAGAGATACAGTCAGTGACACAGGGTGCTGGGGGAGAGGGGTTACTGAATGACAGTGTGAGGGAGCTGGATTAACATGAGTAGAGATGCAGTCAGTGACACAGGGCGCTGGGCGAGAGGCGATTCTGAGTTACAGTGTGAGGGAGCTGGATTAACATCAGTAGAGATACAGTCAGTAACACAGGGCACTGTGGGAGAGGGGTTGCTGAGTGACAGTGTGAGGGAGCTGGATTAACATCAGTAGAGATACAGTCAGTAACACAGGGCACTGGGGGAGAGGGGTTACTGAGTGACAGTGCAAAGGATCTGGATTAACATCAGTAGAGTTAAAGTCAGTAACAGGGCGCTGGGGGAGAGGGGTTATTATGTAACAGTGCGAGGGAGCTGGATTAACATCAGTAGAGATACAGTCAATAACACAGGGCGCTGGGGGAGATGGGTTACTGAGTGACAGTGTGAGGGAGCTGGATTAACATCAGTAAAGATACAGTCAGTAACACAGGGCACTGGGGGAGAGGGGTTACTATGTAACAGTGCGAGGGAGCTTGATTAACATCAGTAGAGATACAGTCAGTAACACAGGGCACTGGGAGAGAGGGGTTACTGAGTGACAGTGCAAAGGATCTGGATTAACATCAGTAGAGTTAAAGTCAGTAACAGGGCGCTGGGTGAGAGGGGTTACTGAGTGACAGTGCGAGGGAGCTGGATTAACATTAGTAGAGATACAGTCAGTAACACAGGGTGCTGGGGGAGAGGGATTACTGTGTGACAGTGTGAGGGAGCTGGATTAACATCAGTAGAGATACAGTCAGTAACAGAGGGAGCTGGGGAGATGGGTTACTGAGTGACAGTGTGAGGGAGCTGGATTAACATCAGAAGAGATACAGTCAGTAACACGGTGCTGGGAGGGGATTACTGACTGACAGTGTGAGGGAGCTGGATTAACATCAGTAGAGCTCCAGTCAATAACACAGGGCACTGGGGGAGAGGGGTTACTGAGTGACAGTGAGAGGGAGCTGGAGTAACATCAGTAGAGATACAGTCAGTGAAGCAGGGCGCTGGGGGAGGTGTTGCTAAGTGGCAGTGTGAGGAAGCTGGATTAACATCAGTAGAGATACAGTCAGTGACACAGGGCGCTGGGTGAGAGGAGTTACTGAGCAACACTGTGAGGGAGCTGGATTAACATAAATAGATATGCAGTCAATAACACAGGGCACTGCGGGAGAGGGGTTACTGAGTGACAGTAAGAGGGAGCTGGATTAACATCAAGAGATGCTGTCAGTGACACAGGGTGCTGGGGGACAGTATGAGGGAGCTGGATTAACATCAGTGGAGATACAGTCAGTGACACAGGGCACTGTGGGAGAGGGGTTACTGAGTGACAGTGTGAGGGAGCTGGATTAACATCAGTAGAGATACAGTCAGTGACACAGGGCACTGTGGGAGAGGGGTTACTGAGTGACAGAGATACAGTCAGTGACACAGTGCGCTGGGTGAGAGGGGTTACTGAGTGACAGTGTGAGGGAGCTGGATTAACATCAGTAGAGATACAGTCAGTAACACAGGGAGCTGGGGGAGAGGGGTTACTGAGTGACAGTGTGAGGGAGCTGGATTAACATCAGTAGAGACACAGTCAGTGACACAGGGTGCTGGGGGAGTGGGGTTACTGAGTGACAGTGTGAGGGAGCTGGATTAACATCATTAGAGATACAGTCAGTGACACAGGGCGCTGGGGGAGAGGGGTTACTGAATGACAGTGCGAGGGAGCTGGATTAACATCAGTAGAAATACAGTCAGTAACACAGGGCACTGGGGGAGAGGGGTTACTGAGTGACAGTGAGGGAGCTGGATTAACATCAGTAGAGATACAATCAGTAACACAGGGCGCTGGGGGAGAGGTTACTCAGTGACAGTGTGAGGGAGCTGGATTAACATCAGTAGAGATACAATCAGTAACACAGGGCGCTGGGGGAGAGGTTACTGAGTGACAGTGTGAGGGAGCTGGATTAACATCAGTGGAGATACAGTCAGTAACACAGGGCGCTGTGGGGAGGGGTTACTGAGTGACAGTGTGAGGGAGCTGGATTAACATCAGTAGAGACACAGTCAGTGACACAGGGCGCTGGGCGAGAGAGGTTACTGAGTGACAGTGAGGGAGCTGGATTAACATCAGTAGAGATACAGTCAATAACACAGGGCGCTGTGGGAGAGGGGTTACTGAATGACAGGGTGAGGGAGCTGGATTAACATCAGTAGAGATACAGTCAATAACACAGGGCGCTGGGGGGAGGAGTTACTGAGTGACAGTGTGAGGGAGCTGGATTAACATCAGTAGAGATACAGTCAATAACACAGGGCGCTGGGGGAGAGGGGTTACTGAATGACAGTGTGAGTGAGCTGGATTAACATCAGTAGAGATACAGTCAGTAACACAGGGCGTTGGGGGAGAGGGGTTACTGAGTTACAGTGAGGGAGCTGGATTAACATCAGTAGAGATACAGTCAATAACACAGGGCGCTGGGGGAAGAGGGGTTACTGAGTGACAGTGAGGGAGCTGGATTAACATCAGTAGAGTAACAGTCAGTAACACAATGCGCTGGGGGAAGAGGGGTTACTGAGTGACAGTGAGGGAGCTGGATTAACATCAGTAGAGATACAGTCAGTGACACAGAGCGCTGGGGGGAGGGGTTACTGAATGACAGTGTGAGGGAGCTGGATTAACATCAGTGGAGGTACAGTCAGTAACACAGAGCGCTGGGGGGACGGGTTACTGAGTGACAGTGTGAGGGAGCTGGATTAACATTAGTAGAGATACAGTCAGTAGCACAGGGCGCTGGGGGAGAGGGGTTACTGAGTGACATTGAGGGAGCTGGATTAACATCAGTAGAGATACAGTCAATAACACAGGGCGCTGGGGGAAGAGGGGTTACTGAGTGACAGTGAGGGAGCTGGATTAACATCAGTAGAGATACAGTCAGTGACACAGGGCGCTGGGGGAGAAGGGTTACTGTAGTGTATGTACCTTTAAGAGAATAACTGGTCTCAGACTGCAGTAACAGCAGTGACCACCCCTGTATAAAAGGCGCTAGAGAGCCTCTGTTTTGTTAGATTCGTTTATGCCTTTCACCAGTAAAGTTCTGTTTGTTTCTCTCCTGCTAGTCCGTGTCTCAATCATTCACGGACTTAACACTGGCGACGAGTTAGAAACGAACTTACCTGCAACTCAGCAGCAGCTCCGACGACGTGTTGAAGGTCGGAGCCTGAAGAAAGAAAAAAAAAATAGGCCATTGAAACTCAAGAAACGGGCGTCGACCGTCAATCATCGATTTCAAAACTTGCAGGAGAGACTGTCCAGAGCCAGGCTGGGTTCCTCGGTCCGTGGTTTCCCAGCTATTCGGGCTGGTGGCAGGTAGTGCTCTGATCCTTCCTGGGCTGCAACGGGGCCAGGCAGCGAGTCGGGAAGCAAGGAGAGAGAGAGAGAGGGTGGAGCATACAGGGCGCGGCCGGTGTTTCGAAGCTGGGCAGCGTTCGGACCTCAGAAGAGGGAGGGAAGTGTTCCAGAGGGTCCTCTCCACGACGGGAAAATAATAAAAGAAAACGAATTAATATTTAACACGCAGGAAACCGTGGAAAGCAGCGCTAACAACAGCGGGGAAGAAGGAAAAGTGCGGGAGGTGCCATTTTCTTAAATCGGAGAAGAAGGCAAAGCACGGGAGGTGCCATTTTAGATTTGCAAGATGCCGAAGACTGGCTGTATCACTGCTTTTGATAATACAATAGAGGACTGGGCCATGTATGTGGAAAGAGTAGAGGTATATTTCGAGGCAAACGATATAGCGGAGGGGAAAAAGGCATCGGTATTGTTAAACTTAATGGGCGCTAGAACGTACGGCCTATTGCGGGACCTGATTACTCCAGCCAAACCGAAGGCGAAGAGTTTTAACGAAATTGTTGCTGTTCTACAGGAGCACTTAAACCCTGCACCACTGTTGATAGCAGAAAGATTTAAATTCCACAGGAGAACTCAGCACAAAGATGAGAGCAATGCTGAGTATCTTACGGAACTACGCAAACTATCAAAGCACTGCCAGTTCGGAGCAGGACTGGCAGATACCCTACGGGACAAATTTGTCTGTGGACTCCTGAGTGAAGGAACACAGCAGAAATTACTCGCAGAAAAAGAGCTGATGCTAGATAAGGCTTTCAGCGTGGCAATATCGTATGAAGCAGCAGCCAGGGGAGCTGCAGAAATTCAACAAAAACCACAGGAATACGGCACCCATGAAATGACACGGGGATTTGCAAAATGTTATCGCTGCGGCAGACCTAACCATGACCAGAAGAACTGCTGGTCCAAAGACAAAATATGCAGACAATGCGGAAAGATTGGACACATTGCACGAGTTTGTAGGTCTGGGAAGAAGACCAGCGACAACAAAAAGGCTACTAAGGAACCGTACAAGAAAGTACAAAAGATGACGGACAGTAGTTCCGAAGACCAGATGAGCGATAGTGAATCCGGAAACAGAAGACTAAGCTGTCTCAAACTTCACAATGTAATCGCAAAAGAGGATCACCGAACCATTTGGGTCACTCTCACGATAGCAGGGTCCCAAGTTAAAATGGAATTGGATACGGGATCAGTGCTAACCGTCATGAATCGACGAGACTACGAGCGGCTATTTTCACACATAGCCTTTAGAGAGACATCCATCATCTTGACGACGTATACGGGGCAAAAAGTATACCCCAGAGGAAAAATAAGGGTGCCTGTCGAATACAATGGCAAGAAAATACGGAAATTGTATCTCTACATACTGCCAAATGGTGGACCACCGTTATTGGGACGGGAATGGATCAGGAAGATAAACTTAGATTGGCATTCCATTCATGCAATGACGGTGGACGGTAAAAAAGATGAAGACGTCACTCCTGGACGATTGTCAACAATCTTAGCTAACGCCAAAGAGGTATTTCAACAAGAACTGGGCACGCTTAAAGGCGTAACTGCCTCGATAAAAATAGAAGAGAATGCAGTTCCCAAGTTTTTCAAAGTGAGACCGGTACCATATGCAATTCGCCCAGCCATCGAGGCAGAGTTGGAGAATCTGGAGAAGGCGGGCGTGTTGTCTAAGGTCGACTGGAGCGAGTGGGCGACACCCATCGTTCCTGTCATGAAGAAAACGTTAACCAATAAGTCCGGAGAGCCAAGGAAGATTCGCATCTGTGGGGATTTCAAGGTGACGGTGAACCCTGTCCTTCGCACAGTACAATATCCTCTTCCAAGGATAGAAGACATCTTCGCCTCGCTGTCTGGAGGGAAGCGTTTTACAAAAATTGACCTAGCACAAGCATATTTGCAGATGGAGGTTGAAGAGTCCTCTAGGAAGTATCTCACGATAAACACTCACAAAGGTCTTTACCAGTATCATCGATTGGTATTCGGAGTAGCATCGGCTCCGGCGATATGGCAAAGAGCGATGGAACAAGTCCTGCAAGGGATTCCGGGGACTCAGTGTTACTTGGACGACATCCTTGTAACAGGTGAAGATGACAGTGAACACCTTAACAACCTAGAACAGGTGCTCACTAGACTACGGGAACATGGGCTGCGAGCCAACCGCCCCAAGTGCGAATTTTTTCAGAAACAGATATCGTATTGTGGCCACGTGATTGATGAAGAGGGGTTACATAAGTCCCCTGACAAAATTGAAGCAGTTGTTAAGGCCCCAGCGCCTGAAAATGTGTCGCAGCTGAGGTCATTCCTCGGGTTGGTGAATTACTATCATAAGTTTTTGCCGAATTTGTCGACAATTCTGCACCCACTGAATGCCCTGCTACGAACGGGGGTAGCATGGAAATGGAGCGATGATTGTAAGCGTGCTTTTCAGAAGAGTAAGGACTTAATCACTTTAAAGGAAGTATTGGCTCACTACAACCCAGCACTGCCAATCAGGCTGGCGTGTGATGCGTCTCCCTACGGCATTGGGGCGGTACTGTCACATAAATTCCTTGATGGTTCGGAGAGGCCGATAGCTTTTGCGTCGCGCTCGTTAACTTCTGCCGAGCGTAACTACGCCCAGATTGACAGAGAGGCCCTCAGCCTAGTGTGGGGGGTGAAGAAGTTCAATCACTATCTGCACGGTCAAGAATTTACTCTACTAACCGATCATCAACCTCTTGTCTCCATTTTCAACCCTCAGAAGGGCGTACCTGTGGTGTATGTAACCTGTTCCACTTTAAGAGAACTACTTTAAGAGATGTACCACTTTCTCTTGGCTGCTGTATACTGTAATACCGGCGGTGACCACACCGGTATATAAGTGTTGTGTAAGGATTTGCTGGGCAGTTCAGCCCTGACCTCCAAATAGTAAAGACCTGTTAAAAGTTATTCTTGTTGTCTGTGTCCAGTGATTGATCCTAAACATAACTGGGACACACAGACTCAACAGTGGCGACGAGTCCGATCTTACCCTGCGGCAGTTTAACATCCAAGGCAGCTTCGTCCTCAGAACGGGCGTCGAGAAGAGGCATCCGCCCTCATCATCCTGCTGAGCACCATCGCACGGGAGGCATCGAGAACCCGGGTTAAAAAGAAAAAGAATTCTGACCACGAAGCCCTCCATCAGCGACAGGCAGTGATCATCCCTTCTACCATGGTGGTGGGTAAGCCGATCAGCGACACGAGCAGAAAGTCGGCCGCGTTGGCTGTGGAGTAGGGGAGGGAAAACGGAGGAATAAGGGCGGAGAGCTCGACCACGGCCGGTAGAAAGGGCCGGGCTGCAATCGAGGCCAAGAGGCGCAGCGACTGGGGCAGCTTAAGGCTCGAGAGCCGCGGAGAACTCAAACGCAGCCAGTGTACAGGACCGCGCTGCAAGCGGGGCTGCGAGGCAAAGCAGCGTCGGGGA
Source organism: Somniosus microcephalus (assembly GCF_052327205.1). NCBI lineage: Eukaryota > Metazoa > Chordata > Chondrichthyes > Squaliformes > Somniosidae > Somniosus > Somniosus microcephalus. The sequence goes on from NW_028225179.1 coordinate 71,158,205, forward strand.
GTTGAGAAGCTTAAGGCACGAGAGCCGCGGAGAATTCAAACGCAGCCGGTGTAAAGGACCGGGCTGCAAGCGGGGCTGCGAGGCAAAGCAGCGTCGGGGAGTGAGAACCGCTGGGGAGGCGAGAACGGCAGCAGCAAGGTAATCACCATTGCAGCCAGCGGGGGAAGAAGGCAAATGCGGGAATCCGCCATTGTAGTCGGTGGGGGAAGAAGACGAGCGCGGGAAAGACCGCCAAGCGCGGGAAGCCGCCATTTTAGTAGGCGGGGGAAGAAGACAAGTGCGGGAAGCCGCCATTTTGAGAAAAAGAAAAAAAAATTTAAAATTGCAAGGATGCCTAAACATGGGAGCATTAATACCTTTGATAGCGATATCGAAGATTGGACCACGTATGTAGAACGCATGAAAGTGTATTGTAAAGCAAATAAGGTACCAAATGATGAGAAAGCACTAACCTTATTAAGCTCAATGGGTGCGAAAACATACGGGCTATTGAAGCACCTTATATCACCAAATAAGCCGGTGGATCAGACTTTCACGAATATTGTTACTGTCCTGAAAGATCATTTAAACCCCACGCCGCTGATGATAGCGGAACGATTTAAATTTTACAGAAGAACGCAGCTGAAAGACGAAAGCAACGCTGAATTTTTAATTGAACTGCGTAAGCTAGCAAAGTACTGTCAGTTTGGAACAGGACTAGCAGATGCGCTGAGAGATAAATTTGTGTGTGGATTGTTAAAAGAAGGAACACAAAAGCGACTGCTTGAGGAGAATGAGCTTACGCTTGATAAAGCTGTCACTATTGCAGCATCGCACAAAGCCGCAGCGAGAGGCACTGCGGAAATGCAGCTACGGTCACCGGAACTCAGCACCAATCAAATGGTCTTGAGTACAGTCAAATGTTATCGTTGTGGAAAGACAACGCACGATCAGAACCAGTGCTGGTTCAAAAATCAGGAATGCAGAAAATGTGGCAGGCTTGGTCACATAGCTAAAGTATGCCGGTCAGGAAAGAAGACCAGCAACAAAAAGTCACCGCAGGAAAAGTACAGAAAGGTACACAAGGTGACAGAGAACAGTTCGAATGAACAGAAGTCAGATTCAGACTCCAGCAGTAATGAACTGGGTAGTCTAAGAGTACACAATGTTGGTAAGGAAGCAGACCTCCAAACAATTTGGGTCACACTTCAGATAGCAGGAGTCCAAGTGAAGATGGAATTGGACACTGGATCGGCATTGACGGTCATGAATAAGAAAGATTACAAAAGGTTATTCCCACATCTTCCCCTACGGGATACGGAGATTGTATTGAAAACATACACGGGGCAAAGAGTATACCCCATCGGGAAGATAGAGGTAAAGGAAAAGAAAGCCGAGGAATGGACTTATATGTGCTACCTGAGGGAGGGCCACCACTACTGGGACGGGAGTGGATTAGGAAAATGAATATGGACTGGCATTCCTTAAAAGCACTAACGGTAGATTCCGGTACAAAAGATGTCAAACCTAAACGATTGTCCAGAATATTGGACGATGCTAAAGAGGTGTTCCAACAGGGACTGGGAACACTGAGAGGAATTATGGCAAACATCAAGGTTGAAGAACATGCAAACCCGAAATTTTTCAAAGCCAGACCGGTACCTTATGCAATACGACCTGCTGTGGAAGCTGAGCTGGAAGGGCTAGAACGTTCAGGAGTACTGTCTAAGGTAAACTGGAGTGAGTGGGCCACGCCCATTGTTCCCGTCATGAAGCGTTCATCGAGCAACAAGCCGGGGGAACCGGGGAAGGTTCGCATCTGTGGAGATTTCAAGATCACTGTTAATCCGGTGCTTCACACGGTGCAGTATCCGCTTCCGCGGATTGAGGATATCTTCGCTTCGTTGTCCGGCGGGAAACACTTCACCAAGATAGACCTGGCGCAGGCGTACTTACAGATGGAAGCTGAGGAAGAGTCACGCCAGTATCTCACGATCAACACGCATAGAGGCTTGTACCGGTATAATAGACTGGTTTTTGGAGTGGCATCGGCTCCGGCAATTTGGCAGAGGGCCATGGAGCAGGTATTACAGGGAATTCCAGGTACACAATGTTACCTGGACGATATTCTGATTACAGGAGATGATGACGAGGAACACCTTGCAAACTTGGAACTGGTGCTCACCAGATTGAAAGAATATGGTCTTCGAGTTAATCGCCAGAAATGTGAATTCTTTCAGAAGCGGATCTCGTACTGTGGTCATGTCATTGACCAGGAGGGGCTTCATAAGTCTCCTGACAAGATCGAAGCTGTTGTGAAGGCTCCCGCTCCGGATAATGTATCCCAATTGAGGTCGTTTCTAGGGTTGATTAACTATTACCATAAGTTTCTGCCAAATTTATCCACGGTGCTGCACCCGCTGAATGCTCTTTTGCAGAAGGGAGTACCATGGAAGTGGAGCGAGGACTGTAAGAGGGCCTTTCGCGAAAGCAAGGCATTGATCACCTCAGAGGAAGTGTTGGCTCACTTCAACCCAACGCTGCCTATTCGTTTGGCTTGTGATGCTTCTCCATATGGTATTGGGGCAGTACTCTCACACAAGTTGCCAAATGGCCAGGAGAGGCCAGTTGCGTTCGCATCCAGATCATTGACCTCCGCTGAGCGCAACTATGCTCAGATAGATAGGGAGGCTCTCAGCCTTGTGTGGGGAGTAAAGAACTTTAATCATTACCTGCAGGGCCAAAAGTTTACGCTTCTGACAGACCACCAGCCGTTGGTATCCATTTTTAACCCTAAGAAGGGTGTTTCGGTGATGACAGCACAGAGACTCCAGAGATGGTCCCTTTTCCTAGGGGCACATCAATATCAGATAGAATTCAAAGGTACAAAGCAGCATGGTAATGCTGATGGGCTGTCGCGCCTGCCACTACCTACAGAGGAGGAGGCACCGACGGTTGACCCTGTTGAGTTATTTCACTCGACCATCATCGAATGTTTACCAGTCACCAATGCAAGTATTGAAAGAGAAACCAGGAACGACCCGACACTGTCCAGGGTCTACGAAGTGACAGAGAAGGGATGGCCAGCACATGGTGATCCACTGTTACCGGCATTCTCAGCAAGACGAGAACAGCTATCCGTCTGTCAAGGAACATTGATGTATGGAACAAGGGTGATTATTCCTCCTAAGTTAAGAGAGAGAGTTCTAAAGGAACTGCATGAAGGTCATCTGGGGGGAGTCAAGATGAAAAGCCTTGCTAGGGCTTATGTGTGGTGGCCGGGTATCGACCAACAGATAGAGGAGCTGACAAAAAGCTGCTCAGGGTGCCAAAAAGTGCAAAATGCACCTCCGATTGCACCGCTGCATCCATGGGAATGGCCTTCAACCCCATGGCAACGTGTACATATTGACTTTGCTGGTCCTTTCATGGACTCCATGTTTTTAATTGCGGTGGACGCACATTCTAAATGGCCAGAAGTGATTAAGATGACTACTACTACCTCGGAAAAGACGATCGCGGTGTTAAGAACGATATTTGCGAGAAATGGATTGCCAGAACAAATATGTTCAGACAACGGACCGCAGTTCGTGTCAGAAGAATTCCAGAGGTTCATGAAGAAGAATGGGGTGAAACATTATACCTCTGCCCCATATCATCCAGCTACAAACGGGTTGGCCGAGAGATTTGTACAAACGTTCAAAAAAGCGATAAAGGCCATGAGCGAAGATCAGATTCCACTACAACACAAGGTGGACAAATTCCTACTGGCATATCGAAACGCCACCCATGCAGTGACAAACCAAAGTCCTGCCATGATGTTCTATAACAGGAGGTTGCGGTCCAGGTTGGACTTGTTAAAACCAAATGTGCGGAGGGAAGTTGAAAACAAACAGTTCCAGCATATAAATAACAAGACCACTCGGAGCTTCGAAATAGGACAACCAGTGTTAGCCCGGGATTATAAAAACGAGAAATGGCAATCTGGAACAATTCGGGCCAGACAAGGACCCCTGATGTACACGGTAGATGTTGGTGAAAATGTAATACGGCGTCATGCTGACCAACTGGTAGAATCGAGAACAAGGGTCGAACCCATGGTTACGGCAGAGACAACCGTGGAAGAAGTTAGTGAACCTGAAGCATCTACCTCAGAAGTGAATGTACCTGATGATGATGTCCAATCCATAAGAGACCAACTAGATGAGTCACCCCAACAACGAGAATCAGAGACCCCTGAAAGGCGTTATCCAACTCGAATCAGGAGGCCTCCTCAGAGACTGAATCTTTGAACTGTTTTGCATGAAGTTGTATATATATATGTTATTATGTTATATTAAATAGGGATATAACTGTTAAGCTAAAAAGGGAGGATTGTGGTGTATGTAACCTGTTCCACCTTAAGAGAACTACTTTAAGAGATGTACTACTTTCTCTTGGCTGCTGTATACTGTAATACCGGTGGTGACCACACCGGTATATAAGTGTTGTGTAAGGATTTGCTGGGCAGTTCAGCCCTGACCTCCGAATAGTAAAGACCTGTTAAATGTTATTCTTGTTGTCTGTGTCCAGTGATTGATCCTAAACATAACTGGGACACACAGACTCAACAGTACCGATAATGACAGCACAACGGCTGCAGAGATGGTCCCTTTTCCTAGGGGCACACCAATATGACATCGAGTACAAAGGAACTAAACAGCATGGAAATGCTGATGGATTGTCACGTCTACCGTTGCCAACGGTGGAAGAAGAAGACCTTGCAGTGGATCCAATGGAGTTATTCCACTCGACCATAGTCGAATGTCTCCCTGTGACGAATGCAAACATAGAAAAGGAAACACGGAATGACCCGACACTATCACGGGTCTATGATTTAACGGTGAAGGGATGGCCAGCACATGGCGAACCACTGCTGCCAGCATTCTCGCCGAGAATAGAACAGCTGTCAGTGTGCAGAGGAACCTTGATGTGTAGATCCAGAGTAGTAATTCCACCTAAGTTGACGGATAGAGTGCTCAATGAGCTTCATGAGGGTCATCTGGGTGGGGTAAAAATTAAGAGCTTAGCCAGAGCATTTGTGTGGTGGCTGGGAATCGATAGAGAAATCAAAGAGATGACCAAGAGCTGTGCAGGATGCCAGAAGGTCCAAAACGCCCCACCACAAGCTCCTCTGCATCCATGGGAGTGGCCCTCATCTCCATGGCAAAGGGTGCACATTGATTTTGCTGGTCCCTTCATGGACTCGATGTTTTTAATTGTGGTGGATGCACATTCAAAGTGGCCAGAGGTAATAAAAATGTCCTCAACCACCACGGAAAAAACTATCACAGTTTTACAAACCATATTCGCCAGGAATGGGCTGCCTGAACAGATTTGCTCTGACAATGGACCACAGTTTGTGTCTGAAGAGTTCCGGAGGTTCTTAAAGAACAATGGTGTTAAGCATTACACATCTGCCCCATATCATCCAGCCACTAATGGATTGGCCGAGAGGTTTGTCCAAACATTCAAGAAGGCTATCAAGGCAATGTGTAATGAAGATATACCCCTACAACACAAGGTGGACAACTTCTTGTTTGCCTACCGGAATGCGACACATGCGGTTACCAACCAAACTCCAGCCATGATGTTCTTCAATCGAAGACTACGATGCCGCTTGGATTTGGTTAAGCCAAACGTCCGAAGAGATGTGGAGAACAGGCAGTTTCAGAATATGAATGAAAGGCCGACCAGGAGTTTTAAGATAGGTCAACCAGTTTTGGCCCGGGACTACCGCACTGAGAAATGGCAGCCAGGAACGATTTGTACACGGCAAGGACCTCTCATGTATACCGTGGACATTGGGGAGAGCATTGTGAGACGACATGCTGACCAGATTCTAGAGTCACTGGAAAACGTCAACTCCACACCACGATCTGATACACCTGGTAATGAAATCGACGTTCCAATTGCAGCTACCGCAGAACCGGTAATATTGGAAGCAGATGAACCAAACAATGACATTGATTCTGACTCAACATTGCCAGAAGAACCTGATACCCCAAACAGACGTTATCCAGACAGAATCAGGAAGTCTCCTCAAAGACTGAACTTATAATTGCTTAAACTTAACCAATGTATCTAGCAACAGTAATTGTGATTGTAATTCGTTATCATTAGTTGTTAAATGAATGTTATGTACTGTTTATCTAAAAGGGGAGGAATTGTTGTGTATGTACCTTTAAGAGAATAACTGGTCTCAGACTGCAGTACCGGCAGTGACCACCCCTGTATAAAAGGCGCTAGAGAGCCTCTGTTTTGTTAGATTCGTTTATGCCTTTCACCAGTAAAGTTCTGTTTGTTTCTCTCCTGCTAGTCCGTGTCTCAATCATTCACGGACTTAACAGTTACTGAATGACAGTGTGAGGGAGCTGGATTAACATTAGTGGAGATACAGTCAGTAACTGTCTCTGTTTCTCTCCCTCTTTTTCTCTCAGTCTCTCTGTGTGTCGCTCTCTCTTTCTCTCTCTTATGGAATATTGAATAGAATCATAGAATGGTTACAGCACGGAAGGAGGCCGTTCGGCCCGTCGAGCCCGTGCCGGCTCTCTGCAAGAGCACTGCAGCTGGTCCCACCCCTCCCCCCACTCCCCCACCCTTTCCCCGTAGCCCTGCAAATTTGTTTCCTTCAGGTACTTATCCAATTTCCTTTTGGAAGCCGTGATTGAGTCTGCCTCCACCACCCTTTCAGGCAGTGCATTCCAGATCCTAATCACTCGCTGCGTAAAAAGGTTTTCCCTCCTGTCACCTTTGGTTCTTTTGCCAATCACCTTAAATCTGTGTCCTCTGGTTCTCGACCCTTCCGTCACTGGGAACAGTTTCTCTCTATCTACTCTGTCCAGACCCTTCATGATTTTGAGCACCTCTATCAAATCTCCTCTCCACCTTCTCTGCTCCAAGGAGAACAACCCCAGCTTCTCCAGTCTATCCACGTAACTGAAGTCCCACATTCCTGGAATCATTCTCGTAAACCTCCTCTGCACCCTCTCGAAACCTTCACATCCTTCCTAAAGTGCGGTGCCCAGAATTGGACACAATCCTCCAGTTGGGGCCGAACCAATGTTTTATAAAGGTTCATCATAACTTCCTTGCCTTTGTACTCTATGCCTCTATTTATGAAGCCCAGGATCCCATAAGCTTTTTTAACCACTTTCTCAACCTGCCCTGCCACCTTCAACGATTTGTGCACATATACCCCCAGGTTTCTCTGTTCGTGCACCCCCTTTAGGATTGTACCCTTTAGTTTATATTGCGTCTCCTCGTTCTTCCTCCCAAAATGTATCACTTCACACTTTTCTGCGTTAAATTTTATCTGCCACGTGTCCGCCCATTCCACCAGCCTGTCTATGTCCTCTTGAAGTCTATCACTCTCCTCCTCACTGTTCACTATACTTCCAAGTTTTGTGTCATCTGCAAATTTTGAAACTGTGCCCTGTACACCCAAGTCCAAGTCATTAATATATATCAAGAAAAGCAGTGGTCCTAGTACCGACCCCTGGGGAACACCACTGTATACCTTGCTCCAGCCCAAAAAACAACTGTTCACCACTACGCTCTGTTTTCTGTCACTTGACCAATTCCGTATCGTATTCTGTCTCTTTTATTCCATGGGCTTCAACTGTCTCTCTCCGTCTCTCTCTGTCTCTCTCTCTCTGTCTCTGCCTCTCTCAGTATCTATCATTCTATCTCTTTCTCAATATCTCTCTGTCTCTCTCTCCCTGTCTCTCTCTCTCTCTCTTTCTCTCTCTCTCTCTGTTGTCTCTGTCTCTTTCTCTTGTTGTCTCTCTCTGTCTATCTCTGTCTCTCTGTATGTCTCCTTCTGTCTCTCTATCTGTGTGTATGTCACTCTCTCTCTCTCTGTGTCTCTCTCTCCCTGTCTCTCTCACTCTCTCTCTCTCTCTCTCTCTCTCTGTCTCTCTCTCTCTTTCTCTCTCTTGCTGTCTCTCTGTCTCTCTTTGTCTGCCTCCTTCTGTCTATCTGTGTGTGTGCTCACTGTCTCTCTGTGTCTCTCTCTGTTGTGTCGGTGTGTTAATAGAGACACTGAAGGCAGGAGTTGGTTTCACAGGTGTTTACTGAACAAAGTCTGGAGGTGAACCAACTGATACAACACAATACACAGGCCTATATAGCCCGAGTGGCCATTACCGGCATTACAGTACACAGGGGGCTCTCAAAGGCACATACACTACAATTCCTCCCCTTTTAGCCAACCAGTACATAATATTTTAAGTAATCATCAATTACATGTTACAAGAACAATAATCTACACATTGCTGCAGTTAATCAATTATAAGTCAGTCTCTCTGGAGGCTTCCTGACTCGGTCCGGATAACGCCTCGGTGGTGTAGTAGTTTTCGGTGGTGTAGTAGGTTCTTTTAGCAAGGCTGATTCGGCCTGAATGCCAGTGTCGGGTTCATCTGGTTCCAGTATCACCGGATCGGAGGTAGATACTATGGGTATCTCTACTTCATCATTAGGCGTATAGAGTTGTGGTGTAGGTTGTCCCTTTTCGGATGACTCTATGATCTGGTCAGCATGGCGCCTTATTATGCTTTCTCCAATGTCCACGGTATACATCAGCGGTCCTAGTCGTGTGCAAATAGTTCCAGGCTGCCATTTCTCGGTACGGTAGTCCCGGGCCAAAACTTGTTGACCTATCTGGAAGGTTCTAGTTGGCCTTTCATTCATGCCTTGAAATTGCCGGTTCTCCATGTCCCTTCTGATGTTTGGCTTGATCAAATCCAGCCGGCACCTTAGGCTTCTATTGAAGAACATCATGGCGGGAGTTTGGTTTGTAACCATATGTGTTGCATTCCTGTATGCAAACAAGAAGTTATCTACCTTATGCTGAAGTTTTATGTCTTCATTACCCATGGCCTTTATGGCCTTCTTGAAGGTCTGGACAAACCTTTCAGCCAATCCATTGGTGGTGGGATGGTATGGGGCGGACGTGTAGTGCTTAACCCCATTGTTTTTTAAGAACTTCCTGAATTCTTCGGACACAAATTGCGGTCCATTATCAGAACAGATCTGTTCAGGCAGCCCATTCCTGGCAAATATGGTCCTTAATACTGTGATGGTTTTTCCCGTGGTGGTGGAGGACATCTTTATTACCTCCGGCCACTTGGAGTGTGCATCAACCGCGATTAAGAACATTGAGTCCATAAATGGACCAGCAAAGTCAAAGTGTACCCTTTGCCATGGAGATGAGGGCCACTCCCATGGATGTAGAGGGGCTTGTGGTGGAGCGTTTTGGACCTTCTGGCATCCTAGGCAGCTCTTGGTCATTTCTTCGATGTCTCCATCGATACCTGGCTACCATACAAACGCCCTGGCTAGGTTCTTCATTTTCACTCCACCCAGATGCCCCTCGTGAAGCTCCTTTAGAACTTTATCCTGGAGTCTGGGTGGAATCACCACTCTGGATCCACACATCAAGGTTCCTCGGCACACTGACAGCTGTTCTCTTCTTTGCGAGAATGCTGGCAACAGTGGTTCGCCATGTGCTGGCCATCCCTTCACTGTTAAATCGTAGACTCGTGAGAGAGTCGGGTCATTTCTCGTTTCCCTTTCAATGGCAGAATTTGTTACTGGTAGACATTTGACTATGGTAGAGTGGAACATCTCCACTGGGCCTACTGTAGGTGCCTCTTCTACCGTTGGCAATGGTAGGCGCGATAAACCGTCAGCATTCCCATGCTGTTTTGATCCTTTGTATTCTATGTCATATTGGTGTGCCCCTAGAAAAAGGGACCACCTCTGTAGCCTTTGCGCTGTCATAATGGGAACACCCTTTTTAGGGTTGAATATGGAGATGAGGGGTTGATGGTCAGTCAACAAGGTAAATTTTTGTCCGTGTAGGTAATGGTTGAATTTCTTCACTCCCCATACCAGGCTGAGTGCTTCCCTGTCGATTTGGGCATAGTTACGCTCAGCTGAGTTCAATGAACGTGACGCAAAAGCTATCGGCCGTTCCGAGCCATCAGGGAATCTATGCGATAATACCGCTCCTACGCCGTAAGGGGATGCATCGCACGCCAGTCTGATTGGCAGTGATGGGTTGTAATGAGCCAAAACTTCCTTGGACGTGATTAAGTCTTTGCATTTATGGAAGGCACGTTTACAGTCTTCGCTCCATTTCCAAATTACTCCTGTTTGTAGCAGTTCATTAAGAGGGTGCAGAAGAGTTGATAAGTTCGGTAAAAATTTATGATAGTAACTTATTAATCCCAGGAACGAACTTAATTGTGAAACATTTTCAGGTGCTGGGGCTTTTATGACCGCTTCAATTTTTTCAGGTGACTTATGCAACCCTTCCTTATTAATTATGTGGCCACAATATGATATTTGATTCTGGAAAATTTCGCACTTGGGGCGATTTGCTCGTAGGCCCCGTTCTCTCAGCCTAGTGAGCACCTGCTCCAAATTGGCAAGGTGCTCGTTGTCATTTTCTCCTGTTACAAGGATGTCGTCTAGGTAGCATTGAGTCCCCGGAATCCCTTGGAGGACTTGCTCCACAGCTCTTTGCCAGATAGCTGGAGCTGATGCTACTCCGAAAACCAGTCGATTGTACTGGTACAGGCCTTTGTGTGTATTTCACAGAATCACAGAATCACAGAAACCCCACAGTGCAGATAGAGGCCATTTCAGCCCATCGAGCCTGCACCGACACATATCCCACCCGATCCCCGTAACCCCTACACCAACACATATCCCACCCTATCTCCGTAACCCCACGTATTTAATCCCCCTAACACTAAAGGTCAATTTATCATAGCCAATCAACCTAAACCCGCACATCTTTGGACTGTGGGAGGAAACCGGAGCACCCGGAGGAAACCCACGCAAACACGGGGAGAATGTGCAAACTCCACACAGACAGTCACCCGAGGCCGGATTTGAACCCGGGTCCCTGGCGCTGTGAGGCAACAGTGCTAACCACTATTTATCGTGAGATACTTTTTAGAGGCCTCTTCAACTTCCATCTGTAGATATGCCTGTGCCAAGTCAATTTTGGTGAAACGTTTCCCTCCGGATAGTGAGGCGAAAATATCTTCTATCCTCGGAAGAGGATACTGTACCGTGTGAAGGACCGGGTTTACCGTCAACTTGAAGTCCCCACAGATGCGAATTTTTCTCTGTTCTTCAGATTTATCATTATTCAATGTTTTCTTCATGACCGGGATGATGGGTGTTGCCCACTCGCTCCAATCTATCTTGGATAATACACCTGCCTTTTCCAAATTCTCCAGCTCTGCCTCGACTGCTGGACGAATTGCGTATGGCACCGGCCTTGCCTTAAAAAACTTGGGAATTGCCGCATCTTCCACTTTTATTGAGGCGGTGATGCCTTTCAAGGTTCCTAGTTTCTCTTGAAACACTTCCTTGGCATTGGCCAAGATGTCTTTTAATCGTTCAGGTATGACGTCATCATCATTTTTTTCCTTACTGGTCACCGTCTGTGCCTGAATGGAGTGCCAGTCTAAACGTATCTTCCTGATCCATTCATGTCCCAACAGCGGTGGACCACCATCTTGTAGAATGTATAAATACAACTTCTGTATTTCCTTACCGTTGTATACAACAGGCACCCTTATTTTTCCTTTGGGGTATACTTTCTGCCCCGTATATGTTTTCAAGATAATGGATGTGTCTTTTAAAGGTATATGCGGAAATAGCCGCTCGTAATCCCGTCGATTTATGACGGTCAGAGCTGATCCGGTATCTAGCTCCATTTTTACTGGGGACCCTGCTATCGTGAAGGTAACCCAAATGGTCTGGTAATCTTCTTTGGCAATTACATTATGTAATTTGAGACAGCTTAGTCTCTTGTTTCCGGAGTCGCTATCGCTCTTCTGGTCTTCGGAGCTACTGTCCGTCATCATTTGTACCTTTCTGTACTTTATTGATTTTTTCTTTCCTGTCCGTGGATTTTTTTTGTCCAGATCGGCATACCCGTGCAATGTGTCCAATCTTTCCACATTGCCTGCATGCTTTGTCCTTAAACCAGCAGTCCCTCTGGTCATGGGTGGATCTGCCGCAGCGATAACATCTCTCGAAACCCTGTGTCATTTCATGGGTGCCGAAGTCCTGTGTCTTTTGCTGTATCTCTGCAGCTCCTCTTGTGGCTGCTTCGTATGATACAGCCATACTGAAAGCCTTGTCCAGTGTCAAATCTTTCTCAGAAAGCAGCCTTTTCTGTGTTCCTTCACTTAGGAGACCGCAGACGAATTTGTCTCGAAGAGAATCTGCCAGTCCTGCCCCGAATTGGCAGTGCTTTGATAGCTTTCTTAATTCGGTGAGGTAATCAGCGTTACTTTCATTCTTGTGCTGATTCCTCTTGAAGAATTTGAATCGTTCCACTATCAGCAGCGGTGTTGGGTTTAAGTGCTCCTGTAGGGTATCAACAATTTCCTTAAAATTCTTGTCCTTTGGTTTGGCTGGAGTGATTAAGTTTCGTAACAGCCCGTATGTCTTTGCGCCCATTAGATTTAGAAGTACTGACTCCTTTTTATCATTTTCTATTCCATTTGCTGTGCAATATACCTCCACTCTTTCCACATATGTGGTCCAATCCTCTATATCGTTATCAAAAGCATCAATATTGCCAGACTTAGGCATCCTGGAAAAAAAATGGCGCTTCCCGCGCTTTTCCGCCGCTGCTGCTGCTGACAACGCTGTTTTCCGCGTTTTTTAATTTTTTTTTTATTTATTTACAGGTGGAGACTCGTTCCCGCCGGACTCTCTCTGCTAGGTCCGAACGCCGACCTGCTTTGCAGCGCCGGCCGTCTCCCGAGTGCTCCCCCCTCTGTCTCTGTTTGCCTCCGCCTTCGCTGCTTGGCCTCGCTGCAGAGCCAGCCGATGGAGCCCCAGCCCGCCGCCCAGGAAGGATTATTGCAGTACCTGCCACCAGCTCGGCTAGCTGGTGAAACCACAGCTTTTTTTTTCTTGCTTTTCTTCGACTTTGGACGTCTGAGGAATCGATGTCCTTGAGGTGCTGCCGAATTGCAGGTAAGTCCGTTTCCAATTCGTCACCACTGTTGTGTCCGTGTGTTAATAGAGACACTGAAGGCAGGAGTTGGTTTCACAGGTGTTTACTGAACAAAGTCTGGAGGTGAACCAACTGATACAACACAATACACAGGCCTATATACACAGTTCGAATCCGGCCTCGGGCGACTGTCTGTGTGGAGTTTGCACATTCTCCCCGTGTTTGCGTGGGTTTCCTCCGGGTGCTCCGGTTTCCTCCCACAGTCCAAAGATGTGCGGGTTAGGTTGATTGGCTATGATAAATTGACCCTTAGTGTTAGGGGGATTAAATACGTGGGGTTACAGGGATAGGGTGGGATATGTGTCGGTGCAGGCTCGATGGGCCGAAATGGCCTCTATCTGCACTGTGGGGTTTCTGTGATTTCTGTGATTATATAGCCCGAGTGGCCATTACCGGCATTACAGTACACAGGGGGCTCTCAAAGGCACATACACTACACTCTCTCCCTGTCTATCTCTCTGTCTCTCTCTCTCTACCTCTCTCTCTCTCTCTCTGTCTCTCTCTCTGTCTCTCTTTCTCTCTCTGTCTCTCTTTCTCTCTCTGTCTCTCTTTCTCTCTCTGTCTCTCTCTTTCTCTGTCTCTCTTTCTCTCTCTCTCTCTCCCTCCCTCTCTCTCTCCCTGTCTATCTCTGTAGCAGGTCCGAAACCTGCCCACCGACTTCATGACTATCAGGTTTCAGAAATCAGTAGCAGGAATGATCCCTCCTGCGCATCCACTCACCCATGAGGATCTGGCTCGCTCGGTCCCTTTAAACAGCTCAGACAGGGGCGGCGGGTGGGGGGGGGTGCGGGGAGGGACTCCGCTCCACAGCCCCGCCCCCCCCCATCAGAACTCATTAAGGCTTCAAACTCCAGCGCTCCATCTCTTAAAGGGGAAGCGCTCGTGTCTAAGCTACATCACTGTACTCACATCTAGAGCTGCGAGGGAGCCTCTCAGATACACACACCTGTGGGGTCACCATGCTGGGAAGAAGTGATTGACACCCCTCCCTGCTTGACGGCAATCATTCCCTGAGGAAGAAAGGAACAAGAGAGAGAAAGGGAAAGAGAGAAAAGAATCTCGCAAGAACGATCGATCCAATAAAACCCTGAGAGACTTTATGTCTTTTGAACGCTCGTGGTTCATTTCCAAGACCGATGGTGTTGGCAGGGAACTAGATTCTGCGGAGAGGACTCCCGAGAGACTTGAAAGGGGGCTCAGTGGAGCTGGAGTTTAACCTGCCGGATGAAGATAGGGTTTCGTGCGAGAGACTGAGAAAAGCGTCAGGTGGGAGCCAAGGCACTTCACAGAGGAAGGCTCATGGTTGCAGCATCGACTGTGAGAGAGAGAGAGAGTGAGCTGGTGCTTTTCGTGCTGCTCACATACACACGCAGAAGGATTCATCTAATTAACTACATGCATTCAGCCCCCGGGCTCCTCTCTCTCCACACACTCCAGCTGCGTCTCTTTGCACTGTCCTGACTGCCCGGCTCACAGAGAAGAGAGCAACAAAGCACACAATCCTCCTGAAAACCCTTCGAGCGGCTCCTCCCGCTCTCTCCTTCTCACTGTCTCTCTCTCTCTGTCTCTCTCTCTCACTGTCTCTGTCTCTCTCGCTGTCTGTCTCACTGTCTCTCTCTCTCTGTCGCTCTCTCACTCTCTGTCTCACTCTGTGTCTCTCTCTCTCTCTCTGTCTCTCTCTCTCTGTCTCTCTTTCTCTGTCTCTCTCTCTCACTGTCTCTCTCACTGTCTCTCTCAGTCTGTGTCTCTGTCTCTCTCTCTCTCTCGCTGTCTCTCTCAGTCTCTCTCTGTGTGTCTCTCTCTGTCTCTCTCTCTCTCTCTGTCTCTCTCTCTCTGTCTCTCAGTCTCTTTCTGTCTCTCTGTCTCCCTCTCTGTGTGTGTCTCTCTCTCTCAGTCTCTCTCTCAGTCTCTCTCTGTGTCTCTGTCTCTCTCAGACTCTCTGTCTCTCCCACAGTCTCTCTCACTGCCTCTCTCTCTCCCTGTGTCTCTGTCTCTCTCTTGCTGTCTCTCTGTCTGTCTCTGTCTATCTCTGTCTCTCTCCCTCTTTCTCTCAGTCTCCCTCTCTGTCTCTCCCTCTTTCTCTCAGTCTTTCTCTCTCTCTGTCTCTCTCAGTCTCTCTCCCTCTCTCTGCCTCATTCTCTCTCTCACTCCCCGGTCTTCCGCAGTGCTGGGTCCTGCAGGTAGCGGAGATGGTTTCAAGGGCACAGCTGGCAATCGTGCTGGAGGTCTGCCTGCGAGGGGCTCTCTCCCTCCTACATCAAGGTGAGTGACTTCACTCCATTGTAACGCAGAGAGTCGGGGCACTGAATGTGCACAACAAGTGTATCGATTGGGGAGGGCTCCTGTATCGAAGGAGGTGATGAGGGTTCGGGGCTGGTCTGTCACATGACTGTATGTCAGGGTTAGATACAGAGTAAAGCTCCCTCTACACTGTCCCATCAAACACTCCCAGGGCAGGTAGAGCACGGGTTAGATACAGAGTAAAGCTCCCTCTACACTGTCCCATCAAACACTCCCAGGGCAGGTACAGCACGGGTTAGATACAGAGTAAAGCTCCCTCTACACTGTCCCATCAAACACTCCCAGGGCAGGTACGGCACGGGTTAGATAGAGAGTAAAGCTCCCTCTACACTGTCCCATCAAACACTCCCAGGGCAGGTACAGCATGGGTTAGATACAGAGTAAAGCTCTCTCTACACTGTCCCATCAAACGCTCCCAGAACAGGTACAGCACGGGTTAGATACAGAGTAAAGCTCCCTCTACACTGTCCCATCAAACACTCCCAGGGCAGGTACAGCACGGGTTAAATACAGAGTAAAGCACCCTCTACACTGTCCCATCAAACACTCCCAGGGCAGGTACAGCACGGGTTAGATACAGAGTAAAGCTCCCTCTACACTGTCCCATCAAACACTCCCAGGGCAGGTACAGCACGGGTTAGATACAGAGTAAAGCTCCCTCTGCACTGTCCCATCAAACACTCCCAGGACAGGTAATGCAGTGTCCCAACACACAGTGATACCCAGTTCCTTAGGGGAACGGACAGTATATCTAACGCACAGTGAATTGAAAAATTGAGATAATGGGGACGGGCGGTTAGCTCAAGGGGTCACTCAGAGAGCAATTGTATTTTCCTGTAAATTTCATCATCCAGGTCAAAGATTGGCTCTCCTTATTTTTAAAGATTAGTTTCCATTAGTGGTGGAGTGTGGCAGCTGGAGTGTGGCGGCCGGCGTATGACGGCTGGAGCATGTCATGTATGCGTTATCCGTTTCTGCTATGTACTAGTCAATCTCCTGTGGTGTCGCTCCCAGTTAGTTAGAGTTAATGTTCTGTTGGCTGTAACAGGCTAAGAGGGGGCACAGCGCCCCCCTCTGGAGCCAGCTAAAGTAACAGGAGTCATTGTAATATTGGGGCTAAAAATATCCTTCGTTGGGGGTGGATGTCACTGGAAAGGGAACTCGGGCGGGGTGTTTTAACGGTTGACCGATTCACTTCCACCCATTTCCACCCCCACCCTGTCAAAGTTGAATAGCACCCGCTGTTGTGTTTTGGAGGTAACATCGCCATCATCTGGCAGAATGAGGAATAGCAGCTGTTACCATTACCATTATGGTATTACTGTCACGGCATTACTATCACGCTGTTACTGTCACGGCATTACTGTCATGCTGTTACACTCTTGCCTCTGAGTCAGAAGTTTGTGGGCTCAAGTCCCAATTCAGACAGTTGAGCACAAAAATCTAGGCTGACACTCCAGTGCAGTGCTGAGGGAGCGCAGCACTGTCGGAGGTGCCGTCTTTCGGATGAGACGTTAAACCGAGGTCCTGTCTGCTCTCTCAGGTGGGTGTAAAAGATCCCATGGCCACTATTTCGAAGAAGAGCAAGGGGGAGGTTTCCCCGGTGTCCTGGGGCCAATATATATCCCTCAATCAACATCACTGAAAAAAACAGATGATCTGGTCATTATCATATTGCTGTTTGTGGGAGCTTGCTGTGCACAAATTGGCTGCCGCGTTTCCTACATTACAACAGTGACTACACGCCAAAAAGTACTTCATTGGCTGTAAAGCGCTTTGGGACATCCGGTGGTAAACTTGAGGTCATCCAAAACTCGGCTGCCCGTGTCCTAGCTCACACCAAGTCCCGTTCGCCCATCACCCCTGTGCTCGCTGACCTACATTGGCTCCCGGTTAAGCAGCGCCTCGATTTCAAAATTCTCATCCTTGTTTTCAAATCCCTCCATGGCCTCGCTCCTCCCTATCTCTAATCTCCTCCAGCCCCACAACCCTCCCCCGCCCCCCCCACCGGAGATCTCTGCGCTCCTCTAATTCTGCCCTCCTGAGCATCCCTGATTATAATGGCTCCGCCATTGGTGGCCGTGCCTTCAGCTGCCTAGGCCCTAAGCTCTGGAATTCCCTGCCTAAACCTCTCCGCCTCTCTTTCCTCCTTTAAGACGCTCCTTAGCTTTTGGTCATCTGCCCTAATTTCTTATGTGGCTCGGTGTCAATCTTTTGTCTTTTAATACTTCTGTGAAGCGCCTTGGGACATTTTACTATGTTAAAGGCACTATATAAATACAAATTGTTGTTGTTGTGGTGGTTGTGAAAGGCGCTGTAGAAATGTAAGCCTTTTCTTTTGTTACTGTCATGGCGTTACTTTCAAGGTGTCCCTGTCACAGCATTACAGACCTAAAGAGCTTCACAGGAGCGAATATCAGACAACAACTGACACCAAAAACAACAACAACTGACACCAACAACAACAACAACAACTGACACCAACAACAAGTTGTATTTATATAGCGCCTTTAACGTAGTAAAACATCCCAAGGTGCTGCACAGGAGTATTTTAAGACAAAGAATTTGACGCCAATCCACATAAGGATAAATTAGGGCAGGTGACCAAAAGCTTAGTCAAAGAGGTAGGGTTTAAGGAGCACCTTAAAGGAGGAAGGAGAGGTAGCGAGGCAGAGAGGTTTAGGGAGGGAATTCCAGAGCTTAGGGCCTAGGCAACAGAAGGCACGGCCACCAATGGTGGAGCGATTATAATCAGGGATGCTCAAGAGGGCAGAATTAGAGGAGCGCAGATATCTTGGGGGATGGTAGGGCTGAAGGAGATTATGGTGTGGAGATGCCGGAGTTGGACTGGGGTGGACAAATGTAAGAAGTCACACAACACCAGGTTATAGTCCAACAGCTTTATTTGAAATCACAAGCTTTCGGAGCGCTGCTCCTTCTTCAGGTGAAGTGGAGAAATGCATAAAGACACAGCTTATATAGTCAGAGAATCATGTCAGATGTTTACAGGTAACCTTTCCAACTGCCATTTATCACACCTCGGCAGAGAGATAATCACAGCAGTCAAAGGTGTGAATGGTGTCCAAACAGGTCAGTCAGGGAAACATTACATCAAAGAACAATGAGGTGGGGTCACAAGGGGTCAAATATTGCAGATGCTGGGGTCTGTATGAAAAACAAAAAAACAGACAAAAAACATTTTTTTTGGCTGGAAATCACAGCAGGTCCGGCCGCATCTGTGTAGAGAGAACAAGCCAATGTCGACTCGAGTCTGGATGACCCTGCATCAGGTGGGGTTACATGTAGCGTGACATGAACCCAAGATCTCGGTTGAGGCCGTCCTCATGGGTGCGGAACTTGGCTATCAGTTTCTGCTCGACGATTTTGCGTTGTCGTGTGTCTCGAAGGCCGCCTTGGAGAATGCTTACCCGAAGATCGGAGGCTGAATGTCCTTGACTGCTGAAGTGTTCCCCGACTGGGAGGGAACACTCCTGCCTGGTGATTGTTGCGCGGTGTCCGTTCATCCGTTGTCGCAGTGTCTGCATGGTCTCGCCAATGTACCATGCTCCAGGGCATCCTTTCCTGCAACGTATGAGGTAGACAACGTTGGCCGAGTCACATGAGTATGTACCATGTACCTGGTGGGTGGTGTCCTCACGTGTGATGATGGTATCTGTGTTGATGATCTGGCATGTCTTGCAGAGGTTGCTGTGGCAGGGTTGTGTGGTGTTGTGGTCGCTGTTCTCCTGAAAGCTGGGTAATTTGCTGCGAACGATGGTCTGTTTGAGGTTAGGCGGCTGTTTGAAAGCGAGTAGTGGAGGCGTGGGGATGGCCTTAGCGAGGTGTTCGTCGTCATCGATGACATGTTGAAGGCTGCGAAGAACATGGCGTAGTTTCTCCGCTCCGGGGAAGTACTGGACGACAAAGGGTACTCTGTTGGTTGTGTCCCGTGTTTGTCTTCTGAGGTCTATGCGATTTTTCGCTGTGGCCCGTCGGAACTGTCGATCGACGAGTCGAGCGTCATATCCCGTTCTTACAAGGGCGTCTTTCAGTGTCTGTAGGTGTCCATCGCGTTCCTCCTCGTCTGAGCAGATCCTGTGTATTCGCAGGGCTTGTCCATAGGGGATGGCTTCTTTAACGTGGTTAGGGTGGAAGCTGGAGAAGTGAAGCATCATGAGGTTGTCCGTGGGCTTGCGGTAGAGTGAAGTGCTGAGGTGTCCGTCTTTGATGGAGATTCGTGTGTCCAGGAATGAGACCGATTCTGAGGAGTAGTCCATGGTGAGTTTGATGGTGGGATGGAACTTGTTGATGTTATCGTGTAGTCTTTTCAGTGATTCTTCACCGTGGGTCCATAGGAAGAAAATGTCGTCGATGTATCTGGTGTATAGCATTGGTTGGAGATCCTGTGCAGCGAAGAAGTCTTGCTCGAACTTGTGCATGAAGATGTTTGCGTATTGGGGTGCGAATTTGGTCCCCATGGCTGTTCCGTGTGTTTGGGTAAAGAACTGGTTGTCGAAGGTGAAGACATTGTGGTCAAGGATGAAGTGGATGAGTTGTAGGATGGCGTCTGGAGATTGGCTGTTGTTGGTGTTGAGTACTGAGACTGTCGCAGCGATGCCGTCATCGTGGGGGATACTGGTGTAGAGTGCCGAGATGTCCATCGTGGCGAGGAGTGTTCCTGGTTCAACTGGTCCGTGGGTGCTGAGTTTCTGTAAGAAGTCTGTAGTGTCGCGACAGAAGCTGGGGGTTCCCTGTACGATGGGTTTCAGGATGCCCTCGACATATCCAGAGAGGTTCTCACACAGGGTTCTGTTGCCTGATGCGATAGGACGTCCAGGTGTGTTGGCTTTGTGTATCTTTGGGAGGCAGTAGAAGTCTCCCACGCGGGGAGTACGTGGGATGAGAGCATGTAGGATGCTTTGAAGGTCTGGATCGAAGGTTTTGATCAGTCTGTTGAGTTGGCGGGTGTGTTCTTTGGTCGGATCTGTGGTTAACTGTCTGTAGTGTTCCTGGTTGTCCAGTTGTCGGTATACTTCTTTGCAATAGTCCGTTCTGTTCTGTATGACGATGGCACCTCCTTTGTCTGCTGGTTTGATGACGATGTTGCAGTTGGTCTTGAGAGCGTGGATGGCATTGCGTTGTGCTCGGGTGACATTCTGGACTGTCTTGTGAGTGCGGCTGATGAATCTGGTGTTGATGCATCTCCTGACAGCTTGAGCATACATGTCAAGCTTAGGGCAGCGACCCTCCGGAGGGGTCCAATTTGACTCTTTCTTCTTCGGTTGCTGCACTGCGGATCCCTCTGTCTGCTGTTCTGGATCATTGATTGTCTCATTGGGTTTGCTGCTGACATCTTGGGATTCGTGGAAGAATTCCAGGAGCCTCATTCTCCTGATGAATTCCTCTGTGTCTGCTGCGAGACCGATGGGGTCCATTTTGGTGGTGGGGCAGAAATTGAGCCCTCGGCTGAGAACTTCAATTTCGTCTGGTTGAAGGGTGTGGTCGGACAGGTTGACGATGGATTTCCCTGTGGTTTCAACCGTGGTACCGGGGGAGGCTTGGTTGCTGCTGCTGGTGATGCCAAGTTTCTCAAGCTTCCTGTTCTTGGTGTGCATGTAGGTAGCGTAGTTCCGTTGCCTTGTTTGTTTGGCGGTGTCTCGTAGCTGGTCTGCTGCATCCTGAGCACAGGCTGAGAACATGGACTCCATCTCGGTTTCGAGGTTGCGGCGTCTGCTGTAGAGCTGGTGTACGAGATGGTTGAGGAGTGCGCGAGAGGTACGACGGCAGAGTCTCTCAGCGTAGTCTGTGTTGTAGGTCGACTTGAGTGGGTTAGTGATCTGTAGTCCTTTCGGGATCTTGTCTGCTTTCTTGCATCTCTGTAGAAACTTGATGTCTGTGTCAATATGCGCGATCTTCTTGGAGATCCTCTCCACTTTGAGCCGGCAGTTTGTGGTGTCGATAGTAGCCATGGTGTGGAGATGCCGGAGTTGGACTGGGGTGGACAAATGTAAGAAGCCACACAACACCAGGTTATAGTCCAACAGCTTTATTTGAAATCACAAGCTTTCGGAGCGCTGCTCCTTCTTCAGGTGAAGTGGAGAAATGCATAAAGACACAGCTTATATAGTCAGAGAATCATGTCAGATGTTTACAGGTAACCTTTCCAACTGCCATTTGTCACACCTCGGCAGAGAGATAATCACAGCAGTCAAAGGTGTGAATGGTGTCCAAACAGGTCAGTCAGGGAAACATTACATCAAAGAACAATGAGGTGGGGTCACAAGGGGTCAAATATTGCAGATGCTGGGGTCTGTATGAAAAACAAAAAAACAGACAAAAAACCCCAGACCCCAGCATCTGCAATATTTGACCCCTTGTGACCCCACCTCATTGTTCTTTGATGTAATGTTTCCCTGACTGACCTGTTTGGACACCATTCACACCTTTGACTGCTGTGATTATCTCTCTGCCGAGGTGTGACAAATGGCAGTTGGAAAGGTTACCTGTAAACATCTGACATGATTCTCTGACTATATAAGCTGTGTCTTTATGCATTTCTCCACTTCACCTGAAGAAGGAGCAGCGCTCCGAAAGCTTGTGATTTCAAATAAAGCTGTTGGACTATAACCTGGTGTTGTGTGATTTCTTACATTTGAAGGAGATTAGAGATAGGGAGGGGCGAGGGCCATGGAGGGATTTGAAACAAGGATGAGAATTGTGAAATCGAGGCGTTGCTTAACCGGGAGCCCATGTGGGTCAGCGAGCACAGGGGGTGATGGGCGAACAGGACTTAGTGCGAGTTAGGACACGGGCAGCCGAGTTTTGGATGAACTCAAGTTTACGTAGGGTGGAATGTGGGAGGCCAGCCAGGAGTGCGTTGGAATAGTCAAGTCTAGAGGTAACAAAGGCATGGATGAGGGTTTCAGCAGCGGATGAGCTGAGGCAAGGGCGGAGACGGGCGATGTTACGGAGGGGGAAATAGGTGGTCTTTGTTATGCTGCGGATATATGACACCAAGTCAAGCAAGGAGATACTAGGGCAGGTGACCAAAAGTTTGGTCAAAGAGGTCAGTTTTACGGAGCATCTGAAAGGAGAGAGAGGCGGAGAGGTCATGGGGAGGGAATTCCAGAGCTCAGGGCCCAGGCAGCTGGAGGCACAGCCACCAATGGTGGAGCGATTAAATCGGGGATGCGCAAGAGGCCAGAATTGGAAGAGCGCAGAGATCTCGGTGGGGTTGTACGGCTGGAGGAGATTACAGAGATAGGGAGGGGCGAGGCAATGGAGGGATTTGAAAACAGGAGAATTTTAAAATGATGGGGTTGCCGGACCGGGAGCCAGTGTAGGTCAGTGAGCTCAGCGTGGGGGTGGGGGGGAGGTTGAAAGGGGTTGATGGATGAACGGGACTTGGTGCGAGCTAGGACAGGGGGCAGCAGAGCTTCCAAGGATGTGAAGTTTACCGATCGTGCAGTCGTGGCCGCGACGTAATTCTTGGAATGGTTCATTGTCAGATGGGTAAAGGAGGGGTGGGGGGAGAAGAAGAGTGAAAAGCGGCGTAGTGTTGGCGGCGGCGGGGGGGGAGTAGATAATGTTAATTGGACCGTGAACTTGCTTGAAGGAATGGAACCCTTTTGAACTGCGTGCTTTCAAAGATGGGGCCAGTTTAGCTTGTAAGAAGTCTGAATGTTTTGATGTTGCTAATTGAGGCTAAGGATTGAGATTAAAGGAAATATTTGCCATGTCTTCAACTTCAAAGGGACAATCCGAATTGCAGAATTGGCTTCCCCCACAAGCCCACATCAAGAAACATCTGAACCAGACTTGCAAAAACCACAACCACAGTCGTTGCCAGGGCAACTGCAGCCACGGAAGGCTCAGCCTACAAAACTAGGCCCACTTCTGAAAAAAAAATGGCCTCGATTTTT
>NW_028225179.1:71186499-71350470 GCF_052327205.1 Somniosus microcephalus
GGTAGAGAGTAAAGCTCCCTCTGCACTGTCCCATCAAATACTCCCAGGGCAGGTACAGCAAGGGGTGGATACAGAGTAAAGCTCCCTCTACACTGTCCCATCTAACAATCCCAGGGCAGGTGCAGCACAGGTTAGATAGAGAGTAACGCTCCCTCTACACTAACCCATCAAACATTCCCACGGCAGGTACAGCACAGGTTAGATACAGAGTAACGCTCCCTCTACACTAACCCATCAAACGCTCCCAGGGCAGATACACCACGGGTTAGATACAGAGCAACGCTCCCTCTGCACTGTCCCATCAAACCGTCCGAGGGCAGGTACAGCACCGGTTAGATGCAGACTAAAGCTCCCTCTACACTGTCCCGTCAAAAACTCCCAGGGCGGCTGCAGCACCGGTTACATACAGAGTAAAGCTCCCTCTGCAATGTCCCATCAAATACTCCCAGGGCAGGTACAGCACGGGTTAGATACAGAGTAAAGCTCCCTCTACACTGTCCCATCAAACATTTCCTGGGCAGGTATAGCACAGGTTAGATACAGAGTAACGCTCCCTCTACACTATCCTATCAAACACTCCCATGGCAGGTACTGCACAGGTTAGTTACAGAGTAACGCTCTCTCTACACTACCCCGTCAAACACTCCCAGGGCAGGTACAGCACAGGTTAGATGCAGAGTAATGCCCCCTCTACATTGTCCCATCAAACACTCCCAGGGCAGATACAGCACGGGTTAGATACAGAGAAACGCTCCCTCTACACTGTCCCATCAAACACTCCCAGGGCAGGTACAGCACGGGTTAGATGCAGAGTAAAGCTACCTTTGCACTGCCTCATCAAACACTCCCATGGCAGGTAAAGCACAGGTTAGATACAGAGTAAAGCACTCTCTGCACTGTCCCATCAAACACACCCAAGGCAGGTACAGCACGGGTTAGATACAGAGTTACGCTCCATCTACAGTGTCCAATCCAACACTCCCAGGGCAGGTACAGCACGGGTTAGATACAGAGTAAAGCTCCCACTGCACTGTCCCATCAAACACTCCCAGGACAGGTACAGCACGGGTTAGATACAGAGTAAAGCTCCCTCTACACTGTCCCGTCAAACACTCCCAGGGCAGGTGCAGCACCGGTTAGATACAGAGTAAAGCTCTCTCTGCGCTGTCCCATCAAATACTCCCAGGGCAGGTACAGCACGGGTTAGATACAGAGTAAAGCTCCTTCTACACTGTCCCATCAAATACTCCAAGGGCAGGTACAGCACCGGTAAGATACAGAGTAAAGCTCCCTCTGCACTGTCCCATCAAACATTCCCAGGGCAGGTACAGCACCAGTTAGATACAGAGTAAAGCTCCCTCTACACTATCCCGTCAAACACTCCCAGGGCAGGTGCAGCACCTGTTAGATACAGAGTAAAGCTCTCTCTGCAATGTCGCATCAAATACTCCCAGGGCAGGTACAGCACGGGTTAGATACAGAGTAAAGCTCCCTCTGCACTCTCCCATCAAGTACTCCCAGGGCAGGTACTGCACAGGTTAGATACAGAGTAAAGCTACATCTGCACTGTCCCATCAAACACTCCCGGGACAGGTACAGCATAGGTTAGATACAGAGTAAAGCTAGCACTACACTGTCCCATCAAACACTCCCACATCAGGTACAGCATGGGTTAGATACAGAGTAAAGCTCCCTCTACAGTGTCCCATCAAACACTCCCAGGGCAGGTGCTGCACAGGTTAGATACAGAGTAACGCTACCTCTACAGTGTCCCATCAAACACTCCCAGGGCAGGTACAGCACGGGTTGGATACAGAGCAGCGCTCCCACTGCACTGTCCCATCAAACACTCCCAGGACAGGTACATCAGAGGTTAGATACAGAGTAAAGCTCCCTCTACACGGCCCCATCAAACACTCCCAGGCCAGGTACAGCACAGGTTACATACAGAGTAAAGCTCCCTCTACACTGGCCCGTCAAACACTCCCAGGGCAGGTGCAGCACAGGTTAGATACAGAGTAAAGCTCCCTCTACACTATCCCTGGAACACTGCCAGGACAGGTACAGCACAGGTTAGATAAAGAGTGAAGCACCATCTGTACTGTCCCATCAAACACTCCCACGGCAGGTACAGCACGGGTTAGGTACAGAGTAAAGCTCCCCCTACACTGTCCCATCAAACACTCCCAGGGCAGGTACTGCACAGGTTATATACAGAGTAACGCTCCCTCTACACTGCCCCATCAAGCACTCCCAGGGCAGGTACAGCACGGGTTAGATACAGAGTAACGCTCCCTCTTCACTGTCCCATCAAACTCTCCGAGGATAAGTACAGCATGTGTTAGATACAGAATAAAGCTACCTCTGCTCTGTCCCATCAAACACTCCCAGGACAGGTACCGCACAGGTTCAATACAGTGTAAAGCTCCCTCTACACTGTCCCATCAAACTCCCACAGGACAAGTACAGTACAGGTTAGATACAGAGTAAAGCTCCCTCTGCACTGCCCCATCAAACACTCCCAGGTACAGGTACAACATAGGTTAAATACAGAGTAAAGCTCCCTCTACACTTTCCCGTCAATCACTGCCAGGACAGGTACAGCACAGTTTAGATACAGGGTAAAGCTCCCTCTGCACTGTCCCATCAAACACTCCCAGGCCAGGTACAGCACGGATTAGATACAGAGTAAAGCTCCCTCTACACTATCCCTGGAACACTCGCAGGACATGTACAGCACAGGGTAGATACAGAGTAAAGCTCCCTCTGCACTGTCCCATCAAACACTCCCAGGGTAGGTACAGCACGGGTTAGATACAATGTTATGCTCCCTCTGCACTGTCCCAACAAACACTCCCAGGGCAGGTACAACATGGGTTAGATACAGAGTAAAGCTCCCTCTACACTGTCCCGTCAAACACTCCCAGGACAGGTACAGCACAGGTTAGATACAGAGTAAAGCTCCCTCTACACTGTCCCATCAAACACGCCCAGGGCAGGTACAGCACAGGTTAAATACAGAGTAAATACAGAGTCAAACACTGCCAGGACAGGTACAGCACAGTTTAGATACAGAGTAAATCTCCCTCTGCACTGTCCCATCAAACACTCCCAGGGTAGGTACAGCACGGGTTAGATACAGAGTAAAGCTCCCTCTACACTGTCCCATCAAACACTCGCAGGACAGTTACCGCACAGGTTAGATACAGTGTAAAGCTCCCTCTGCACTGTCCCATCAAACACGCCCAGGGCAGTTACAGCACGTGTTTGATACAGAGTAAAGTTCCCTCTAAACTGCCCCGTCAAGCACTCGCAGGGCAGGTACAGCACGGGTTAGATACAGAGTAAAGCTCCCTCTACACTGTCCCATCAAACACTCCCAAGGCAGGTACAGCACGGGTTAGATACAAAGTAAAGCTCCCTCTACACTGTCCCATCAAACACTCCCAGGGCAGGTACAGCACGGGTTAGATACAGAATAAAGCTCCCTCTACACTGTTCCATCAAACACTCCCAAGCAGGTGCAGCACGGGTTAGATACAAAGTAAAGCTCCCTCTACACTGTCCCATCAAACACGCCCAGGGCAGGTACAGCACGGGTTAGATACAGAGTAAAGCTCCCTGTACACTCTCCCTTCAACACTCCCAGAGCAGGTACAGCACGGGTTAGATACAGAGTAATGCTCCCTCTACACTGTCCCATCGAACACTCCCAGGACAGGTACAGCACGGGTTAGATACAGAGTAAAGCACGGTGGCATAGTGGTTAGCACTGTTGCCTCACAGCGCCAGGGACCCGGGTTCGAATCCGGCCTCAGGTGACTGTCTGTGTGGAGTTTGCACATTCTCCCCGTGTTTGCATGGGTTTCCTCCGGGTGCTCCGGTTTCCTCCCACAGTCCAAAGATGTGCGGGTTAGGATGATTGGCTATGATAAATTGACCCTTAGTGTTAGGGGGATTAAATACGTGGGGTTACGGGGATAGGGTGGGATATGTGTTGGTGTAGGGATTACGGGGATCGGGTGGGATATGTGTCTGTGCAGGCTCGATGGGCCAAAATGGCCTCTATCTGCACTGTGGGGTTTCTGTGATTTCTGTGATAAAGCTCCCTCTACACTGTCCCGTGAAACACTCCCAGGACAGGTACAGCACAGGTTAGATACAGAGTAAAGCTCTGAGCATGTGTGAGAGAGAGAGTGAAAGACAGTGTGGGAGACAAAATGAGAGCGGGAGAGTGAGAGAGAAAGTGAGAGGGAGACTGAGACTGTGTGTGAGAGAGGAAGAGAGGCAGAGAGAGAGAGGGAAAGTGAGTGTGTGTGAGAGTGAATGTGAGAGAGAAAGGGAGCGAGGGAGAAGGAGAGTGGGAGGAAGGAGATGAGATCTGGTGCTTGGGACCAGTACAGACAGGCCTCTGCCTGGCTTGGAGCTGTCCCAGGAGTCTTACATTAAAAGAGGGAACGATTAAAGGATATTTTAAGAGATGCAATAAAACAAAGAGACAGAGATCAAAAAGAGAAGCGATCAGCCCAGTGCCTGCTGGGGCCCCTGTGGGAACGAGGAACACTTCTAAGCCCAAACTCGCTTTGAACAAATCTCTTTCAACTTTCACAAGAGTGTGCTGAGTTAACGGCTCACACCCGGTGTGGTACTGAGCTCCACACTCAGAGCAGGAAAGGCCCGAGCTCCATCCGTGGCCTAGTGATGTCAGCTGGTACTGAGCCCCACACACAGAGCAGGAAAGGCCCGGGCTCCATCCGTGGCCTAGTGATGTCAGCTGGTACTGAGCCCCACACACAGAACAGGAAAGGCCCGGGCTCCATCCGTGGCCTAGTGATGTCAGCTGGTACTGAGCTCCACACTCAGAGCAGGAAGGGCCCGGGCTCCATCCGTGGCCTAGTGATGTCAGCTGGTACTGAGCCCCACACACAGAGCAGGAAAGGCCCAGGCTCCAACCGCGGCCTAGTGATGTCAGCCAATCTCACACCCGGTGTAGGACTGAGCCCCACATACAGAGCAGGAAAGGCCCAGGCTCCAACCGCGGCCTAGTGATGTCAGCTGATCTCACACCCGGTGTAGGACTGAGCCCCACACACAGAGCAGGAAAGGCCCGGGCTCCAGCCGAGGCCTAGTGATGTCAGCTGATCTCACACCCGGTGTAGGACTGAGCCCCACACACAGAGCAGGAAAGGCCCAGGCGCCATTCGCGGCCTAGTGATGTTAGCCAATCTCACACCCGGTGTAGGACTGAGCCCCACACACAGAGCAGGAAAGGCCCAGGCTCCAACCGCGGCCTAGTGATGTCAGCTGATCTCACACCTGGTGTGGGACTGAGCCCCACACACAGAGCAGGAAAGGCCCAGGCACCATTCGCGGCCTAGTGATGTTAGCCAATCTCACACCTGGTGTAGGACTGAGCCCCACACACAGAGCAGGAAAGGCCCGGGCTCCAGCCGAGGCCTAGTGATGTCAGCCGATCTCACACCCGGTGTGGGACTGAGCCCCGCACACAGAGCAGGAAAGGCCCAGGCTCCAACCGCGGCCTAGTGATGTCAGCCGATCTCACACCCGGTGTAGGACTGAGCCCCACACACAGAGCAGGAAAGGCCCAGGCTCCAACCGCGGCCTAGTGATGTCAGCCGATCTCACACCCGGTGTGGGACTGAGCCCCACACACAGAGCAGGAAAGGCCCAGGCTCCAACCGCGGCCTAGTGATGTCAGCTGATCTCACACCTGATGTGGGACTGAGCCCCACACACAGAGCAGGAAAGGCCCAGGCTCCAACCGCGGCCTAGTGATGTCAGCTGATCTCACACCTGATGTGGGACTGAGCCCCACACACAGAGCAGGAAAGGCCCAGGCGCCATGCGCGGCCTAGTGATGTCAGCCGATCTCACACCTGATGTGCGACTGAGCCCCACACACATACAGACACAGAGGCAGGAAAGGCAGGAAAAGCAAACCAGGCCAGAGGGCAGGAATCAAACTCACTCACCGGCCTCGTCAAGCGCCTACAATAGTTGAGAGACTGCTTCCCAGCATTGAAAGCTTATCTCTCTCCCTTGCTCAGACCCCGAGGGTTCCGCCTTGAATTGAGACAAGAAGGAAAGATGAACTGTTTTGACTTCCTCTGCTGTTTGGACAGCTCTAGGTCCAAGGTTCCTTCTCTCCTGCTTGTGTGAAAGGCCTCTCGAGCAAGGGTTCGGAGGTGTTTTGGGAGTTGACACTCTCAGCTGGTCAAGGGCGAGGAGACATGGGTCGGGCACATCCCTTTCCCCACTCTCTCATTCCCCAAATCCTTATTCACACTGTGGTTGTGCTGTTCAGAGGGTATGGGGCAAAATCAGAGTCTGTCTCTCAAACATGCGTGCACAGAGACACATGCACACACATGGGGCACTCACACATAAATACACACACGCATAGGCGCACACATACACACAGAGACACACACATATACACACACATACACATAGACGCACACATGCACACAGACAGAGACACACACATGCACATATGCACAGGGACACACACATACACAAGACACAGACGCACATATATACACACACATACGCACACACAAATACACAGACATAGACATGCACACACAGACTAACACAAATACACACACATACATACACACACAAGACACGTGCGCACATACACAGACATAGACATGCACACACAGACACACACAAATACACACACATACATACACACACAAGACATGTGCGCACATACACAGACATAGACATGCACACACAGATGCACACAAATTACATAGGCCTAGAAATTCAGTTGGGCGCGCCAGCCGTTAGCGCCTTAGGAGGAGTAGATCTCGAGCGCTAGGTGCTTAGCGCCCGGGCGCAGCGCGATCTGCGCCTCGCCCCAACTTCAGTAGACATTTAGCGCCGGCGCAAAGTCTTAGCGCGCGCCCTGCTGCGCGCGCAGATCATGACGTCATTTCGTCGTGCAACGCCCTTTGCGCGCCCGGAACCGGAACTTCACTCGCGCCGCCCCATTGTGCGCCGGGCGGCCCTAACGACTGTGAAGTGGAACGGTACACAGCCGAGGTGGGCCGCGGGGAGCGCAAATTAAAGGGCACTTACCCTGCACTATAAAGGCCAGCCATTTTGCAGCATTCACTCTTGTGCAACAGTTTTTTGGAGAGAGACCAAGGAGGAGAGCTTACTGCTTTGGCCCAACACTAGGACAGGTATTTTTGGCTCAGGCCAGAGCTTAGCAATTATCTTTGCCTTCATTGAGATCTCAGTGTTTGCCAGCATATAATGGGGGCTGCATTGGGTGCCAACGCTGAGTTTCAGCCTTATGTCGGAAGGGCTTACAGACGCCGTGAGAGAGTGGCAGCCCTGGCTAGACGCAGAGGGGGCAACAGGCGTCGCCAAGTGAGGCCTTACCCACCCAGGGTATACCGCCAGCAGTCCTCCTATCTGACCATGTCTGCCGCGCAGTGTGTTAGGAGGCTGCGATTCAGAAGGGAGGTGGTTGCAGACATCTGCCAGCTGCTGCACAGAGATCTGCGTCCACAGCTGATGCGCAGGACGTCTCTGTCGATGGCAGTGAAGGTGACGGTGGCTCTCAACTTCTATGCCACCGGCTCCTTCCAATCTGCTGCTGGGGACATCGCTAACATCTCCCAGTTCGCCGTGCATTGCTGCATCCGCCAGGTGACCAATGCCCTTTTCAGAAGGAGACATCAATTCATCTCCTTCCCCGTGACCCTGGAGAAGCAGCAGCAGCATGCAGTGGGATTTGCAAGAATAGCGGGCTTCCCCATGGTGTAGGGCGCCATTGACTGCACGCATGTGGCTTTGCGGGCACCTCTGGAGCATGCCGAGGATTACCGCAACCGGAAGGGCTACCATTCCCTCAACGTACAGCTGGTGTGTGACCACAGGCAGCGCATCCTAGCTGTCAATGCCCGCTTTCCAGGCAGCAGCCACGATGCCTTTATCCTGCGACAGACAACTGTGGCTGACATGTTCCAGGCACAGCCTCACCCAAGAGGGTGGCTTATCGGGCACAAAGGCTATCCTTTGTGTACCTGGCTCATGACCCCGCTCCGCGCACCCACGACCCCTGCTGAAGAGGCATACAACGAGAGCCATCAAGCGACTAGGAACATCATAGAACAAACAATCGGCGTCCTCAAGCAATGGTTCCGCTGTCTGGATCGCTCCGGGGGAGCCCTCCAGTATTCGCAGGAGCGAGTCTCCCAATTCGTCGTCGTTTGCTGCATGCTGCACAACCTGGCTATCCGCAGGACTCAGGCACTGCCACCTCACATTGGACCACCACCTCAGGAGGAGGAGCAGGAGGAGGAGGAGGAGGAGGAGGACGAGGAGTACCAGCCCAGGAGGGAGGCAGAAGGTCCAAGGGCCGCCCGTCGGCGGCTTATTGACCGTCACTTCTAGGCCCCCTGTCAGGGAATGGCTTGTGCCAATGAAAGAACATGATTGCAGCCGCTCCGCAAGCCCTCAGCCAGTTAAGGCAACAAACACTTCAAAGATCAAACATGGACAATGTGAATAAATAAAATGCTTTATTGTACAAACTCAGGGCCCTTCCCACATGAAAACCAAAAACAGACGAAACCCCCAAAAAACACTCACACACATGACTCACTCCCACAACCTGGGGAGCATTAACAAAAGATGTAAACAAAAATGGCCTTCATCCTCGGCCTTCACAAAACACACATTCCCGAAAACACAACATTTGGACACACCCTCTACTTAGTGGCCCGCGAGGGCGATGCCTTCCGCAAACTTTGGCGGCCCCTGCACGCCCTGCTGCTCCTCCTCAAAGTGAGGCCATTGGCTGTTGCAAGGCTGGGGGCAGGCTCCTGAGGGGCACATGTCGTGACGGCAGATGCCCTTGGGGGTCGGCCTAGACGAGGTCTGGCCGTCGAGGGGCCGGCTGGTGAATGCTGCAGCTGTGGCTGGCCAGCATCAGTCGCTACAGCAGCTCCTGGCAGCTCCACTGGGGGAGTGGCAGTGGCGGCTGGAGGAATGGGGGCAAGCTGACGGATGGCAGGCGCTCGCTGGTCGCCTGAGGCACTGGCACTCGGCCGGGCCAGCACTGCAGCATGCGCACCAATCTGCCGAGGGACAGACCGCTGTGCTGCTGCGGTGCGCCGGGTGCCCTGGCAATGCCTGGCTGACACAGCGAGTGTGGCAGCAGTGAGTGCCCGTGTTGACCTGTTCAGTGACCGCATCAGAGCACCCAGTGACTGCATGGCACCACTGATCACCTGGCCACTCGCTGCCTGAGCTGCCCCGAATTCCGCCCGACTGGTAGCCTGTGAGGCCCCGAACTCGGTCACACTCCGAGACAGGGACTCGATGGCCTCAGGCAACCGTGCCACTACCCCCATGAGCTCCGTGTGCCGGCGCTCCGAGTCCGCGGACAAGTCCTCGAGGCGGCGCATCTCCTCGGCGTTGGCCATCTCCGGACTGGAGGCCGGACTCTCCCTCTGGGGAGAAGGCCGCCGAGCTGGCCGACCCTTCCTGCGTTGCTGGACGCCGCTGGGCCCAGCAATTGGACTCCCCTTCGACCCTTCCCCCCTCTGGGGAGAAGGCCGCTGAGCTTCCACCCCCGTCCCGCGTTTCTGCAGGCCGCGGGTCCCAGGAGCTACCCTCCCCTCTGACACTTCCCCCACGCTCCCCTCCAGGGAAGACGTGTCCCCTACATTGGCATGGGTTGCCGCGGCTGAGGGTTCCCCTGATGGGCCGCCTTCCTCTTGCTCCTCCTCCTCCTCCTCTTCTGAGGGGCTGTCACTGGCAACTTCAGGGACCTCCTCCTCACCATCTGAAAGCAGGAAGGCACAAGAGTAGCTTTAGAGTGAGGAGAGGGCATCAGCGAGGGATGCATGAGTGGTGGCATTCAGCGCATTGGTCGGACAGTGGCAAAGGATGTAGATCTGATGCGCAAGTGGGACGAGAGAGGTCCAAAAGGTGATGTCCTTACCATTGGTGCCCAGAACAGGGTCGGCATCTCCAGATGCAACGGGGCCAATCACCCGGGCACCCATGATGCGCTCCACGCGATGTTGCAGCTCGGTGAGCGGCTGGATCTGGGGTCCGCCTCCCCCGGTCGCATTCCGGCTCCTCTTATTATTGGCCAGCTTGGCCTGCAAGAGAAAGGACGGCCTCTAAGTACAGTGTGTAGCCCTGATCTTGTGTGCACTGCCTCCCATGGTCGAATAGCCTGGCCAGTGTGTAGCCCTGATCTTGTGTGCACTGCCTCCCATGGTCGAATAGCCTGGCCAGTGTGTTAAGTGCACAATGTGCAATTGATGTTCATGAGCGTCCCATAGCTGCTGCATGAGGGCTGGCCATTAGGGCTTTCAGGTCCCTTTGCCCATAATGTGAGGTGCACATGCAAGGATGAGGAGGACACTGGAAAGGGTACTCACCCTGACAATCCTGGCGAGGTCATTCAGCTTTTTGCGGCATTGGACACCGCTCCTGGGGACCTCGCTGTTGGATGACACCTTGGTGGCGACATGCCTCCAGGCTCTCCGGTAAATGCGGGCCGGCGGCTTCCTGCCATTGTCCGGAAACAAAATATGGCGTCTCTTCTCCACAGCACCAACCAGCACCCTCAGATCAAGCTCTGAGAAGCGCTGCGCTCGTTCACGGGCCTTCTCCATGGTTTCAGGCGCTATTTGGGTCCAGCAGCAGTGTTCAGGCCTAGCTGCAGGGCTCCACTATCCAGGGCGTGGCAGCAGACCAAGTCGACCCTTCCCCCTTAAGAGCTGGCCGGCGTCAGGGTGTCTGCTGTCAATCAAGAAATGGCCGCACCTGCGCTGCGTCCGGCCTTGGCGCTCTCGCTCAGCACCTCCGGCTTAGCGCCTAAAGAGAGGCGTGCAGCGCCAGTTTTAGCGCTCGAGCAAACTCTTAGGGCGAAGCTAATGAATATCGGAGAAGTGGCCTCGAATTTGCGCCGGGCGCCCAACTTTACCGCCCCAAAAGTGGCTATAATGAATTTCTAGGCCATAGAATTTACAGCACAGAAATAGTCCATTCAGCCCAACTGGTCCATGTCATTTTTTATGCTCCTCCCGCCCCTCTTCATCTCACTGCATCAGCATATCCTTCTATCCCTTTCTCCCTCATATACTTATCTAGCTTCCCCTTAAATGTATCGATACTATTCGCCTCAACCACTCCTGTGGCAGTGAGTTCCACATTCTCACCACTCTCTGGGTAAAGAAGTTTCTCCTGAACTCTCTATTGGATTTATTAGTGACTATCTTACATTTGTGGTCCCTGGACTTGGTCTCCCCCACAAGTGGAAATATTGACTCTACATCCACCCTATCGAACCCTTTCATAATATTGAAGATCTCTATCAGTTCAACCCTCAGTCTTTTCTTCTCGAGAGAAAAGAGCTCCAGCCCATTCAATCTTTTCTTATAGGTATAACCACTTAGTTCTGGTGTCATTCTTATAAATCTTTCTTGCAAATTCCCCAGTGCCTCTATATCCTTTTTTAAATATGGAGACTGGAACTGTGCACAGTGCTCCAAGTGTGGTCTAACCAAGGTATATGGAAACCAGAACTGTGCACAGTGCTCCAAGTGTGGTCTAACCAAGGTATATGGAAACCAGAACTGTGCACAGTGCTCCAAGTGTGGTCTAACCAAGGTATATGGAGACCAGAACCGTGCACAGTGCTCCAAGTGTGGTCTAACCAAGGTATATGGAAACCAGAACTGTGCACAGTGCTCCAAGTGTGGTCTAACCAAGGTATATGGAGACCAGAACCGTGCACAGTGCTCCAAGTGTGGTCTAACCAAGGTATATGGAGACCAGAACTGTGCACAGTGCTCCAAGTGTGGTCTAACCAAGGTATATGGAAACCAGAACTGTGCACAGTGCTCCAAGTGTGGTCTAACCAAGGTATATGGAAACCAGAACTGTGCACAGTGCTCCAAGTGTGATCTAACCAAGGTATATGGAAACCAGAACTGTGCACAGTGCTCCAAGTGTGGTCTAACCAAGGTATATGGAAACCAGAACTGTGCACAGTGCTCCAAGTGTGGTCTAACCAAGGTATATGGAGACCAGAACCGTGCACAGTGCTCCAAGTGTGGTCTAACCAAGGTATATGGAGACCAGAACCGTGCACAGTGCTCCAAGTGTGGTCTAACCAAGGTATATGGAAACCAGAACTGTGCACAGTGCTCCAAGTGTGGTGTAACCAAGGTATATGGAAACCAGAACTGTGCACAGTGCTCCAAGTGTGGTCTAACCAAGGTATATGGAAACCAGAACTGTGCACAATGCTCCAAGTGTGGTCTAACCAAGGTATATGGAAACCAGAACTGTGCACAGTGCTCCAAGTGTGGTCTAACCAAGGTATATGGAGACCAGAACTGTGCACAGTGCTCCAAGTGTGGTGTAACCAAGGTATATGGGGACCAGAACTGTGCACAGTGCTCCAAGTGTGGTGTAACCAAGGTATATGGAGACCAGAACTGTGCACAGTGCTCCAAGTGTGGTCTAACCAAGGTATATGGAGACCAGAACTGTGCACAGTGCTCCAAGTGTGGTCTAACCAAGGTATATGGAGACCAGAACTGTGCACAGTGCTCCAAGTGTGGTCTAACCAAGGTATATGGAGACCAGAACTCTGCACAGTGCTCCAAGTGTGGTCTAACCAAGGTATATGAACAACAGATCTGTGCACAGTATTCCGAGTCTGTCCAACCAAGTTTAACATAACTTCTCTGCTTTTCAATTCTATTCCTACATAAGACACACACATGTGCAGAGACACATATGTACATACGCACACAGACAAACATACATATATAAACACACACATACACATAGAGGAGACTGTACATGGGCTGTGGGAGGAGATTCAATGGGTGGGCAGAGTCAGTGATAGGGGAGAGTGTACATGGGCTGTGGGAGGAGATTAAATGGGTGGGGAGAGTCAGTGATAGGGGAGAGTGTACATGGGCTGTGGGAGGAGATTAAATGGGTGGATAGAGTCAGTGATAGGGGAGAGTGTACATGGGCTGTGGGAGGAGATTAAATGTGTGGGTAGAGTCAGTGATAGGGGACAGTGTACATGGGCTGTGGGGGGAGATTAAATGGGTGGGGAGAGTCAGTGATAGGGGGGAGTGTACATGGGCTGTGGGAGGAGATTAAATGGGTGGGTAGAGTCAGTGATGGGGAGAGTACATGGGCTGTGGGAGGAGATTAAATGGGTGGGTAGATTCAGTGATGGGGAGGGTGTACATGGGCGGTGGGAGGAGATTAAATGGGTGGGTAGAGTCAGTGATAGGGGAGAGTGTACATGGGCTGTGGGAGGAGATTAAATGGGTGGGTAGAGTCAGTGATAGGGGAGAGTGTACATGGGCTGTGGGAGGAGATTAAATGGGTGGGTAGAGTCAGTGATAGGGGAGAGTGTACATGGGCTGTGGGAGGAGATTAAATGGGTGGGGAGAGTCAGTGACAGGGGAGAGTGTACATGGGCTGTGGGAGGAGATTAAATGGGTGGGTAGAGTCAGTGATAGGGGAGAGTGTACATGGGCTGTGGGAGGAGATTAAATGGGTGGGGAGAGTCAGTGATGGGGGAGAGTGTACATGGGCTGTGGGAGGAGATTAAATGGGTGGGTAGAGTCAGTGGTAGGGGAGATTGTACATGGGCTGTTGGAGGAGATTAAATGGGTGGGGAGAGTCAGTGATAGGGGAGAGTGTACATGGGCTGTGGGAATAGATTAAATGGGTGGGGAGAGTCAGTGATAGGGGAGAGTGTACATGGGCTGTGGGAGGAGATTAAATGGGTGGGGAGAGTCAGTGATAGGGGAGAGTGTACATGGGCTGTGGGAGGAGATTAAATGGGTGGGTAGAGTCAGTGATAGGGGAGAGTGTACATGGGCTGTGGGAGGAGATTAAATGGGTGGGGAGAGTCAGTGACAGGGGAGAGTGTACATGGGCTGTGGGAGGAGATTAAATGGGTGGGGAGAGTCAGTGACAGGGGAGAGTGTACATGGGCTGTGGGAGGAGATTAAATGGGTGGGTAGAGTCAGTGATAGGGGAGAGTGTACATGGGCTGTGGGAGGAGTTTAAATGGGTGGGGAGAGTCAGTGATGGGGGAGAGTGTACATGGGCTGTGGGAGGAGATTAAATGGGTGGGTAGAGTCAGTGGTAGGGGAGCGTGTACATGGGCTGTGGGAGGAGATTAAATGGGTGGGGAGAGTCAGTGAGAGGGGAGAGTGTACATGGGCTGTGGGAATAGATTAAATGGGTGGGGAGAGTCAGTGATAGGGGAGAGTGTACATGGGCTGTGGGAGGAGATTAAATGGGTGGGGAGAGTCAGTGATAGGGGAGAGTGTACATGGGCTGTGGGAGGAGATTAAATGGGTGGGTAGAGTCAGTGATAGGGGAGAGTTTACATGGGCTGTGGGAGGAGATTAAATGGGTGGGTAGAGTCTGTGATAGTGGAGAGTGTACATGGGCTGTGGGAGGAGATTAAATGGGTGGGTAGAGTCAGTGATAGGGGAGAGTGTACATGGGCTGTGGGAGGAGATTAAATGAATGGGGAGAGTCAGTGATAGGGGAGAGTGTACATGGGCTGTGGGAGGAGATTAAATGGGTGGGGAGAGTCAGTGATAGTGGAGAGTGCACATGGGCTGTGGGAGGAGATGAAATGGGTGGAGAGAGTCAGTGATAGTGGAGAGTGTACATGGGCTGTGGGAGGAGATTAAATGGGTGGGTGGAGTCAGTGATAGGGGAGAGTGTACATGGGCTGTGGGAGGAGATTAAATTGGTGGGGGGAGTCAGTGATAGGGGAGAGTGTACATGGGCTGTGGGTGGAGATTAAATTGGTAGGGAGTGTCAGTGATAGCGGAGAGTGTACATGGGCTGTGGAGGAGATTAAATGGGTGGGGAGAGTCAGTGATAGGGGAGAGTGTACACGGGCTGTGGAGGAGATTAAATGGGTGGGGAGAGTCAGTGATAGGCGAGAGTGTACATGGGCTGTGGGAGGAGATTAAATGGGTGCGGGGAGTCAGTGATGGGGGAGAGTGTACATGGGCTGTGGGAGGAGATTAAATGGGTGGGTAGAGTCAGTGATAGGGGAGAGTGTACATGGGCTGTGGGAGATTAAATGGGTGGGGAGAGTTAGTGATAGGGGAGAGTGTACATGGGCTGTGGGAGGAAATTAAATGGGTGGGGAGATTCAGTGATAGGGGAGAGTGTACATGGGCTGTGGGAGGAGATTAAATGGGTGGGGAGAGTCAGTGATAGGGGAAAGTGTACATGGGCTGTCGGAGGAGATTAAATTGGCGGGGAGATTCAGTGATAGAGGAGAGTGTACATGGACTGTCGGAGGAGATTAAATGGGTGGGGAGATTCAGTGATAGGGGAGAGTGTACATGGGCTGTGGGGGGAGATTAAATGGGTGGGGAGAGTCAGTGATAGAGGAGAGTGTACATGGGCTGTGGGAGGAGATTAAATGGGTGGGGAGAGTCAGTGATGGGGGAGAGTGTACATGGGCTGTGGGAGGAGATTAAGTGGGTGGGGAGATTCAGTGATAGGGGAGAGTGTACATGTGCTGTGGGAGGAGATTAAATGGGTGGGGGGAGTCAGTGATAGGGGAGAGTGTACCTGGGCTGTGGGAGGAGATTCAATGGGTGGGGAGAGTCAGTGATGGGGGAGAGTGTACATGGGCTGTGGGTGGAGG
The DNA here is from genome assembly GCF_052327205.1 of Somniosus microcephalus. Classification (NCBI taxonomy): domain Eukaryota; kingdom Metazoa; phylum Chordata; class Chondrichthyes; order Squaliformes; family Somniosidae; genus Somniosus; species Somniosus microcephalus. Next base: position 71,202,224 of record NW_028225179.1, read on the forward strand.
CTAATGGATTGGAAGAGTCTATAGATACTAAAGATAATCGATATTTCGCTATGGAATATGAACTCTCGTACAAACACAGGGGAGATGAGGGTTGAATCCAATGACGTTTCTCCTTTTTCCTTTCTAGAAATTTCCGAGTGTTTCCGCGTGAACGGTGCCGATTACCGTGGCGACCAGAACCAGACCTCAGTGGTTAGCGGAAAGCCATGCCTGTACTGGAACCAGACACGCCAACACACCTACAACACGCTCAAGTATCCCAACAGAGAGTGGGGCCTTGGCAACCACAATTACTGCCGGTTAGTAGCCGTGTGGTGGACCTTTAGGTGGGGACAGTCACTCCATCGAGTAAGGCCGCATTAAAGAGACGAACGGGATATTGTCCTTTATCCCAAGGGGGGCTGGAATACAAAGGGGTGGAAGTTGTGCTTCGGCTGTACAGAGCTCTGGTCAGACCCTGCCTGGAGTTACTGCGTTCAGTTCTGGGCACCGCCCCTCAGGAAGGACATATTGGCCTTGGAGGGGGAGCAGCGCAGATTCACCTGAATGATACCGGGGGCTAAAAGGACTAAATTATGAGGCCAGGTTGCATAGACTGGGCTTGTACTCCCTCGAGTATAAAAGATTAAGAGGTGATCTGAGTGAGGTGTTTAAGATGATTAAAGGAATTGATCGGGTAGATAGAGAGAAATATAAGAACATAAGAAATAGGAGCAGGAGTGGGCCATACGGCCCCTTGAGTCTGCTCCACCATTCATAACAAGAAATAGGAGCAGGAGTGGGCCATACGGCCCCTCGAGCCTGCTCTGCCATTCAATAAGATCATCGACCTCAACTCCACTTTCCCGCCCGATCTCCATATCCCTCGATTCCCCTAGAGTCCAAAAATCTATCGATCTCAGTCTTGAATATACTCAAAGACTCAGCATTCACAGCCCTCTGGGGCAGAGAATTCTAAAGACTCACAACCCTCTGAGTGAAGAAATTCCTCCTCTTAATCTTAAATGGCCGACCCATTATCCTGAGACTATGCCCTCTAATTCTAGACCCTCCAGTCAGGGGAAACAACCTCTCAGCATCTACCCTGTCAATCCCCTTCAGAATCTTGTATGTTTCAATGAGATCCCCTCTCATTCTTCTAAACTCCAGAGAGTATCGGCCCATTCTACACAATCTCTCCTCATAGGACAGCCCTCTCATCCCAGGGATCAATCTAGTGAACCTTCGTTGCACCGCCTCCAAGGCAATGATATCCTTCCTTAGATAAGGAGACCAGAACTGTGCACAGTGCTCTAGGTGTGGTCTCACCAAGGCCCTGTACAATTGTAGCAAGACTTCCTTACTCTTTTATACTCCAACCCCCTTGCAATAAAGGCCAACATGCCATTTCCCTTCCTTGTTGCTTGCTGTACCTGCATGCTAACTCTCGGTGTTTCCTGTACGAGGACACCCAAACCTCTCTCAACACCAACATTTAATAGTTTCTCACCATTTAAAATATAACCTGCTTTCTATTCTTCCTGCCAAAGTGAATAACATTTCAGGTCGATGCCATCGACTTAAAATGTTAACTCTGCTTCACTTTCCACAGATGCTGCCTGACCTGCTGAGTATTTCCTGCGTTTTCTGTTTTTATTTCAGATTTCCAGCATCTGCAGTATTTTGCTTTTGTATTAGCAGGTAAATGGAGTTGAGCTGTGAAAGGCGGTACAGGCTGGAGGGGCGGAATGGTCTCCTCCTGTTCCTATGTACTGATCAGCCAAGATTTAATTGAATAGCAGTACAGGCTGGAGGGGCTGAACGGCCTCTTCCGGTTCCTATATTCCTATGCCCTCCTATGTACCCCCCTTCCCATGGCAGTCCTCTGCTTGGTAACTAGCCATGGAGTACCTCCCTACCCTCCAGTGTTGGGTAGGGTGATGACCAGTCCATGGTACTCTGCTGCATTCTGAAGATGCCAAGATCTTGAAATGACCCTTGACCGTATTGCTTTGTCTCATAGTTTAATGCAACCATTTTTAAATGGGCGCCGGCATTGCTACACAGCAGTATTGAGCATTGGCCTGGAGAACTGACAGCAGGAATGCCCAGGCTCAAGGATTTGAGCGCCCCATGGCTCTGAGTGCAGTGATTACCCCCTTGGGTGCCCACAGTTCTGAACGTAACATATCTCATTCCCAAATTATCCCAACTGTGTGTACCCAATCCCCATCAAGGGACCATCCCCGGATATCCCTCCTACATCTGCACAATCCCTGGATATCCCTGTTGTATCTCTCCAATCCATGGATATCCCTGTTGCATCTCTCCAATCCATGCATATCCCTCCTGTATCTCTTCAATCTCTGGATATCCCTCCTGTATCTCTTCAATCTCTGGATATCCCTCCTGTATCTCTTCAATCCCTGGATATCCCTCCTGTATCGCTCCAATTCCCGGGAATCCCATGCCCTCCAGATCGCCTACATTGATGCTTTTCCTTGCTCCGCAGGAATCCGGATGGGGACGTCCAGCCTTGGTGTTATGTCTCGGAGAACGAGGAAGGGATTTACTGGAAGTACTGCAACATCCCAAGCTGTAGCAGTGAGTATTCCTTGCCCAGAGCCCTATCAGAAAGACAAGAAAGAACTTGCATTTCTATAGCACCTTTCACCACCTCAGGACACCCCAAAGCACTTCACAGCCAATAAAATGCTTTGAAGTATAGTCACTGTTGCAATGTAGGAGTTGATTTGCACAGAGCAAGATCCCACAAACAGAACTGCGATAATGACCAGATAATCTGTTTTAGTGACATTGGTTGAGGGATAAATGCTGGCCCTGGGACACCGGGGAGATCTCCCCCTGCTCTTCTTCCAATAGTGGCCATGGAATTTTTTACATCCACCTGAGGGGGCAGACAGGGCCTCATTTTAACGTCTCATCCGAAAGACGGCACCACCAACAGTGTGGCGCTCCCTCAGTACTGCCCCTCCGACAGTGCAGCGCTCCCTCAGTACTGACCCTCCGACAGTGCAGCGCTCCCTCAGTACTGCCCCTCCGACAGTGCGGCGCTCCCTCAGTACTGCCCCTCCGACAGTGCAGCACTCCCTCAAAACTGCCCCTTCGACAGTGCAGCGCTCCCTCAGTACTGCCCCTCCGACAGTGCAGCGCTCCCTCAGTACTGCCCCTCCGACAGTGCAGCGCTCCCTCAGTACTGCCCCTCCAACAGTGCAGCGCTCCCTCAGTACTGCCCCTCCGACAGTGCAGCGCTCCCACAGTACTGCCCCTCTGACAGTGCAGCGCTCACCAACATGTCCACGCGCCCTTGCACACTCACGCACAGACGCACACGCTCACACTTCCTGACAGTGAACCCCCCCCCCCCGGGATACGCTGTGAGTGTTGCTGCCCCTTTTGTGTGTGTACCGCGGATACAGCCAGACCTTTGCTCACCGCCCTCTCCCTGTGCTCTGATCCCGGCAGTGCCCGGCTACGTGGGCTGTTTCTTGGACTCGGGGAACCCGCCCGCGCTGAGCGGCAGCAGTGGCACCTCCACCAAGCTCACGGTCCAGGTCTGCATCCGCTTCTGTCGCAAGAAAGGCTACAAGGTAAGGACTGCCGGAGCGGCCCGGGGAAACCGCATGTGCATCTGTGTGTCTGTGCGAGTGGGGCTGTGTGCGTGTGAGTGTGTGTCTGTCCGCATTTATGTGCACGTGTATATATACTTGTGACACGCATGTGAGTGTGTGTGCGCGCTCGAGTGTGAGAGTGTGGGTGTGCGAGCGTGTGCATGAGTGCACGCATGTGAGTGTGAATGTGAGCATGCGTGTGAGTGTCTATGTGCGTGCGTGTTTGCGTGCAAGGTATTGTGCGCATGAGTACATGCGAGTGTGAATGTGAGTGCATGCGTGCAAGTGTGAATATGTGTGCGCGTGCGAGTGTGTGCATGCGAGTCCTTACCTAAGAAAGGATATACTTGCCATAGAGGGAGTGCCGCGAAGGTTCACCAGACTGATTCCTGGGATGGCAGGACTGTCGCATGATGAGAGATTGGGTCTACTAGGCCTGTATTCACTAGAGTTTAGAAGAATGAGAGGGGGATCTCATTGAAACGTATAAAATTCTGACAGGGCAAGACAGACTGGATGCATGGAGGATGTTTCCCCTGCCAGGGGGGTCTAGAATGAGGGGTCACAGTCTCAGGATATGGGGTAGGACATTTAGGACTGAGATGAGGAGAAATTTCTTCACTCAGAGGGTGGTGAACCTGTGGAATTCTCTACCACAGAAGGCTGTTGAGGCCAAGTCACTGAATATATTTAAGAAGGAGATAGATAGATTTCTAGACACAAAAGGCATCAAGGGGTATGGGGAGAGCGCGGGAATATGTTATTGAGATAGAGGATCAGCCATGATCATATTGAATGGCGGAGCAGGCTCGAAGGGCCGAATGGCCTAATCCTGCTCCTATTTTTCTATGTTTCTATGTTTGAGTGTGTGAGTGTGCGTGCATGCATGTGAGTGTGAATGTGACGGAGTGTGAGCGTGTGTCTGCGTGCAAGTGTGAGCGTGTGTGCATGCATGTGTGTGTCTGCCTGTGCTCCAGTGCAGGTGAGTGTGCGAGCGTGGCTGTAAGTGTGAGTGTGCAGCGATCGGTCTCGGCTGCCATGCCCACCATGGTTGAACAGTCACTGTGGAAGCTCGCACGGGGGGGAGGTGCTGGGGGTGGTGGGGGTGACGGGCTGAATGGGGTTGGGCCACGTTGACGTTGAGTCTGATTGGCTGTCCCCTGTTGTCAGTACGCAGGTGTCGAGGCTGGGTACGCCTGTTTCTGCGGCAACGCGGTCGACCTGAGCAAGAAGGAGCGGGTGAGCGCGGTGGAGTGCGACCAGGTCTGCTTCGGCAAGTCCAGCGAGCTGTGTGGCGGGGACGGCCGCATCGGAATATACGATGGTGAGGAGGCTCCTCCAACAGGGCAGTGAGTGACCCACACACAGAGCAGGAAAGGCCCAGATTCTGCTCCTGATCACTGCCCAGTCAGTTCTGTTGGAAAGTGTGAACGAGTGAGTGACTGTGTCTGAGTGTGTGAGTGTGTCTGTATCTTTATATTCATTCACGGGATGTGGGCATCGCTGGCAAGGCCAGCATTTATTGCCCATCCCTAGTTGCCCTTGAGAAGGTGGTGGTGAGCTGCCTTCTTGAACTGCTGCAGTCCGTGTGGTGAAGGTGCTCCCACAGTGCTGTTAGGGAGGGAGTTCCAGGATTTTGACCCAGCGACGATGAAGGATTGGCGATATACTTCTAAGTCAGGGTGGTGTGTGACTTGGAGGGGAACTTGGAGGTGGTGGTGTTCCCATGCGCCTGCTGCCCTTGTCCTTCTAGGTGGAAGAGGCCGCGGGTTTGGGAGGTGCTGCCGAAGAAGCCTTGGCGAGTTGCTGCAGTGCATCTTGTAGATGGTACAGACTGCAGCCACGGTACGCCGGTGGTGAAGGGAGTGAATGTTTAAGGTGGTGGATGGGGTGCCAATCAAGCGGGCTGCTTTGTCCTGGATGGTGTTGAGTTTCTCGAGTGTTGTTGGAGCTGCACTCATCCAGGCAAATGGAGAGTATTCCATCACACTCCTTACTTGTGCCTTGTAGATGGTGGAAAGGCTTTGGGGAGTCAGGAGGTGAGACACTTGTCGCAGAATACCTAGCCTCTGACCTGCTCTTGTTGCCACAGTATTTATGTGGCTGGTCCAGTTAAGTTTCTGGTCAATGGTGACCCCCAGGATGTTGATGGTGGGGGATTCAGCGATGGTAATGCCATTGAATGTCATGGGGCGGTGGTTAGACTCTCGCTTGTTGGAGATAGTCATTGCCTGGCATTTGTGTGGCACGAATGTTACCTGCCACTTATCAGCCCAAGCCTAAATGTCGTCTTGCTACATGCGGGCATGGACTGCTTCATTATCTGAGAAGTTGCGAATGGAACTGAACACTGTGTAGTCATCATCGAACATCCCTATTTCTGACCTTATGATAGAGGGAAGTTCATTGATGAAGTGTCTGTGTGTGTCTGAGTGTGTGTGTGCCTCAGTGTGAGTGTGTCTGAGTGTGAGTGTGTGTGTGTCTGGGTATGTGAGTGTGTGTCTGAGTATGTGTGTGCCTGAGTGTGAGTGTGTGTGTGTGGGGGTATGTGAGTGTGTGTGTGTGTATCTGAGTGTGTGTGTCTGAGTGTGAGTGTGTCTGGGTATGTGAGTGTGCCTGAGTCTGAGTGCATGTCTGTCTGAGTGTGAGTGTGTCTGAGTGTGTGTGTGTCTTAGTGTGTGCCTGAGTGTGAGTGTGTCTGAGTGAGTGTGTGTCTGAGTGTGTGTCTGAGTGTGAGTGTGTCTGAGTGAGTGTGAGTGTGCCTGAGTGTGAGTGTGTGTCTGAGTGAGTGTGTGTCTGAGTGTGTGTCTGAGTGTGAGTGTGTCTGAGTGTGTGTCTGAGTGTGAGTGTGTCTGAGTGAGTGTGAGTGTGTCTGAGTGTGAGTGTGTCTGAGTGTGAGTGTGTCTGAGTGTGTGTGTCTGAGTGTGAGTGTGTCTGAGTGAGTGTGAGTGTGTCTGAGTGTGAGTGTGTCTGAGTGAGTGTGAGTGTGTCTGAGTGTGAGTGTGTCTGAGTGAGTGTGTGTCTGAGTGAGTGTGAGTGTGTTTCTGAGTGTGAGTGTGTCTGAGTGTGAGTGTGTCTGAGTGAGTGTGAGTGTGTCTGAGTGTGAGTGTGTGTCTGAGTGTGAGAGTGTGTCTGAGTGAGTGTGTTTCTGAGTGTGTGTCTGAGTGTGAGTGTGTCTGAGTGAGTGTGAGTGTGTCTGAGTGTGAGTGCGTCTGAGTGAGTGTGTGTCTGAGTGTGTGTCTGAGTGTGAGTGTGTCTGAGTGAGTGTGAGTGTGTCTGAGTGTGAGTGTGTGTCTGAGTGAGTGTGTGTCTGAGTGTGAGTGTGTCTGGGTGAGTGTGAGTGTGTCTGAGTGTGAGTGTGTGTCTGAGTGAGTGTGTGTCTGAGTGTGAGTGTGTGTCTGAGTGAGTGTGTGTCTGAGTGTGTGTCTGAGTGTGAGTGTGTCTGAGTGTGAGTGTGTCTGAGTGAGTGTGTGTCTGAGTGTGTGTGTGGCTGAGTGAGTGTGAGTGTGTCTGAGTGTGAGTGTGTGTCTGAGTGAGTGTGTGTCTGAGTGTGAGTGTGTGTCTGAGTGAGTGTGTGTCTGAGTGTGTGTCTGAGTGTGAGTGTGTCTGAGTGTGAGTGTGTCTGAGTGTGAGTGTGTCTGAGTGTGAGTGTGTGTCTGAGTGAGTGTGTGTCTGAGTGTGAGTGTGTCTGAGTGTGTGTGTGTCTGAGTGTGTGTCTGAGTGTGTGTGTGTGTCTGAGTGAGTGTGTGTGTGTCTGAGTGAGTGTGAGTGTGTCTGAGTGTGTGTGTCTGAGTGTGAGTGTGTGTCTGAGTGAGTGTGTGTCTGAGTGTGAGTGTGTCTGAGTGTGTGTCTGAGTGTGTGTCTGAGTGTGTGTGTGTCTGAGTGTGTGTCTGAGTGTGTGTGTGTCTGAGTGAGTGTGTGTGTGTCTGAGTGAGAGTGAGTGTGAGTGTGTCTGAGTGAGTGTGAGTGTGAGCATTTCCACATCAGATGAAGGCCTGATTGGTGCGGGTTGGTGATGCCCTGCTGACACTCACTGTCTGGGAACCATGGGTGAGGTTCCACCCAACCTACCCCACCAACCTCCCGCCCCCCCGCAGGAGATGGTTGAGAAGGTGGAGGAGGGCAGGAGGAGGGGGTTGAGGTAAAAGAGCGAGGAAGAGGGGGAGAAGGTTGAGGAGGAGTAGGGGGCTGAGGAGGAGGAGCAGGGGGATTGAGGAGGAGGATTGGAGGAGGGGGCGGATTGGAGGAGATGGATGGGAGGAGGAGGGGGGTTGAGGAGGAGGAGGAAGAGGTTGAGGAGGAGGGGATTGAGGAGGAGATGGTTGAGGAGGAGGGGAGGTGGGAAAAAAGGACTGGAGGAGGATGGGATTGAGGAGGAGGAAGGGTTTGGGGAGGAGGACGGTGTTGAGAAGGAGGGGATGAGAAGGAGGGGGTAGGAGGACCGTAGGAGAAGGGAGTTGAAGAGAAGGAGGGGGATGCGGAGGAGGGGGGTGTAGGGATAAAACCCCTTGTGAGGAGCCCACAGGTTCCTGATGACCTGTTTTCCCCCTCTCCAGTGTCAGTGGGAGCCTGCGAGGGGAACGCTACGGCAGTGAGCGGGGTCATCTACTCGCCCAACTTCCCCGATAACTACGGGGCCGACAGTAACTGCACCTGGACCCTTCGACCCCCGGAGGCGGAGCACGTGGAGCTGGACTTCCGGCTGTTCGAGGTCCGAGACGGAAACGACCGCTTGGAGATCCGGGACGGGCACAGTAACCGAGTGCTGGCGACGTTCAACGGGCACCGGCGGCCAACCAAGAGCATGGTCTTCCACACCAACTTCCTCACCATCCACTTCCAATCTGACCAGATACTTCACGCTCAAGGATTCGCCCTGCTCTTCAAAGGTGAGATACAGAGTAAATCTCCCTCTTCAATGTCCCATCAAACATTCCCAGGGCAGGTACAGCACGGGTGACATATACAGTGTGACACCGGGTCCCAGAGGGGGAAAGGACAGTGTATCTAACACACTGTGACACCTGGGCCCAGAGGGGGAAAGGACAGTGTATCTAACACACTGTGTCACCCAGTCACAGAGGGGGAAACCACGGTGTATCTAATGCACTGTGACACCTGGTCCCAGAGGGGGAAATGACAGAGTATCTAACGCACTGTGACACCCGGTCCCAAGGGGAAACGACAGTGAATCTAACGCACTGTGACAACTGGTCCCAGAGGGGGAAAGGACAGTGTATCTAACGCACTGTGATAACTGGTCCCACAAGGGGAAATGACAGTGTAGCTAACGCACTGAGACACCCGGTCCCAAGGGGAAAGGAGAGTGTATCTAATGCACTACAACACCCTGGTCCCAGAGGGGGAAAGGACAGAATATCTAATGCACTGTGACTCCCAGTCCCGCAGGGTGAAAGGACAGTGTATCTAACACACTGTGACATCCGGTCCCAGAGACGGAAAGGACAGTGTATCGAACGCACTGTGACACCCAGTCCCAGAGGGGGAAAGGACAGTGTATCTAACACACTGTGACACCGGGTCCCAGAGGTGGAAAGTACAGTGTATCTAACGCACTGTGACTCCCAGTCCCAAGCGGAAGGGACAGTATATCTATTGCACTGTGACACCCGGTCCCAGAGACGGAAAGGACAGTGTATCGAACACACTGTGACACCCGGTCCCAGAGGGGGAAAGGACAGTGTATCGAACACACTGTGACACCCGGTCCCAGAGGGGGAAAGGACAGTGTATCTAACGCACTGTGACACCCGGTCCCAGAGGGGGAAAGGACAGTGTATCTAATGCACTGTGACACCCAGTCCCAGAGGGGGAAAGTACAGTGTTTCTAATGCACTGTGACACCTGGTTCCAGAGAGGGAAAGGACAGTGTATCTAACACACTGTGACACCCAATCCTAGACGGGGAAAGGACAGTGTATCTAACGCACTGTGACACCTGGTCCCACATGGGGAAAACTCAGTGTATCTAACGCACTGTGACACCCAGTCCCAGAGGGGGAAAGGACAGTGTATCTAATGCACTGTGACACCCAGTCCCAGAGGGGGAAAGTACAGTGTTTCTAATGCACTGTGACACCTGGTTCCAGAGAGGGAAAGGACAGTGTATCTAACACACTGTGACACCCAATCCTAGACGGGGAAAGGACAGTGTATCTAACGCACTGTGACACCCGGTACCAGAGGAGGAAAGGACAGTGTATCTAACGTACTGTTACAGCTGGTCCCAGAGGAGGAAAGGACAGTGTATCTAACACACTGTGATACCTGGTCCCAGAGGGGGAAAGGACAGTGTATCTAACGCACAGTGACACCCGGTCCCAGAAGGGGAAAGGACAGTGTATCTAACACACTGTGACACCCGGTCCCAGAGGGGGAAAAGACAGTGTATCTAACGCACTGTGACACCCGGTCCCAGAGGGGGAAAAGACAGTGTATCTAACGCAGTGTGACACCCAGTCCCAGAGGGGGAATGGACAGTATATCTAACGCACTGTGACACCTGATCCTGGAGGGGGAAAGGACAGTGTATCTAACGCACTGAGGCATCCTGTCCCAGAGGTGGAAAGGACAGTGTATCTAACTCTCTGTGACACCCGGTCCCAGAGGGAGAAATGACAGTCTGTCTAACGCACTGTGACACCCGGTCCCAGAGCGGGTAAGGACAGTATATCTAATGCACTGTGACACCTGGTCCCAGAAGTGGAATGGACAGTGTAACTTACACAATGAGACACCCGGTCCCAGAGGGTGAAAGGGTAGTTTATTTAACGCAATGTGACACCCGGTCCCAGAGTGGGAAAGGACAGTCTATCTAACAACCTGTGACACCCGGTCCCAGAGGGGGAATGGACTGTGTATCTAACGCACTGTGACACCCGGTCCCAGAGGGGGAAAGGACAGTGTATCTAACGCACTGTGACACCCGGTCCCAGAGGGGGAAAGGACAGTGTATCTAATGCACTGTGACACCTGATCCTAGAGGGGGAAAGGACAGTGTATCTAACGCACTGTGACACCAAGTCCCAGAGGGGGAAAGGGCAGTTTATCTAATGCACTGTGACACCCGGTCCCAGAGGGGGAAAGGACAGTCTATCTAACGCACTGTGACACCCAGTCCCAGAGCGGGTAAGGACAGTATATCTAATGCACTGTGACACCCGGTCCCAGAGGGGAAATGGACAGTGTATCGAACGCACTGTGACACCCGGTCCCAGAGGGTGAAAAGACAGTGTGTCTAATGCACTGTGACTCCCGGTCCCAGAGGGGGAAAGGACAGTGTATCTAACACACTGTGACACCCGGTCCCAGAGGGGGAAAGGACAGTGTATCTAACACACTGTGACACCCGGTCCCAGAGGGGGAAAAGACAGTGTATCTAATGCACTGTGACACCCGGTCCCAGAGGGGGAATGGACAATATATCTAATGCACTGTGACACCTGATCCTAGAGGGGGAAAGGACAGTGTATCTAACACACTGTGACACCCGGTCCCAGAGGGGGAAAAGACAGTGTATCTAACGCACTGTGACACCCAGTCCCAGAGGGGGAATGGACAATATATCTAATGCACTGTGACACCTGATCCTAGAGGGGGAAAGGACAGTGTATCTAACGCACTGTGACACCTGGTTCCAGAGGGGGAAAGGACAGTGTATCCAACACACTGTGACACCTGGTTCCAGAGGGGGAAAGGACAGTGTATCTAACGCACTGTGACACCCGGTCCCAGAGGGGGAAAAGACAGTGTATCTAATGCACTGTGACACCCAGTCCCAGAGGGGGAATGGACAATATATCTAATGCACTGTGACACCTGATCCTAGAGGGGGAAAGGACAGTGTATCTAACGCACTGTGACACCTGGTTCCAGAGGGGGAAAGGACAGTGTATCTAACACACTGAGACAACCGGTCGCCGAGGGGGAATGGACAGTGTATCTAATGCTTTGTGACACCCGGTCCCAGAGGGAGGAAGGACAGTGTATCTAACACACTGTGACACTCGGTCCCAGATGGGGAAAGGACAGTGTATCTAACACACTGAGACTCCCTGTCCCAGAGGGGGAAAGGGCAGTTTATCTAACGCACTGTGACACCCGGTCCCAGAGGGGGAAAGGACAGTGTATCTAACGCACTGTGACACCCGGTCCCAGAGGGGGAAAGGACAATGTATCTAACACATTCTGAGACCTGGTCCCAGAGGGGGAAAGGACAGTGTATCTAACACACTGTGACACCCGGTCCCAGAGGGGGAAAGGACAGTGTATCTAACACACTGTGACACCCAGTCCCAGAGGGGGAAATGACAGTGTATCTAAAGCACTGTGACACCCGGTCCCAGAAGGGGAAAGGACAGTGTATCTAACGCACTGTGTCACCCGGTCCCAGAGGGGGAAAGGATAGTGTATCTAACACACTGCGACACCCGGTCCCAGAGGGGGAAAGGACAGTGTATCTAACGCACTGTGTCACCCGGTCCCAGAGGGGGAAAGGACAGTGTATCTAACGCACTGTGTCACCCGGTCCCAGAGGGGGAAAGGACAGTGTATCTAACGCACTGTGTCACCCGGTCCCAGAGGGGGAAATGACAGTGTGTCTAACGCACTGTGACACGTGGTCCCAGAGGTGGAAAGGACAGTGCCGACTATAGTGGGGCGAGCTCGACTATTTGAGTTCTTGTGTCTGTGGTCAATATTTATTCCTTGTAAAATTGGCAGTACCTCCTAAATGAAAGCAGATGGATTTCTGGAGCCTGCTGCATGCCTGGAACAAAAATCAAATGTTTCGTGTCTCTGTTGTGGTTTTTGGCTGCATTTTAACTGGGGTACTGTCTCTCTGTGTTTGCCAATCCCAATGTTCGAATCATCAACAGCAACAGCAACTTGCATTAATAAAGCGCCTTTAGCATATTAAAACGCTCCAAGGTGCTTCACAGGAGCAATTATGAAACTAACTTTGACATCGAGCCACATAAGGAGATGTGAGGGTGGAGGAGCAAAAGTTTGGTCAAAGAGATAGCTTTTAAGGAGGGTCTTAAAGGAGGAGAGAGAGGTAGAGAAGTTCGGGGAGGGAATTCCAGTGAAGGCACAACTGCCAATGCTGGAGTGATGGAAATCAGGGATACGCAAGAGGCCAGAATTGGAGGAGCGCAGAGATCCCAGTGGGTTGTGTGGTGGAGGAGTTTACAGAGATTGGGTGGGGGTGGATGCGAGGACATGGAGGGGTTTGAAAACAAGGATGCGAATTTTAAAATCGAGTCATTGCCAGATCGGGAGCCAATATAGGGCCATTGGGTGAACATAGAAACATAGAAGATAGGAGCAGGAGTAGGCCATTCGGCCCCTCGAGCCTGCTCCGCCATTTAATGAGATCATGGCTGATCATCCAAATTCAGTACCCTGTCCCTGCCTTCTCCCCATACCCCTTGAACCCAAGAAATATATCTAACTCCTTCTTGAATGTATTTAATAAGTTGGCCTCAACTACCTTCTGTGGCAGAGAATTCCACAGGTTCACCACTCTCTGGGTGAAGAAATTCCTCCTCATCTCAGTCCTAAATGGCTTGCCCCTTATCCTTAGACTGTGACCCCTGGTTCTGGACTCCCCCGCCATCGGGAACATCCTTCCTGCATCTAGTCTGTCTAGTCCTGTTGGAATTTTATAAGTTTCAATGAGATCCCCTCTCATTCTTCTAAACTCCAGCGAGTATAAGCCAAATCGACCCAATCTCTCCTCATACGTCATTCCTGCCATCCCAAGTATCAGTCTGGTGAATCTTCGCTGCACTCCCTCCATGGCAAGAACATCCTTCCTCAGATAAGGCGACCAAAACTGCACACAATACTCAAGGTGTGGTCTCACCAAGGCCCTGTACAACTGCAGCAAGACATCCTTGCTTCTGTACTCGAACCCTCTCGCTATGAAGGCCAACATACCATTTGCCTTCTTAACCGCCTGCTGCACCTGCATGCTTACCTTCAGCGACTGGTGCACAAGGACACCCAGGTCTCATTGCACTTCCCCTTCTCCCAATCTATTGCCGTTCAGATAATAATCTGCCTTCCTGTTTTTGCCACCAAAGTGGATAACCTCGCATTTATACACATTGTACTGCATCTGCCCAATCGCCCAACCTGTCCAAATCGTACTGGAGTTTCTCTGCATCCTCCTCACAGCACACACGCCCACCCAGCTTTGTGTCGTCTGCAAACTTGGAGATATTACATCTAGTTCCCTCATCTAGATCATTAATGTATATTGTGAACAGCTGGGGTCCAAGCACCGATCCCTGCGGTACCCCACTAGTCACTGCCTGCCACTCGGAAAAAGACCCGCTTATTCCAACTCTTTGCTTCCTGTCTGCCAACCAGTTCTCTGTCCAAGTCAGTACCTTACCCCCAATCCCATGTGCTTTAACTTTACACGCTAATCTCTTATGCGGGACTTGTGTGAGATGGGACACGGGGCAGCAGAGTTATGGATGAGCTCAAGTTTACGGAGCATGAAAGATTGGAGGCCAGCCGGGAGAGCATTAGAATAGTCGTGTCTGGAGGAGACAAAGGCATGGATGAGGGTTTCAGCAGCAGATGAGCTGAGGCAGGGGTGGAGACGGACGATGTTCCGGAGGTGGAAGTAGGCGGTCTTGGTGATGGAGAGGACGCGGGGTCGGAAGCTCAACTCGGCCGCCGAGGTTGCGAATGGTCAGGCTCAGCCTCAGACAGCGAGCAGCAACAGGTTGGCGATTGACGACCTTTCTTCTGACCCACCTTGCTTTGCGCTTTGACCCAGGGCTCCGGGACAATTCGTCGCAGGATGACGATGGCAGAGGCTCCGCAGGATTCCCCCAGTTGCCCCCCACCGCGGCCGAGAGGCTGAACTCCAGCATCTCCACGGGGAAGGTGACCACCATCGCAGGTAAGGGCCCTTCGCGATCCTTCTGGAGACAGGATGAGGGGGGCGGGGGGGGTGGTGGGGCGGGAGCTCGCGAGGGGAGTCAGCAACCAACTGGACAAAACGTTGGAGCTTCTAAAACAGGCGGGCGTACAAAATAGAAAGCAAGAGAGGAGGAAAAGAAAGGAAGGAGAGAAAGACTTGCATTTTTATAGCGCCTTTCACGACCACCGGACGTCTCAAAGCGCTTTACAGTCAATGAAGTACCTTTTTTTGAAGTGGAGTCACTGTTGTAATGTGGGAAACGTGACAGCCAATTTGCGCACAGCAAGCTCCCACAAACAGCAATGTGATAATGACCAGATTATCTGCTTTTGTTATGTTGGTTGAGGGATAAATATTGGCCCCAGGACACCAGGGAAAACTCCCCTGCTCTTCTTCGAAATAGTGGCCATGGGATCTTTTACGTCCACCTGAGAGAGCAGACACGGCCGCGGTTTAACGTCTCATCCGAAAGACGGCACCTCCCGACAGTGCAGCACTCCCTCGGCACTGCTCTAGAGTGTCAGCCTAGCTTTATGTGCTCAAGTCCTTGGAGTGGGACTGGAACCCACAACCTTCTGACTCAGAGACAAGTGTGCTACCCACTGAGCCACAGCTGATACTGTGAAGAAAAAAGGAGGCAAAGAAAGGGAAATAAAAAGGAGGAAAAGAAGGGAAAGAAAGAATGGAGGGAAAAAAAGGAGGAAAGGAAAGAAAGGAGGGAAAGAAAGAAAGATAGGAACAGAAAGAGAGAAGGAAAAGAAAGAAAGGAGAGGAAGAACGAAAGGAGGGAAAGAAAGAAAGAAAGAAGGAGGGATTAAAGGGACAGTGGCAGCATGGATTCAAAATTGGCCTAGGGTTAGAAAGCAGAGAGTGGTGGTAAGCGGTTGTTTTTCAGACTGGAGGGAGGTATACAGTGGTGTCCCCCAGGGGTCAGTAGCAGGACTGTAGATAGATATTAATGACTTGGACTTGGGTGTACAGGGCACAATTTCAACGTTTTCAGTTGACACGAAACTCGGAAACGTGGTAAACAATGAGGAGGACAGTAAGAGACTTCAGGAGGACACAGACAGACTGGTGAAATGGGTAGACACGTGGCAGATGAAATTTGAACCAGAGCAGTGTGAAGTGATACATTTTTGTAGGAAGAATGAGGAGAGGCAATATGAAGTAAATGGTACAATTTTAATGGGTTACAGGGACAGGGAGACCTGGGGGTGTAGGTACACAAATCTTTGAAGGTGGCAGGACAAGTTGAGAAGGCTGGTTAAAAAGCATACGGGATCCTTGTCTTTATAAATAGAGTACAAAAGCAAGGAAGTTATGATAAACTTTTATGAAACTCTGGTTAGGGCCCAGCTGGAGTATTGTGTTCAATTCTGGACACCGCACCTTAAGAAGGATGTCAAGGCCTTAGAGAAAGTGCAGAAGAGATTGACTAGAATGGTACCAGGGATTGAGGGGCCTCAGTTATGTGGGGAGACTGGAGAAGCTGAGATTGTTCTCCTTAGAGCGGAGAAGGTTAAGAGGAGATTGACCAGAATGGTACCAGGGATGAGGGATGTAATGTATACAACATTGAAGGGACTACTTTGTTTTGTGGATGTACATCCTTAGTTGCGAGCATATATAACAGACGCGCATCGATTTGTATAGTCAGTGCCGAAGTTCCAGTTACCCAGTAAAGATCACTTGAAGTTACTCTCAGTCTCTGCTGCTTTATTATTTTATGTAGTTGTGTGTAGCGGTACAAACACAACAAATTGGTGACGAGAATTATGAACCTACGTCTTCCTATTCTGGCATCGCATCCAGAGGACACCGAAACTTGGAAGAAAGGAGCGAGAAGGTAGAGAAAACGGAGCACGCTTGCTAAACTAGGCAGGGGATACGTAAGTGAAAAGTGCACAGTGACTTGCATGACGCTAGCTAACTAGTAAAGAAAGAAAAACGGGTTTGGAAAAAAAAAATGGCGATGATTGGCACTATTGCAGCATTTGATAGCAGCATCGAAGACTGGGCAACTTACATTGAAAGAGTGGAGTTGTACTGTGAGGCTAACGGAGTGGAGGTAGAAAAGAAAGCCACTGTTTTGCTGAGTGTTATCGGCGCAAAGACATATGGGCTGCTACGTAGTTTATTAACCCCTGAAAAGCCAGCAAGCAAAACATTCAAACAAATAGTAGACACACTCCAAGACCATTTAAGCCCCAAACCACTGCTCATAGCTGAAAGATTTAAATTCCATAAACGGAACCAGAGCAAAAATGAAAGCATTTCTGAATATTTGGCAAAGTTGCGCAAATTATCAGAACATTGCCAATTTGGAGTGGGCTTATCAGATGCATTGAGGGACAGATTTGTGTGTGGCATGCAAAATGAAAGCACACAAAAGCAGCTCCTGTCTGAAAAAGACCTCACATTGGAGAAAGCTCTGAGTATCGCAATATCAATGGAAGCAGCAGCACGTGGCGCTTTAGAAATTCAACAAAAATCCCTGGAATATTCAACTAATAAAATGTCACTGAAACAAGAAAAGTGGCAAAATGTCACATGACCTCAATGACTGTTGGTTTAAAGACAAAGACTGCAGACAATGTGGCAGATAAAGGCACATTGAAAGAGTCTGCAAAGCAAATAAGAAGCAGAAAACTGATACAATACAGAGTAACAAGAAGGTACATCAAGTGACTGAAAACAAGAAACCTTTCAAAGAAAGATACAAGAAGGTACACCACATGACTGGAAACAGTTCAGATTAAAAAAAAAGTGACACAGACTCAGAGGAAGAGGATTTGGCTTGTCTGAAACTACACAGTGTGAAAGAGACAGAGGATCACAGAATAATATGGATTACTCCAGAAGTGGCAGGAGTTAGGCTGAAAATGGAGTTGGACACAGGCTCAGCTTTAACAGTGATCTCTGTACATGACTACAAATGACTGTTTTCACACATACTACTAAGGCCAACTAAAGTACTGTTAAAGACATACACAGGACAAAGAGTGCCCCAAAGGTAAAATAAAAGTGACAGTGACATACAAAGAAAAAAAAATACCGCAATTGAACCTCTATGTACTGAAAAATGGAGGACCACCATTGCTGGGACGCGAATGGCTCAGGAAAATACAGTTGGATTGGCACACCATCCAAGCACTGTTTGTGTCAGCAAAGGAGGACAGCAACGCCACTCCTGAGAGACTGTCACAAATACTCTCTGACTCTCAGGAAGTGTTCAAGAAGGGAATAGGAACATTTAAGGGCATGAAAGCAAAAATTAAGATTGAGGAGAACGCAAATCCAAAGTTCCACAAGGCCAGACCAGTGCCTTATGCAATTCGCCCTTCAGTAGAAGCAGAGCTGGAGAACTTGGAGCAGTTAGAGATCCTGTCCAAGGTGGATTGGAGTGAATGGGCCACACCTATAGTTCCAGTGATGAAGAAAACCTCCAGCACAAAACCAGGAAAGCCAAGAAAAGTGCACATCTGCGGAGAATTTAAAGTGACTGTTAACCCAGTCCTCCACACAGTACAGTACCCATTGCCTCGCATTGAGGACATCTTTGCTTCCCTGTCAAGAGGGGAACGCTTCACAAAGATTGACTTGGCCCAGGCCTATCTCCAAATGGAAATTGATGATGCATCAAAGAAGTACCTGACAATAAATACGCACAAAGGCCTTTACCAGTACAATCGTCTGGTATTCGGAATAGCATCAGCTCCTGCAATCTGGCAAAGGGCAATGGACCAAGTCCTGCAGGGGATCCCAGGTACTCAGTGTTATCTTGATGACATCATCATTACTGGCAAGAATGACAATGACCACCTTTCCAACCTCGAACAGGTGCTCATCAGGTTACGGGAGTATGGGCTCCGAGCGAACTGAGACAAGTGTGAGTTTTTCAAAAAGGAAATCTCATACTGTGGACATGTGATTGACAAGGATGGTTTACACAAGTCTCCAGAGAAGATTGAAGCTGTGATTAATGCACCAACACCTGAAAATGTGTCTCAGTTGAGATCATATCTTGGACTGGTGAACTACTATCACAAGTTCTTGCCCAACCTATCCACAGTGTTACATCCACTAAATGCACTGCTACAGACAGGGTCACAATGGAAGTGGAGTGACAGCTGTGAACAAGCTTTTCAAGAGAGTAAAAGACTCATTACTTCAGAAGAGGTGCTAGCTCACTTTGACCCATCCTTACCTATTCGACTGGTGTGTGATGCTTCACCCCATGGCATTGGTGCCGTGTTGTCACATAAGTTCCCAGACGGCTCAGAAAGACCTTTGCCTCAAGATCATTGACTACAGCTGAACGCAATTATGCACAGATTGACCGAGAGGCCCTCAGCCTTGTGTGGGGAGTCAAGAAATTCAACCACTACTTGTATGATCAACAGTTTACACTGTTAACTGACCACCAGCCTCTCGTTTCAATCTTCAACCCAAGGAAGGGCGTTCCAGTGATGACGGCACAACGGCTACAGCGATGGTCACTCTTCCTAGGGGCTCACCTGTATGACATTGAATACAAGGGGACCAAGCAACATGGCAACGCCGATGGTTTGTCATGTTTACCACTGCCGACCTCAGAGAGAACTACAACAGTTGACTCAGCAGAGGTATTTCACACAACAATAGTTGAGCAGCTACCAGTGACAAACTCCCTCATTGAAAGAGAAACACGCAATGACCCTACATTGTCAAAAGTTTATGACATCACTGTGAAGGGATGGCCAGCGCTTGGTGACTTATTGTTTCCAGCATTCTCAGCTAGGAGGGAGCAGTTATCAGTGTGTCGGGGAACACTGATGTGCGGCTCACGAGTTGTGATTCCTCCCAAGCTTCGTAACTGAGTGCTAGATGAACTGCATGAAGGCCACTTAGGTACGGTAAAGATGAAAAGCCTTGCCCGTGGATACGTGTGGTGGCCGGGAATTGACAAACAGATCGAGGACCTGACAAAGAGCTGCTCAGGATGTCAAAAGGTCCAGAACGCACCACCACAAGCCCCTCTCCATCCATGGGAATGGCCCTCATCACCATGGCAACGTGTGCACATCGACTTTGCTGGACCGTTCATGGACTCCATGTTCTTGATTGCAGTCGATGCACATTCCAAATGGCCTGAGGTCATTAAAATGAAATTAACCACATCTGAAAAGACCATTTCAGTTCTGAGGACCATGTTCGCTAGAAATGGCCTACCAGAACAAATCTGCACAGACAATGGACGACAATTTGTCTCTGACGAATTCCAAGGTTTCATGAGGAAAGATGGAATCAAGCACTACACATCTGCCCCTTACCATCCAGCTACAAACGGCTTGGCAGAAAGATTCATACAGACTTTCAAGAAGGCCATCAAAGCAATGTACAGCGAGAATCTACCACTGCAACACAAGATAGACAATTTCCTCTTTGCTTATCAGAACGCAGTACATGCAGCCACTAATCAGACTCCAGCGATGATGTTTCTGAACAGGAACCTGAGATCTCGCATGGACCTTCTTAAACCGAATGTACGGCGTGATGTAGAGAACAAACAGTTCAAACATTTGAATGCTAAGCCAACAAGAAGCTTCAGTGTGGGACAGTCAGTTCTTGCTCGTGATTTCCGGACGGAAAAGTGGCAACCAGGGACAATATCCACAAGAGAGGGACCACTGATGTATACTGTGGATGTGGGAGAGAACGTTTTGAGATGTCATGTGGACCAAATTCTGGATGTTCAGGTGGAAAACACCCCTATACCTCGCCCAGACTCACCTGACATGGAAACAGACACTCCTAATTCATCAGCATCAGCACCAGCCTCATCCACAGCTGAGAGCTCTACCTGTGCTGATAGCTCACCTGATGCACCTGTACCTGTACAGTCTCATTCCCCAAAGCAAAAGAGTCTGGAGAGACGTTACCCAGAGAGGCAGAGGAGGCCTCCCCAGAGACTTGACTTGTAAAAGGGCTGTTGACAAAATAAAATGTTATGTTGGAATTTGAATTTTGTTACTTTTAAGAAAACAAAAAGGTTACTGTAAAGACAGGCTCTGTATGTTAATTATAGAAATTTTGCATTAATATACTATTAAACTAAAGGGGGAGGAAGTGTAATGTATACAACATTGAAGGGACTACGAAATAACAAAAGAAAATGCTGGAAAAACTCAGCAGGTCAGGCAACATCCAAAACGTCAACTCAAATTTCTCTCCACGGATGTTGCCTGACCTGCTGAGTTTTTCCAGCATTTTCTGTTGTTATTTCGGATTTCCAACATCTGCAGTATTTTGCTATCGTTGAAGGGACTACAGGAAACTTTGTGCTATCCGGAGGTGAGCTATCTGGCAATCTGGAGCCACCGGCAAAAATCAGCAGCCGTTTTTTATTCTTTTTGTTTGTTTTTTTTGCTTTGTTTGAACAGTCAAGCTGTGCAAGGTCTGTAGCTATAGCAACAGCTTCAGCTACAGAGCTTTAGGGCCACACCCAAGTGTTTAGAAGCTGTTGCTAAGCAACAGTGTTTGTTGTCAAATACGGAGATAAGAATCTCCGTATCTCTCAACATTAACTCTGGAGAGTACGGCAGTTTTGAGGCAACGGCAGCAGCTCGGTCCCGTGGGTGCCGGATAGCACAAAGTTT
This sequence comes from Somniosus microcephalus, assembly GCF_052327205.1. Classification (NCBI taxonomy): domain Eukaryota; kingdom Metazoa; phylum Chordata; class Chondrichthyes; order Squaliformes; family Somniosidae; genus Somniosus; species Somniosus microcephalus. The sequence continues at coordinate 71,223,436 of NW_028225179.1, forward strand.
CCTGTACTTTGTTTTTCGGATGTACATCCTTAGTTGCAAGCGTATATAACAGACGCGTATCGATTTGTATAGTCAGTGCCGAAGTTCCAGCTAACCAGTAAAGATCACTTGAAGTTACTCTCAGTCTCTGCTGCTTTATTATTTTATGTAGTTGTGTATAGCGGTACAAACACAACAAGGGACATCAGTTATGTGGAGAGACTGGAGAAGCTGGGATTGTTCTCCTTAGAGCAGAGAAGGTTATGGGGAGATTTAATAGAGTTGTTCAAAATCATGAAGGGGTTTGATCAAGTAAACAAGGAGAAACTGTTTCCAGTGGCAGGAGGGTCGGTAACCAGAGGGCAGAGATTTAAGGTGATTTGCAAAAGAACCAGAGGCGACATGAGGAAAGTTTTTTACGCAGCGAGTTGTTGTGATCTGGAATGCGCTGCCTGAAAGGGCGGTGGAAGCAGATTCAATAATAACTGTCAAAAGAGAATTGGATAAATACTTGACTGGGAGAAAGTTGCAGGGCTATGGGGAAAGAGCAGGGGAGAATGGAACTAATTGGACAGCTCTACCAAAGAGCCGGCACAGGCACGGTGGGCCGAATTGCCTCCTTCTGTATCATTCTGATTCTATGAAAATAACAAAGAAGGAAAAGAAGAAAAGGAGGAATAGAAAGACCTGCATTTCTATAGCGCCTTTCACGACCTCAGGATGTCCCAAAGTGCTTTACAGCCAATGAAGTACTTTTGAAGTGTAGTCATTGTTGTAATGTCGGAAATGCAGCAGCCAATTTGCGCACAGCAAGCTCCCACAAACAGCAATGTGATAATGACCAGATCACCTACTTTTTAGTGATGGTGGTTGAGGGATAAATATTGGCCCCAGGCCACAGCAGAGAACTTCCCCTGCTCTTCTTTAATACAGCATTGTGGGATATTAAGTCCACCTGAGAAGGCAGACGGGACCCTCAGGCTTAACGTCTCAACCGGAATGATGGTGCCTTCGACAGTGCAGCGCTCCCTCTGTACTGCCACTGCGACAGTGCGGCTCTCCCTCAGTAAGGCCCCTCCGACAGTGCAGTGCTCCCTGTGTATTGCCCCTCCGACAGTGCAGCGCTCCCTCAGTACTGACCCTCCGACAGTGCAGCGCTTCCTCAGTACTGCCCCTCCGACAGTGCAGCGCTCCCTCAGTACTGCCCCTCCGACAGTGCAGCGCTTCCTCAGTACTGACCCTCCAACAGTGCAGCGCTCCCTCAGTACTGACCCTCCATCGGTGTGGCGCTCCCTCAGTACTGCCCTCCGACAGTGCAGCGCTCCCTCAGTACTGCCCCTCCGACAGTGCAGCACTCCCTCAGTACTGCCCCTCCGACAGTGCAGCACTCCCTCAGTACTGACCCTCCAACAGTGCAGCACTCCCTCCGTACTGCCCCTCCGACAGTGCAGCGCTCCCTCAGTACTGCCACTCCGACAGTGCAGCGCTCCCTCAGTACTGCCCCTCCAACAGTGCAGCACTCCCTCAGTACTGATCCTCTGACAGTGCAGCAGTCCCTCGGTACTGCCCCTCCGACAGTGCAGCGCTCCCTGTGTACTGCGCTCCGGTAGTGCAGCGCTCCCTCAGTACTGCCCCTCCGACAGTGCAGCGCTCCCTCAGTACTGCCCCTCCGACAGTGCGGCGCTCCCTCAGTACTGCCCCTCCGACAGTGCAACGCTCCCTCAGTACTGCCCCTCCGACAGTGCAGCGGTCCCTCAGTACAGTCACTTCGACAGCGCAGTGCTCCCTCAGTACTGCCCCTCCGACACTGCAGTGCTCCCTCAGTACTGGCTCTCCGACACTGCAGTGCTCTCTCAGTACTGCTCCTCCAACAGTGCAGCGCTCCCTCAGTACTGGCAACCAGGGCTAGTGGGGACGTGCTGTATTTGACTATGGATCCAAAGTTAGAAGAACATTGATGCAGGAAAGGCTCCCCCTATTGGTCACACAGCAATGGCTCAGTTGGTCTTTCTCTTCCCCTCTGCGTAAGGAGGTCGTTGGTTCGAGCCCCACATACTGCAGAGTCTCGAGCCCCATAATCCCTGGCCGACATGCCCCGGTTGCCAGTACTGAAGCAGCGCTGTAGCATCCGAGGTGCTGTCTTTCGGATGAGACGTTAAACCCGAGGGACCCATCTGCCCTCTCAGGTGGATGTAAAAGATCCTACGGCCACTATTGGAAGAAGAGCAGGGGGAGTTCTCCCCAGTCCTGGGGCCAATATTTATCCCTCAACCAACACCACTTAAAAAAAAGATTAACTATGTTCACCTCATTGATGCTTCTGTGCTCTTGCCAAGCAATTGGCTGCTGGGTTTCCCTACAGTTCAAGTGTAATTCACTGTCTGTGAAGGCCTTCGGAAGGGGCTAGATCAATGCAAGTTCTTCCATTGGAATCGGTCGGTAAATCTAGTCTGAGGCCTGATAAGATGTGGCCCCATCGCAGCCTGGGCCTAGTCTGTCAGTCATGTGGCTCAGCCTGGGATATCAGGCATGCCGCCACCTGGGGCCTGCTGTATCAGGCTCTGTCGCAACCTGGGGCCTGTTGTATCAGGCTCTGTCTCAGCCTGGGGCCTGGTGTATCAGGCAGCCTGGGGCCTGGTGTATCAGGCTCTGTCACAGCCTGGGGCCTGGTGTATCAGGCTCTGTCACAGCCTGGGGCCTGGTGTATCAGTGTCTGTCACAGCCTGGGGCCTGGTGTATCAGGCTCTGTCACAGCCTGGGGCCTGGTGTATCAGGCTCTGTCTCAGCCTGAGGCCTGGTGTATCAGGCTCTGTCACAGCCTGAGGCCTGGTGTATCAGGCTCTGTCACAGCCTGGGGCCTGGTGTATCAGGCTCTGTCACAGCCTGGGGCCTGGTGTATCAGGCTCTGTCTCAGCCTGAGGCCTGGTGTATCAGGCTCTGTCACAGCCTGGGGCCTGGTGTATCAGGCTCTGTCACAGCCTGAGGCCTGGTGTATCAGGCTCTGTCACAGCCTGGGGCCTGGTGTATCAGGCTCTGTTACAGCCTGGGGCCTGGTGTATCAGGCTCTGTCTCAGCCTGGGGCCTGGTGTATCAGGCTCTGTCTCAGCCTGAGGCCTGGTGTATCAGGCTCTGTCACAGCCTGGGGCCTGGTGTATCAGGCTCTGTCTCAGCCTGGGGCCTGGTGTATCAGGGTCTGTCACAGCCTGGGGCCTGGTGTATCAGGCTCTGTCACAGCCTGGGGCCTGGTGTATCAGGCTCTGTCTCAGCCTGAGGCCTGGTGTATCAGGCTCTGTCACAGCCTGGGGCCTGGTGTATCAGGCTCTGTCTCAGCCTGGGGCCTGGTGTATCAGGGTCTGTCACAGCCTGGGGCCTGGTGTATCAGGCTCTGCCTCAGCCTGGGGCCTGGTGTATCAGGCTCTGTCATAGCCTGGGGCCTGGTGTATCAGGCTCTGTCTCAGCCTGGGGCCTGGTGTATCAGGCTCTGTCTCAGCCTGAGGCCTGGCGTATCAGGCTCTGTCACAGCCTGGGGCCTGGTGTATCAGGGTCTGTCACAGCCTGGGGCCTGGTGTATCAGGCTCTGTCACAGCCTGGGGCCTGGTGTATCAGGCTCTGTCTCAGCCTGAGGCCTGGTGTATCAGGGTCTGTCACAGCCTGGGGCCTGGTGTATCAGGCTCTGTCACAGCCTGGGGCCTGGTGTATCAGGCTCTGTCTCAGCCTGGGGCCTGGTGTATCAGGCTCTGTCACAGCCTGGGGCCTGGTGTATCAGGCTCTGTCACAGCCTGGGGCCTGGTGTATCAGGCTCTGTCACAGCCTGGGGCCTGGTGTATCAGGCTCTGTCACAGCCTGGGGCCTGGTGTATCAGGCTCTGTCGCAGCCTGGGGCCTGGTGAATCAGGCTCTGTCACAGCCTGGGGCCTGGTGTATCAGGCTCTGTCACAGCCTGGGGCCTGGTGTATCAGGCTCTGTCTCAGCCTGAGGCCTGGTGTATCAGGCTCTCTCTCAGCCTGGGGCCTGGTGTATCAGGCTCTGTCGCAGCCTGGGGCCTGGTGTATCAGGCTCTGTCACAGCCTAGGGCCTGGTGTATCAGGCTATGTCACATACTGGGGCCTGGTGTATCAGGCTCTGTCACAGACTGGGGCCTGGTGTATCAGGCTCTGTTGCAGCTTGGGGTCTGGTGTATCAGGCTCTGTCACAGACTGGGGCCTGGTGTATCAGGCTCTGTCGCAGCTTGGGGTCTGGTGTATCAGGCTCTGTCACAGCCTGGGGCCATGTTTGGCGTGTGTTGGGGTCTGTCAAGCTCTATCACATTGGGAGTTATGCTATTTCATTCCCTGATCCTGAATTCTCCTTATCGAACCTCACTCTGTTTCCTCACGTTGTTTTGCAGCTTGGGTGATGTACACAGCCATGGCCATCTTTGTTACCATCGCCATTATCATCCTTTATCATCTACGGAAGAGGTATGGAACTGTGGGCAGGGCAAAGGCCGCGGGGGACTGGGGACCTGATGACACCAGGCATTAGATACACTGTCCTTTCCCCCTCTGGGACCCGGTGTCACAGTGTGTTAGATACACTGTCCTTCCCCCTCTGGGACTGGTTGTCACAGTGCATTAGATACTCTGTCCTTTCCCCCTCTGGGACCGGGTGTCACAGTGCGTTAGATACACTGTCCTTTCCCCCTCTGGGACCGGGTGTCACAGTGCGTTAAATACACTGGGCTAGATTTTCAGTATAGACAGTTTTGGGGCGCTAAGCTTAGCGCCCGCCCGAAGTTATCGCCCGCCCCAAAGTAGCGCCCCGTTGCCGGAAATTCAGTGGCTTCGCCCTAAGAGGTTGGTGGAGCGCTAAAAGAGGCGTTCCACTAGTATCTTTAGGCGCTAAGCCGGCGGTGGAGAGCGCAACACCCGAGCTCGGGCGCAGCGCACGGCAGACACTCTGGTGCCAGTGAGCTCTTAAAGGGGGAGGGGGCATGTATTTTTTTCAAATGCCAAGTCTGGGGAGAAACGGGAGGAGGAGGAGGAGGAGGAGGAGGAGGAGGAGGAGGAGGAGGAGGAGGAGGAATGATTGGTGCCCGGAAACATAAATAGACCGTTCAGAACAACACACAGCTTACTTCCACACAACACATGCAGAGTGCCTTTTGTACGAGTGCCCTTTAATTTGCGCTCCCCAGGGTGTGTTGCGTTCCATTTTACAAACGCTCTGGACGCCAGGCGCACAATGGGGCGGTCCGACTGAAGTTTGGATTCGGGGCGGCCAAAGGGCGTTGCACGAGGATGTGACGTCATTTTCTGCGCGCGCATCCGGGCGGCCGCTAAACTTTGCGCCGGCGCTAACGGGCAACTTAATTTGGGGCGGGGCGCAAACTGCGCTGCGCCCAGGCGCTACACGCATAGCGCCCAAAAATCACTTCTCTTAAGGCGCTAACTGCTGGCGCAAGCAACTGAAAATCTAGCCCACTGTCCTTTACCCCTCTGGGACCGGGTGTCACTGTGATTTAGATACACTGTCCTTTCCCCTTCTGGGACCAGGTGTCACAGTATGTTAGATACTCTGTCCCTTCCCACTCTGGGACCGGGTGTCACAGTGCGTTAGATACACTGTCCTTTCCATCTCTGGGACCGGGTGTCACAGTGTGTTAGATACACTGTCCTTTCCCCCTCTGGGACCGGGTGTCACAGTGTGTTAGATACACTGTCCTTTCCCCCTCTGGGACCGGGTGTCACAGTGCGTTAGATACACTGTCCTTTACCCCTCTGGGACCGGGTGTCACAGTGCGTTAGATACACTGTCCTTTCCCCCTCTGGGATTGGGTGTCACATTGCGTTAGATACACTGTCCTTTCCCCCTCTGGTACCGGATGTCACAGTGTGTTAGATACACTGTCCTTTCCCCCTCTGGGACCGGGTGTCACAGTGCATTAGATACCCTGTCCTTTCCCCCTCTGGGACTGGGTGTCACAATGCGTTAGATACACTGTCCTTTCCCCTCTGGGACCGGGTGTCAGTGCGTTAGATACACTGTCCTTTCTCCCTCTGGGACCGGGTGTCACAGTGTGTTAGATACACTGTCCTTTCCCCCTCTGGGACCGGGTGTCACAGTGCGTTAGATACACTGTTCTTTCCCCCTCTGGGACCGGGTGTCACAGTGTGTTAGATACACTGTCCTTTCCCCCTCTGGGACCGGGTGTCAGTGCGTTAGATACACTGTCCTTTCTCCCTCTGGGACCGGGTGTCACAGTGTGTTAGATACACTGTCCTTTCCCCCTCTGGGACCGGGTGTCACAGTGCGTTAGATACACTGTTCTTTCCCCCTCTGGGACCGGGTGTCACAGTGTGTTAGATACACTGTTCTTTCCCCTCTAGGGCCTGTGTATCATAATGCATTAGATACACTGTCCTTTCCCCCTCTGGGGCCTGTGTATCAGGGCCTGTCACCGCTTGGGGCCTCTGTTAGGGATGTTGCTCGGGCTGAGGCACTGTGTGTGTGGGGGGGCGGGCTCCGTCCCACAACTGGACGATATTGCTAACTAACTCAGCAGTAGGCTTGTGATTATACCTGGGCCTTTCCTACTTTGTTGTGGTCCACTTTGTTGGGGTTTTTTTTTGCTAATCACTTGCCCTCCGCTCCTTTCAGGACCTGCCTCTTTGTACAGAAGAAAACCACCACCGGGATCGTAATGATCAAGAGGCAGAAGGACCGGTGCCACTGGTCCGTGGCCTACAAGCACACCAGGGTGGTCATCTGCAGCGACGGTAGAGGAGAGGACGACCGGAGCGAGTACGTCTGCTTCTGCGAGAGTTACAACAACCTGTCGGCCACCAACCAGTCCTCCCTCAAGTCGCTCATCTCCACCAGCTAACCGAGTTGATCTTTCTTGCTTGGCCCGAGATCCAGGAGATGTTGGCGCAACGACCGCCGCTTGCAGACACTTGCCTCAACTCAAGCCGTTTTGAAGGGAGGCCCCCCCCAAGCCCACGCCCCCCACTCCAGGAAGTCTGGGGGAAGGGTGGGGGTGCGTGGACATGGATCCAGCATCCCTATCTAAAATGGAAGGGGGGAGATCCTTCGCTTGTCCACGGATTGGCCCAGCCATCGCTGTCCGGGCCCCAAAACTTCTTCAGCTTGAAACTTCGCTGGCTCCCGGTCGGAGATCCACTGGCACGAGGTCTCCCGGTCCGGCTGCCTTCCCTTCCCCGAGGGCTTGGTGTTTGGGTTCTCGACGGGGGAAACAAAAAAACAGTGCAGCGCTCCCGACTGGGAAGAACGTCCGCCTCCGAGATCCCAAGGGCAAGGTGTCTAAGCTCTTCAGCACCTGACTGAGCTTCTCAAGAGCTCTCTGAAGCTCCTTTGCCTCCTCCTCTGGCTCTTCTCCGAAGACTTTGACCAGAACATTCTGCGAGAAACGACGGTGGATATTTTGGCATCTCTCTGTGTGTCTCGTTTATATTGACCCTTTCGCGGCAAAGGAACCAGTCACCTTGGAAACCACGGATTTCCGATGGTCCTCACTCTTTGGGAATGGATCGAAATGCTCAGGACTTTGCTTTCGAAGCCATAAAATAATTGTCGGGGTCGGAGGTGCCTAGCACCTGGACTCTAGAACACTCTGGAACAGACTAGGCGCTCGAGAACCTTCTGGAATCTCCCGGAGCTATGAGTTGCATCCCCGCCCACACCCCCCGACCCTCTTCCCTCCCCCCCGCATTATTCCGATGCGAGGTTGCCCTGCCGCTGTTGGTGAGCACGAGACCCGTCCGCTGGCGTGGTTAGGTATGCCATCTCCGTTGGCCACGTGCCGACTTGCCTCTCAAACCAGGACTGGCGATAGTTCTCCTTTTGAGTGTCAGCTGGGGTGAGGGGTCAAACCAACATGCCCTGGCTGTGGGGAGGGCAGGAGAGGACGCTGCTTCAGGAGTCGGCGTGGGTGGGGTACTGGGATCCACCCCTCATATTGATGGTTGCACCCCACCCCTCAATCGAGAGAAGGTCCGCTTTGGAGCGGAGAGGTTTCTTTCAAGATGCCTGGCTGGGTTGGGTGGTGAAGATGCCCAGCTGGGCTGGGGTGGTCAAGATGGGCGAGCTCATCTTGGTGAACCCAGGACGTTGGCTCTGGTTGATGAGGGGTGCGGGGAGGGTGAGTTGATTCAATGCGAGACCCCCAGCCCTGCATTCCACGCCAATGCATGGAAGGAGGGCCTGGAGGTGAGGTGTGAGGCAGGGAGCTTCCTCAATCTTCTGCAACTCACAGAGCACGAGCAAGAGTGAGATGCCAACTTCTGTTCCCAGTCTGGGGTGGTGGGGTGGGGAATGACAGAGATGCCCTAGACAAGGGAGTTTGGGGAACATAGAAAAGTAGACTTCCCCCTTCCTGGTGCTAATCACAGACCCAGGCACCTCCCAACAGGGAGGGCGGGGTGCGGGTGTGGTTGGTGTTGAGTTGGGGTTAACCCACTCCCTCAACCACCAACTCAACCCCAAGTGGTCAATTTGGGAAGTTGGATATGCGAGTGTCCTCTCTTTCTCTCAGGCATGGATTGCAACGCTGGACTGGGACAGGAGCCCCAGGAAATTGCTCACTATACCTGGTGCAGGGCAGAGAACCTGCACTGACTGTGTCCCACTTGACATGACACCCGGGCACTCTCTTAATCCGGGGATAATATCACGGCTGTAAACCCTCACAGATATCTGAGGGAGATTTACTTAGCGAGTGGTGGATACAGGAGATTCATTGACACGTCAAACACCCAAACCCCTCGATTAGATTCCAGCCTGTAACTCACTCCCGGGTATCAGTTACTCAATATATAAACCCCCCGAACTCCTCGATTAGATCACAGCCTGTAACTCGATCCCAGGTATCTGTTATTCTATATATAAACCTCCCCCGAACCCCTCGATTAGATTCCAGCCTGGAACTCACTCTAGGGTATCTGTTATTCTATATATAAACCACACGAACCCCTCGATTAGATCACAGCCTGTAACTCGATCCCGGATATCTGTTATTCTATATATAAACCCCCCGAACCCCTCGATTAGATTCCAGCCTGTAACTCACTCCCGGGTATCTGTTATTCTATATATAAGCCCCCCGAACCCTTTGATTAGATTCCAGCCTGTAACTCACTCCCGGGTATCTGTTATTATATATATAAACCACCCGAACCCCTCGATTAGATCACAGCCTGTAACTCGATCCCGGATATCTGTTATTCTATATATAAACCCCCCGAACCCCTCGATCAGATTCCAGTCTGTAACTCACTCCCGGGTATCTGTTATTCTATATATAACCCCTCGATTAGATTCCAGCCTGTAACTGACTTCCGGGTATCTGTTATTCTATATATAAGCCCCCCGAACCCCTCGATTAGATTCCAGCCTGTAACTCACTCCCGGGTATCTGTTATTCTATATATAAGCTCTCGATTAGATTCCAGCCTGTAACTCACTTCCGGGTATCTGTTATTCTATATATAAGCCCCCAGAACCCCTCGATTAGATTCCAGCCTGTAACTCATTCCCGGGTATCTGTTATTCTATATATAAACCACCTGAACCCCTTAATTAGATTCCAGCCTGTAACTCACTCCCGCATATCTGTTATTCTATATATAAATCCCCCGAACCCCTCAATTAGATTCCAGACTGTAACTCACTCCCGGGTATCTGTTATTCTATATATAAACCACCTGAACCCCTTAATTAGATTCCAGCCTGTAACTCACTCCCGGGTATCTGTTATTCTATATATAAACCCCCCGAACCCCTCGATTAGATTCCAGCCTGTAACTCACTCCCGGGTATCTGTTATTCTATATATAAACCACCTGAACCCCTTAATTAGATTCCAGCCTGTAACTCACTCCCGGGTATCTGTTATTCTATATATATACACCCCGAACCCCTCGATTAGATTCCAGCCTGTGACTCACTCCCGGGTATCTGTTATTCTATATATAAACCCCCCGAACCCTTCGATTAGATTCCAGCCTGTAACTCACTCCCGGGTATCTGTTATTCTATATATAACACCCCCGAACCCCTCGATTAGATTCCAGCCTGTAACTCACTCCTGGGTACCTGTTATTCTATATATAAACCACCCAAACCCCTTGAATAGATTCCAGCCTGTAACTCACTCCCAGGTATTTGTTATTCTATATATAATGCCCCCGAACCCCTTGATTAGATTCCAGCCTGTAACTCACTCCCGGGTATCTGTTATTGTATATATAAATCCCCCAAACCCCTTGATTAGATTCCAGCCTGTAACTCACTCCCGGGTATGTGTTATTCTATATATAAACCACCCGAACCCCTCGATTAGATTCCAACCTGTAACTCACTCCCGGGTACCTGTTATTCTATATATAAACCCCCGAACCCCTCGATTAGATTCCAGTCTGTAACTCACTCCCGGGTATCTGTTATTCTATATATAAACCACCCGAACCCCTCGATTAGATTCCAGCCTGTAACTCACTCCCGGGTATCTGTTATTCTATATATAAACCCCCTGAACCCCTCGATTAGATTCCAGCCTGTAACTCACTCCCGGGTATCTGTTATTCTATATATAACCCCCCGAACCCCTCAATTAGATTCCAGCCTGTAACTCACTCCCGGGTATCTGTTATTCTATATATAACCCCCCGAACCCCTCAATTAGATTCCAGCCTGTAACTCACTCCTGGGGATCAATCCCTCAATTAAATCATTCCCAGTTATCTGGGCTTCTCCACTTAGTCCAATTGTGCGGTGATTCAGAACTTTGAGTGGCTGATTCTGTCTCAACGCCTCCCATTCCCTCCCGGCCTGGGTCTATCTCAGTTGATAACATACGGATCAGGTGTGGAAATCTCCTACTCGCTCCCTCGGTGAAGTTTGATCAAGGGTAGTTGCTGGAAGGCGGGACTGAGCGGTTCCTGTTAATTACTCTCGCACGAGCTGAATGTACTCAGGGTGCTTTGCTACGAGTTATTTATTAAAGTTTTACTTGCAATCGGTCTCTCCTGGTGTGCTGCTTGTGCCGAAACGCTTGGTTACTGCTTTTTCCTGAAAGGTTTCCATCATTTTCAGGGGCTATGGGGAAAAAGCAGGGGGAGTGGGATTAATTGGACACCTCCTTCAAAGAGCCGGCACAGGCACAATGGGCCGAATGGCCTCCTCCCGTGCTGTATCCTTCTAGGAGATGGGGCGACGAGGGGTTCCCAACTTTGACTGCAGGTATTCTTGGAGGTCTCATCACATGACCGCCTGCCTACACCCGCCCTGCCCCCACACTGCTGCCATTGGTCGGGCGATGAGGGCCTTCAGTTATGAGGAGAGGTTGGAAAAGTTAGGACTCTTCTCCTTGGGCCAGAGAAGGTTAAGCGAGGACCTAATAGATATCTTCAAGATGATGAGGGATTTTGATAACAGTAGATGGAGAAAAACCATTCCCGCTGGCGAGTAGGTCAATAACGGAGGTCATAGATTTAAAATCATTGGAAAGAGATCTAGAGGGGCGATGAGGAGAAATGTTTCACTCGGTTGTCGGGAGCTCGAACGCTCGACCTGAAAAGGTGGGGGAAGCTGATTCCATGAATAATTTTTCAACGGAGTTGGACTGGTACAGGAGGATGAGGAATTTACAGGGTTACGGGCAGAAGGCAGGACTGCTCTTTCAAAGGGCCGAATGGCCTCCTTCTCACAGAATCACAGAAACCCCACAGTGCAGATAGAGGCCATTTCAGCCCATCGAGCCTGCACCGACACATATCCCACCCGATCCCCGTAACCCCTACACCAACACATATCCCACCCTATCCCCGTAACCCCACGTATTTAATCCCCCTAACACTAAGGGTCAATTTATCATAGCCAATCAACCTAACCCGCACATCTTTGGACTGTGGGAGGAAACCGGAGCACCCGGAGGAAACCCACGCAAACACGGGGAGAATGTGCAAACTCCACACAGACAGTCGCCCGAGGCCGGATTCGAACCCGGGTCCCTGGCGCTGTGAGGTAACAGTGCTAACCACTATGCCACCGTGCTGCCCTGCGCTGTAAGTTTCTATGATTCTACCACACCTCCATCCTCACACCGCCCCACCTTCCCAGGCCCATTTGAAAGCTTATTGGATGATTCTTGGCTGTCAGGTCAGAGGCTGGTTATTCTGCGGCGAGTGTCTCACCTCCTGACTCCCCAAAGCCTTTCCACCATCTACAAGGCACAAGTCAGGAGTGTGATGGAATACTCTCCGCTTGCCTGGATGAGTGCAGCTCCAACAACACTCAAGAAGCTCGACATCATCCAGGACAAAGCTGCCCACTTGATTGGCACCCCATCCACCACCTTAAACATTCACTCCCTCCACCACCAGCGTACCGTGGCTGCAGTGTGTACCATCTACAAGATGCACTGCAGCAACTCGCCAAAGCTTCTTCAGCAGCACCTCCCAAACCCGCAACCTCTTCCACCTAGAAGGACAAGGGCAGCAAGCACATGGGAACACCACCACCTCCAAGTTCCCCTCCAAGTCACACACCATCCTGACTTAGAAGTATATCGCCGATCCTTCATCATCGCGGGGTCAAAATCCTGGAACTCCCTCCCTAACAGCACTGTGGGAGCACCTTCACCACACGGACTGCAGCGGTTCAAGAAGGTGGCTCACCACCACCTTCTCCAGGGCAACTAGGGATGGGCAATAAATGCTGGCCTTGCCAGCGATGCCCAGATCCCATAAACGAATAAAAAAAAAGGCAAATATATCTTGTACCCCATAGAATCTTACAGCACAGAAGGAGGCCATTTGACCCATCCTGCCTGTGCCGGCTCTTTGAAAGAGCTCTCCAATTAGTCTGACCCCTGCCTGCTCTTTCCCTATAGCCCTGCAAATTTCTCCATTTGAAGTATTTATCCAATTCCCTTTTGAAAGTTACTATTGAATCTGCTTCCACCGCCCTTTCAGGCAGTGCATTCCAGATCACAACAACTCGCCGCGTCAAAAAATGATTCCCCCTCTTCCCCTCTGGTTCTTTTGCCAATTACTTTAAATCTGTGTCCTCTGGTTACTAACCCTCCCACTACTGGAAACAGTTTTTCCTTATTTACTCTATCAAACCCGTCATAATATTGAACACCTCTATTAAATCTCCCCTTAACCTGCCCTTCTCCAAGGATCTCGAACAATCCCAGCTTCTCCAATTTCTCCTCATAACTGAAGTCCCTCATCCCTGGTACCATTCTGGTCAATCTCCCCTTAACCTTCTCTGCTCTAAGGAGAACAATCTCAGCTTCTCCAGTCTCTCCACATAACTGAGGTCCCTCATCCCTGGTACTGTTCTGGTCAATCTCCCCTTAACCTTCTCTGCTCTAAGGCGAACAATCCCAGCTTCTCCAGTCTCTCCACATAACTGAAGTCCCTCATCCCTGGTACCATTCTGGTCAATCTCCCCTTAACCTTCTCTGCTCTAAGGAGAACAATCCCAGCTTCTCCAGTCTCTCCACATAACTGAGGTCCCTCATCCCTGGTACCATTCTGATCAATCTCCCCTGAACCTTCTCTGCTCTAAGGAGAACAATCCCAGCTTCTCCAGTCTCCCCACATAACTGAAGTCCCTCATCCCTGGTACCATTCTGGTCAATCTCCCCTTAACCTTCTCCGCTCTAAAGGAGAACAACCCGATCTTCAATATTTTTGTAACTAATAAACAGAAGGGGGCCAAAGAAAATGTAAAAAATATATTAATGGCTTATCTCCTGGCTGTTGCTCGAAGCAATGTCCTGGATATTAATGCTCAATGCAGGACATCTTGGCAACCCTACACCTCATGGGAGCGCTCATTCAGCCCCAACACACAGAGTCAGCTAAGCAAGATGCTGCCCTTGCAGAACTCATGGTCCTGGACAGTGATCGGGAGCAGAAACCCCGAGTGAATATCCCCTCCCGGCCAGGAGACTGATTGTAACCTGTGTGCCTGATGTCGCCCAGGTCAGCCAACACAACACTAGGTCGAGAATGGTGCCTGGGCCTTTCCTGCTGTGTGTTGTGTGTGTGTGGAGGGGGGATCAGCCCATCCCGGGGAGGCAGGACAAGGGGAGCTCAGCAGCATCCTGCCCCGACCCCTGTCAATTCAACAGCTGGGTGCGGCTGCCGGTAGGAAGGCCACATGCTGCCAGATGTTTCTAGTCCCTCTAAAGGAGCGCCTGCCTGCTTCTTCACATCTCATTTCCTTCGACATGATTGATAACATAATCATTGGCACCTGGAGGGGGAGGGGAAGGAGAGAGTCAAGGGGAAAGCCACGATTTAACCACAACAGCTTATTCGAGCAGGTGTGAGCCGGGAGCCCCAGGGAAAATTCGGATCCTGGAATGAACAGCAGCCGCCACATTAAAGGGGCAATTCCCAGTGAGAGGCAGCTGGGAATTTTTTCACCTGCAGGCAGAGGCACCACTCCCAGTCTACAGATTAAAGCACACTTCATAAATCTTACAGCCATCAATCCCTTCACAGGACAAGCACGGGTGTCACTGTGTTAGATACACTGTCCTTTGTCACAGTGCGTTAGATACACTGTCCTTTCCCCCTCTGGGACCGAGTGTCACAGTGTGTTAGATACACTGTCCTTTCCCCCTCTGGGACCGGGTGTCACAGTGTGTTAGATACACTATCCTTTCCCCCTCTGGGACCGGGTGTCACAGTGCGTCAGATACACTGTCCTTTCCCCTCTGGGACTGGGTGTCACAGTGCGTTAGATACACTGTCCTTTCCCCCTCTGGGACCGGGTGTCATAGTGCGTTAGATACACTGTCCTTTCCCCCTCTGGGACCAGGTGTCACAGTGCGTTAGATACACTGTCCTTTCCCCCTCTGGGACCAGGTGTCACAGTGCGTTAGATACACTGTCCTTTCCCCCTCTGGGACCAGGTGTCACAGAGCGTTAGATGCACTGTCCTTTCCCCCTCTGGGACAAGGTGTCACAGTACGTTAGATACACTGTTCTTTCCCCCTCTGGGACCGGGTGTCACAGTGTGTTAGATACATTGACCTTTCCCCTCTGGGACCAGGTGTCACAGTGCATTAGATACACTGTCCTTTACCCCTCTGGGACCAGGTGTCACAGTGCGTTAGATACACTGTCCTTTCCCCTCTGGGACCAGGTGTCACAGTGCGTTAGATACACTGTCCTTTCCCCCTCTGGGACCGGGTGTCACAGTGCGTTAGATACACTGTCCTTTACCCCTCTAGGACCAGGTGTCACACTGTGTTAGATGCACTGTCCTTTCCCCCTCTGGGACCGGGTGTCACAATGTGTTTGATACACTGTCCTTTCCCCCTCTGGGACCGGGTGTCACAGTGTGTTAGATACACTGTTCTTTCCCCCTCTGGGACCGGGTGTCACAGTGCGTTAGATACACTGTCCTTTCCCCCTCTGGGACTGGGTGTCACAGTGCGTTAGATACACTGTACTTTCCCCCTCTGGGACCGGGTGTCACAGTGCGTTAGATACACTGTCCTTTCCACCTCTGGGACCAGGTGTCACAGTGCGTTAGATGCACTGTCCTTTCCCCCTCTGGGACCGGGTGTCACAGTGCGTTAGATACACTGTCCTTTCCCCCTCTGGGACCGGGTGTTCACAGTGTGTTAGATACACTGTCCTTTACACCTCTGGGACCGGGTGTCACAGTGTGTTTGATACACTGTCCTTTCCCCTCTGGGACCAGGTGTCACAGTGCTTTAGATACACTGTCCTTTCCCCTCTGGGACCGGGTGTCAGAGTGCGTTAGATACACTGTCCTTCACCCCTCTGGGACCAGGTGTCACAGTGTGTTAGATGCACTGTCCTTTCCCCCTCTGGGACCGGGTGTCACAATGTGTTAAATACACTGTCCTTTCCCCCTCTGGGACCGGGTGTCACAGTGTGTTAGATACACTGTCCTTTCCCCCTCTGAGACCAGGTGTCACTGTGTGTTAGATGCACTGTCCTTTCCCCCTCTGGGACTGGGTGTCACAGTGCATTAGATACACTGTCATTTCCCCCTCTGGGACCGGGTGTCACATTGCGGTTGATACACTGTCCTTTCCCCCTCTGGGAACCGTGTCACAATGCGTTAGATACAGTGTTCTTTCCCCCTCTGGGACCGGGTGTCCCAGTGTGTTAGATACACTAGCCTTTCCCCCTCTGGGACCGTGTGTCATGGTGTGTTAGATACACTGTCCTTTCCCCCTCTGGGACCGGGTGTCACAGTGCGTTAGATACACTGTCCTTTCCACCTCTGGGACCGGGTGTCACAGTGTGTTAGATACACTGTCCTTTCCCCTCTGGGACCAGGTGTCACAGTGCTTTAGATACACTGTCCTTTCCCCTCTGGGACCGGGTGTCACAGTGCGTTAGATACACTGTCCTTTACCCCTCTGGGACCAGGTGTCACAGTGTGTTAGATGCACTGTCCTTTACCCCTCTGGGACCGGGTGTCACAATGTGTTAGATACACTGTCCTTTCCCCCTCTAAGACCGGGTGTCACACTGTGTTAGATACACTGTCCTTTCCCCCTCTGGGACCAGGTGTCACTGTGTGTTAGATACACTGTCCTTTCCCCCTCTGGGACCGGGTGTCACAATGTGTTAGATACACTGTCCATTCCTCCTCCGGGTCCGGGTGTCACAGTGGGTTAGATACACAGTCCTTTCCCCCTCTGGGACCGGGTGTCACAGTGCGTTAGATACACTGTCCTTTTCCCGCTCTGGGACCAGGTGTCACAATGCGTTAGATACAGTGTCCTTTCCCCCTCTGGGACTGGGTGTCACAGTGCGTTAGATACACTGTCATTTCCCCCTCCGGGACCGGGTGTCACATTGCGGTTGATGCACTGTCCTTTTCCCCTCTGGGACCCGTGTCACAATGCGTTAGATACAGTGTTCTTTCCCCCTCTGGGACCGTGTGTCATGGTGTGTTAGATACACTGTCCTTTCCCCCTCTGGGACCGGGTGTCACAGTGCGTTAGATACACTGTCAATTCCCCCTCTGTGACCGGGTGTCACAGTGTGTTAAATACACTGTCCTTTCCCCCTCTGGGACCGGGTGTCACAGTGTGTTAGCTAAACTGTCCTCTCCCCTTCTGGGACCTGGTGTCACAGTGTGTTAGATACATTGACCTTTCCCCTCTGGGACGAGGTGTCATAGTGCGTTAGATACACTGTCCTTTACCCCTCTGGGATCAGGTGTCACAGTGCGATGGATACACTGTCCTTTCCCCTCTGGGACCAGGTGTCACAGTGCGTTAGATACACTGTCCTTTCCCCCTCTGGGACCGGGTGTCACAGTGTGTTAGATACACTGGCCTTTCCCCTCTGGGACCAGCTGTCACATTGCATTAGATACACTGTCCTTTCCCCCTCTGGGACCGGGTGTCACAGTGCGTTAGATACACTGTCCTTTACCCCTCTGGGACCAGGTGTCACAGTGCGTTAGATACACTGTCCTTTCCCCTCTGGGACCAGGTGTCACAGTGCGTTAGATACACTGTCCTTCCCCCTCTGGGACCGGGTGTCACAGTGTGTTAGATACACTGACCTTTCCCCTCTGGGGCCAGTTGTCACAGTGCATTAGATACACTGTCCTTTCCCCTCTGGGACCGGGTGTCACAGTGCGTTAGATACACTGTCCTTTACCCGTCTGGGACCAGGTGTCACAGTGTGTTAGATGCACTGTCCTTTCCCCCTCTGGGACCGGGTGTCACAATGTGTTAGATACACTGTCCTTTCCCCCTCTGGGACCGGGTGTCACACTGTGTTAGATACACTGTCCTTTCCCCCTCTGGGACCAGGTGTCACTGTGTGTTAGATACACGGTCCTCTCCCCCTCTGGGACCGGGTGTCACAGTGTGTTAGATACACTGTCCTTTTCCCGCTCTGAGACCGGGTGTCACAATGCGTTAGATACAGTGTCCTTTCCCCCTCTGGGACTGGGTGTCACAGTGCGTTAGATACACTGTCCTTTCCCCTCTGGGACCGGGTGTCACAGTGCGTTAGACACACTG
Organism: Somniosus microcephalus; assembly: GCF_052327205.1. Classification (NCBI taxonomy): domain Eukaryota; kingdom Metazoa; phylum Chordata; class Chondrichthyes; order Squaliformes; family Somniosidae; genus Somniosus; species Somniosus microcephalus. Next base: position 71,241,460 of record NW_028225179.1, read on the forward strand.
TCCTTTCCCCTCTGGGACCAGGTGTCACAGTGCATTAGATACACTGTCCTTTACCCCTCTGGGACCAGGTGTCACAGAGCGTTAGATACACTGTCCTTTCCCCTCTGGGACCAGGTGTCACAGTGCGTTAGATACACTGTCCTTTCCCCCTCTGGGACCGGGTGTCACTGTGTGTTAGATACACTGACCTTTCCCCTCTGGGACCAGGTGTCACAGTGCATTAGATACACTGTCCTTTACACCTCTGGGACCGGGTGTCACAGTGTGTTAGATACACTGCCCTTTCCCCTCTGGGACCAGGTGTCACAGTGCTTTAGATACACTGTCCTTTCCCCTCTGGGACCGGGTGTCACAGTGCGTTAGATACACTGTCCTTTACCCCTCTAGGACCAGGTGTCACACTGTGTTAGATGCACTGTCCTTTCCCCCTCTGGGACCGGGTGTCACAATGTGTTAGATACACTGTCCTTTCCCCCTCTGGGACCGGGTGTCACAGTGTGTTAGATACACTGTTCTTTCCCCCTCTGGGACCGGGTGTCACAGTGCGTTAGATACACTGTCCTTTCCCCCTCTGGGACTGGGTGTCACAGTGCGTTAGATACACTGTACTTTCCCCCTCTGGGACCGGGTGTCACAGTGCGTTAGATACACTGTCCTTTCCACCTCTGGGACCAGGTGTCACAGTGCGTTAGATGCACTGTCCTTTCCCCCTCTGGGACCGGGTGTCACAGTGCGTTAGATACACTGTCCTTTCCCCCTCTGGGACCGGGTGTCACAGTGTGTTAGATACACTGTCCTTTACACCTCTGGGACCGGGTGTCACAGTGTGTTTGATACACTGTCCTTTCCCCTCTGGGACCAGGTGTCACAGTGCTTTAGATACACTGTCCTTTCCCCTCTGGGACCGGGTGTCAGAGTGCGTTAGATACACTGTCCTTTACCCCTCTGGGACCAGGTGTCACAGTGTGTTAGATGCACTGTCCTTTCCCCCTCTGGGACCGGGTGTCACAATGTGTTAAATACACTGTCCTTTCCCCCTCTGGGACCGGGTGTCACAGTGTGTTAGATACACTGTCCTTTCCCCCTCTGAGACCAGGTGTCACTGTGTGTTAGATGCACTGTCCTTTCCACCTCTGGGACTGGGTGTCACAGTGCATTAGATACACTGTCATTTCCCCCTCTGGGACCGGGTGTCACATTGCGGTTGATACACTGTCCTTTCCCCCTCTGGGAACCGTGTCACAATGCGTTAGATACAGTGTTCTTTCCCCCTCTGGGACCGGGTGTCCCAGTGTGTTAGATACACTAGCCTTTCCCCCTCTGGGACCGTGTGTCATGGTGTGTTAGATACACTGTCCTTTCCCCCTCTGGGACCGGGTGTCACAGTGCGTTAGATACACTGTCAATTCCCCCTCTGTGACCGGGTGTCACAGTGCGTTAGATACACTGTCCTTTCCCCCTCTGGGACCGGGTGTCACAGTGCGTTAGATACACTGTCTTTTACCCCTCTGGGACCAGGTGTCACAGTGCGTTAGATACACTGTCCTTTCCCCTCTGGGACCAGGTGTCACAGTGCGTTAGATACACTGTCCTTTCCCCCTCTGGGACCGGGTGTCACAGTGTGTTAGATACACTGTCCTTTCCCCCTCTGGGACTGGGTGTCACAGTGTGTTAGATACACTGTTCTTTCCCCCTCTGGGACCGGGTGTCCCAGTGTGTTAGATACACTAGCCTTTCCCCCTCTGGGACCATGTGTCATGGTGTGTTAGATACACTGTCCTTTCCCCCTCTGGGACCGGGTGTCACAGTGTGTTAGATACACTGTCAATTCCCCCTCTGTGACCGGGTGTCACAGTGCGTTAGATACACTGTCATTTCCCCCTCTGGGACCGGGTGTCACAGTGCATTAGATACACTGTCCTTTACCCCTCTGGGACCAGGTGTCACAGTGCGTTAGATACACTGTCCTTTCCCCTCTGGGACCAGGTGTCACAGTGCGTTAGATACACTGTCCTTTCCCCCTCTGGGACCGGGTGTCACAGTGTGTTAGATACACTGTCCTTTCCCCTCTGGGACCAGGTGTCACAGTGCTTTAGATACACTGTCCTTTCCCCTCTGGGACCGGGTGTCACAGTGCGTTAGATACACTGTCCTTTACCCCTCTGGGACCAGGTGTCACAGTGTGTTAGATGCACTGTCCTTTACCCCTCTGGGACCGGGTGTCACAATGTGTTAGATACACTGTCCTTTCCCCCTCTAAGACCGGGTGTCACACTGTGTTAGATACACTGTCCTTTCCCCCTCTGGGACCAGGTGTCACTGTGTGTTAGATACACTGTCCTTTCCCCCTCTGGGACCGGGTGTCACAATGTGTTAGATACACTGTCCATTCCTCCTCCGGGACCGGGTGTCACAGTGGGTTAGATACACAGTCCTTTCCCCCTCTGGGACCGGGTGTCACAGTGCGTTAGATACACTGTCCTTTTCCCGCTCTGGGACCAGGTGTCACAATGCGTTAGATACAGTGTCCTTTCCCCCTCTGGGACTGGGTGTCACAGTGCGTTAGATACACTGTCATTTCCCCCTCCGGGACCGGGTGTCACATTGCGGTTGATGCACTGTCCTTTTCCCCTCTGGGACCCGTGTCACAATGCGTTAGATACAGTGTTCTTTCCCCCTCTGGGACCGTGTGTCATGGTGTGTTAGATACACTGTCCTTTCCCCCTCTGGGACCGGGTGTCACAGTGCGTTAGATACACTGTCAATTCCCCCTCTGTGACCGGGTGTCACAGTGTGTTAAATACACTGTCCTTTCCCCCTCTGGGACCGGGTGTCACAGTGTGTTAGCTAAACTGTCCTCTCCCCCTCTGGGACCTGGTGTCACAGTGTGTTAGATACATTGACCTTTCCCCTCTGGGACGAGGTGTCATAGTGCGTTAGATACACTGTCCTTTACCCCTCTGGGATCAGGTGTCACAGTGCGATGGATACACTGTCCTTTCCCCTCTGGGACCAGGTGTCACAGTGCGTTAGATACACTGTCCTTTCCCCCTCTGGGACCGGGTGTCACAGTGTGTTAGATACACTGGCCTTTCCCCTCTGGGACCAGCTGTCACATTGCATTAGATACACTGTCCTTTACACCTCTGGGGCCGTGTGTCACATTGTGTTAGATACACATTCCTTTCCCCTCTGTGACCAGGTGTCACAGTGCTTTAGATACACTGTCCTTTCCCCCTCTGGGACCGGGTGTCACAGTGCGTTAGATACATTGTCCTTTACCCCTCTGGGACCAGGTGTCACAGTGCGTTAGATACACTGTCCTTTCCCCTCTGGGACCAGGTGTCACAGTGCGTTAGATACACTGTCCTTTCCCCCTCTGGGACCGGGTGTCACAGTGTGTTAGATACACTGACCTTTCCCCTCTGGGGCCAGTTGTCACAGTGCATTAGATACACTGTCCTTTCCCCTCTGGGACCGGGTGTCACAGTGCGTTAGATACACTGTCCTTTACCCGTCTGGGACCAGGTGTCACAGTGTGTTAGATGCACTGTCCTTTCCCCCTCTGGGACCGGGTGTCACCATGTGTTAGATACACTGTCCTTTCCCCCTCTGGGACCGGGTGTCACACTGTGTTAGATACACTGTCCTTTCCCCCTCTGGGACCAGGTGTCACTGTGTGTTAGATACACGGTCCTCTCCCCCTCTGGGACCGGGTGTCACAGTGTGTTAGATACACTGTCCTTTTCCCGCTCTGAGACCGGGTGTCACAATGCGTTAGATACAGTGTCCTTTCCCCCTCTGGGACTGGGTGTCACAGTGCGTTAGATACACTGTCCTTTCCCCTCTGGGACCGGGTGTCACAGTGCGGTAGACACACTGTACTTTCCCCTCTGGGACCGGGTGTCACAGTGCGTTAGATACACTGTCCTTTCCCCCTCTGGGACCGGGTGTCACAATGCGTTAGGTACACTGTCCTTTCCCCCTCTGGGACCGGGTGTGAAAGTGTGTTAGATACACTGTCATTTTCCCCTCTGGGACCGGGTGTCACATTGCGTTAGATACACTGTCCTTTTCCCGCTCTGGGACCAGTTGTCACAATGCGTTAGATACAGTGTCCTTTCCCCCTCTGGGACTGGGTGTCACAGTGCGTTAGATACACTGTCCTTTCCCCTCTGGGACCGGGTGTCACAGTGCGTTAGACACACTGTCCTTTCCCCTCTGGGACCGGGTGTCACAGTGCGTTAGATACACTGTCCTTTCCCCCTCTGGGACCGGGTGTCACAATGCGTTAGGTACACTGTCCTTTCCCCCTCTGGGACCGGGTGTGAAAGTGTGTTAGATACACTGTCATTTTCCCCTCTGGGACCGGGTGTCACAGTGCGTTAGATACACTGTCCTTTTCCCACTCTGGGACCAGGTGTCACAATGCGTTAGATACAGTGTCCTTTCCCCCTCTGGGACTGGGTGTCACAGTGCGTTAGATACACTGTCATTTCCCCCTCTGGGACCGGGTGTCACATTGCGGTTGATACACTGTCCTTTCCCCCTCTGGGACCCGTGTCACAATGCGTTAGATACAGTGTCCTTTCCCCCTCTGGGACCGGGTGTCCCAGTGTTTTAGATACACTAGCCTTTCCCCCTCTGGGACCGTGTGTCATGGTGTGTTAGATACACTGTCCATTCCCCCTCTGGGACCGGGTGACACAGTGCGTTAGATACACTGTCCTTTCCCCTCTGGGACCGGGTGTCACAGTGTGTTAGATACACTGTCATTTTCCCACTCTGGGACTGCGTGTCACAATGCGTTAGATACAGTGTCCTTTCCCCCTCTGGGACCTGGTGTCACAGTGTGTTTGATACACTGTCCTTTCCCCTCTGGGACCAGGTGTCACAGTGCTTTAGATACACTGTCCTTTCCCCTCTGGGACCGGGTGTCAGAGTGCGTTAGATACACTGTCCTTTACCCCTCTGGGACCAGGTGTCACAGTGTGTTAGATGCACTGTCCTTTCCCCTCTGGGACCGGGTGTCACAATGTGTTAAATACACTGTCCTTTCCCCCTCTGGGACCGGGTGTCACAGTGTGTTAGATACACTGTCCTTTCCCCCTCTGAGACCAGGTGTCACTGTGTGTTAGATGCACTGTCCTTTCCCCCTCTGGGACTGGGTGTCACAGTGCATTAGATACACTGTCCTTTCCCCCTCTGGGACCGGGTGTCACATTGCGGTTGATACACTGTCCTTTCCCCTCTGGAACCGTGTCACAATGCGTTAGATACAGTGTTCTTTCCCCCTCTGGGACCGGGTGTCCCAGTGTGTTAGATACACTAGCTTTCCCCTCTGGGACCGTGTGTCATGGTGTGTTAGATACACGGTCCTTTCCCCCTCTGGGACCGGGTGTCACAGTGCGTTAGATACACTGTCAATTCCCCTCTGTGACCGGGTGTCACAGTGCGTTAGATACACTGTCCTTTCCCCTCTGGGACCGGGTGTCACAGTGCGTTAGATACACTGTCTTTTACCCCTCTGGGACCAGATGTCACAGTGCGTTAGATACACTGTCCTTTCCCCCTGGGACCAGGTGTCACAGTGCGTTAGATACACTGTCCTTTCCCCCTCTGGGACCGGGTGTCACAGTGTGTTAGATACACTGTCCTTTCCCCCTCTGGGACTGGGTGTCACAGTGTGTTAGATACACTGTTCTTTCCCCTCTGGGACCAGGTGTCCCAGTGTGTTAGATACACTAGCCTTTCCCCCTCTGGGACCGTGTGTCATGGTGTGTTAGATACACTGTCCTTTCCCCCTCTGGGACCGGGTGTCACAGTGTGTTAGATACACTGTCAATTCCCCTCTGTGACCGGGTGTCACAGTGCGTTAGATACACTGTCATTTCCCCCTCTGGGTCCGGGTGTCACAGTGCATTAGGTGCATTAGATACACTGTCCTTTACCCCTCTGGGACCAGGTGTCACAGTGCGTTAGATACACTGTCCTTTCCACTCTGGGACCAGGTGTCACAGTGCGTTAGATACACTGTCCTTTCCCCCTCTGGGACCGGGTGTCACAGTGTGTTAGATACACTGTCCTTTCCCCTCTGGGACCAGGTGTCACAGTGCTTTAGATACACTGTCCTTTCCCCTCTGGGACCGGGTGTCACAGTGCGTTAGATACACTGTCCTTTACCCCTCTGGGACCAGGTGTCACAGTGTGTTAGATGCACTGTCCTTTACCCCTCTGGGACCGGGTGTCACAATGTGTTAGATACACTGTCCTTTCCCCCTCTAAGACCGGGTGTCACACTGTGTTAGATACACTGTCCTTTCCCCCTCTGGGACCAGGTGTCACTGTGTGTTAGATACACTGTCCTTTCCCCCTCTGGGACCGGGTGTCACAATGTGTTAGATACACTGTCCATTCCTCCTCCGGGACCGGGTGTCACAGTGGGTTAGATACACAGTCCTTTCCCCCTCTGGGACCGGGTGTCACAGTGCGTTAGATACACTGTCCTTTTCCCGCTCTGGGACCAGGTGTCACAATGCGTTAGATACAGTGTCCTTTCCCCCTCTGGGACTGGGTGTCACAGTGCGTTAGATACACTGTCATTTCCCCCTCCGGGACCGAGTGTCACATTGCGGTTGATGCACTGTCCTTTTCCCCTCTGGGACCCGTGTCACAATGCGTTAGATACAGTGTTCTTTCCCCCTCTGGGACCGTGTGTCATGGTGTGTTAGATACACTGTCCTTTCCCCCTCTGGGACCGGGTGTCACAGTGCGTTAGATACACTGTCAATTCCCCCTCTGTGACCGGGTGTCACAGTGTGTTAGATACACTGTCCTTTCCCACTCTGGGACCGGGTGTCACAGTGTGTTAGCTAAACTGTCCTCTCCCCCTCTGGGACCTGGTGTCACAGTGTGTTAGATACATTGACCTTTCCCCTCTGGGACGAGGTGTCATAGTGCGTTAGATACACTGTCCTTTACCCCTCTGGGATCAGGTGTCACAGTGCGATGGATACACTGTCCTTTCCCCTCTGGGACCAGGTGTCACAGTGCGTTAGATACACTGTCCTTTCCCCCTCTGGGACCGGGTGTCACAGTGTGTTAGATACACTGGCCTTTCCCCTCTGGGACCAGCTGTCACATTGCATTAGATACACTGTCCTTTACACCTCTGGGGCCGTGTGTCACATTGTGTTAGATACACTGTCCTTTCCCCTCTGTGACCAGGTGTCACAGTGCTTTAGATACACTGTCCTTTCCCCCTCTGGGACCGGGTGTCACAGTGCGTTAGATACACTGTCCTTTACCCCTCTGGGACCAGGTGTCACAGTGCGTTAGATACACTGTCCTTTCCCCTCTGGGACCAGGTGTCACAGTGCGTTAGATACACTGTCCTTTCCCCCTCTGGGACCGGGTGTCACAGTGTGTTAGATACACTGACATTTCCCCTCTGGGGCCAGTTGTCACAGTGCATTAGATACACTGTCCTTTCCCCTCTGGGACCGGGTGTCACAGTGCGTTAGATACACTGTCCTTTACCCCTCTGGGACCAGGTGTCACAGTGTGTTAGATGCACTGTCCTTTACCCCTCTGGGACCGGGTGTCACAATGTGTTAGATACACTGTCCTTTCCCCCTCTAAGACCGGGTGTCACACTGTGTTAGATACACTGTCCTTTCCCCCTCTGGGACCAGGTGTCACTGTGTGTTAGATACACTGTCCTTTCCCCCTCTGGGACCGGGTGTCACAATGTGTTAGATACACTGTCCATTCCTCCTCCGGGACCGGGTGTCACAGTGGGTTAGATACACAGTCCTTTCCCCCTCTGGGACCGGGTGTCACAGTGCGTTAGATACACTGTCCTTTTCCCGCTCTGGGACCAGGTGTCACAATGCGTTAGATACAGTGTCCTTTCCCCCTCTGGGACTGGGTGTCACAGTGCGTTAGATACACTGTCATTTCCCCCTCCGGGACCGGGTGTCACATTGCGGTTGATGCACTGTCCTTTTCCCCTCTGGGACCCGTGTCACAATGCGTTAGATACAGTGTTCTTTCCCCCTCTGGGACCGTGTGTCATGGTGTGTTAGATACACTGTCCTTTCCCCCTCTGGGACCGGGTGTCACAGTGCGTTAGATACACTGTCAATTCCCCCTCTGTGACCGGGTGTCACAGTGTGTTAGATACACTGTCCTTTCCCCCTCTGGGACCGGGTGTCACAGTGTGTTAGCTAAACTGTCCTCTCCCCCTCTGGGACCTGGTGTCACAGTGTGTTAGATACATTGACCTTTCCCCTCTGGGACGAGGTGTCATAGTGCGTTAGATACACTGTCCTTTACCCCTCTGGGATCAGGTGTCACAGTGCGATGGATACACTGTCCTTTCCCCTCTGGGACCAGGTGTCACAGTGCGTTAGATACACTGTCCTTTCCCCCTCTGGGACCGGGTGTCACAGTGTGTTAGATACACTGGCCTTTCCCCTCTGGGACCAGCTGTCACATTGCATTAGATACACTGTCCTTTACACCTCTGGGGCCGTGTGTCACATTGTGTTAGATACACTGTCCTTTCCCCTCTGTGACCAGGTGTCACAGTGCTTTAGATACACTGTCCTTTCCCCCTCTGGGACCAGGTGTCACAGTGCGTTAGATACACTGTCCTTTACCCCTCTGGGACCAGGTGTCACAGTGCGTTAGATACACTGTCCTTTCCCCTCTGGGACCAGGTGTCACAGTGCGTTAGATACACTGTCCTTTCCCCCTCTGGGACCGGGTGTCACAGTGTGTTAGATACACTGACCTTTCCCCTCTGGGGCCAGTTGTCACAGTGCATTAGATACACTGTCCTTTCCCCTCTGGGACCGGGTGTCACAGTGCGTTAGATACACTGTCCTTTACCCGTCTGGGACCAGGTGTCACAGTGTGTTAGATGCACTGTCCTTTCCCCCTCTGGGACCGGGTGTCACAATGTGTTAGATACACTGTCCTTTCCCCCTCTGGGACCGGGTGTCACACTGTGTTAGATACACTGTCCTTTCCCCCTCTGGGACCAGGTGTCACTGTGTGTTAGATACACGGTCCTCTCCCCCTCTGGGACCGGGTGTCACAGTGTGTTAGATACACTTTCCTTTTCCCGCTCTGAGACCGGGTGTCACAATGCGTTAGATACAGTGTCCTTTCCCCCTCTGGGACTGGGTGTCACAGTGCGTTAGATACACTGTCCTTTCCCCTCTGGGACCGGGTGTCACAGTGCGTTAGACACACTGTCCTTTCCCCTCTGGGACCGGGTGTCACAGTGCGTTAGATACACTGTCCTTTCCCCCTCTGGGACCGGGTGTCACAATGCGTTAGGTACACTGTCCTTTCCCCCTCTGGGACCGGGTGTGAAAGTGTGTTGGATACACTGTCATTTTCCCCTCTGGGACCGGGTGTCACATTGCGTTAGATACACTGTCCTTTTCCCGCTCTGGGACCAGTTGTCACAATGCGTTAGATACAGTGTCCTTTCCCCCTCTGGGACTGGGTGTCACAGTGCGTTAGATACACTGTCCTTTCCCCTCTGGGACCGGGTGTCACAGTGCGTTAGACACACTGTCCTTTCCCCTCTGGGACCGGGTGTCACAGTGCGTTAGATACACTGTCCTTTCCCCCTCTGGGACCCGTGTCACAATGCGTTAGATACAGTGTCCTTTCCCCCTCTGGGACCGGGTGTCCCAGTGTTTTAGATACACTAGCCTTTCCCCCTCTGGGACCGTGTGTCATGGTGTGTTAGATACACTGTCCATTCCCCCTCTGGGACCGGGTGACACAGTGCGTTAGATACACTGTCCTTTCCCCTCTGGGACCGGGTGTCACAGTGTGTTAGATACACTGTCATTTTCCCACTCTGGGACTGCGTGTCACAATGCGTTAGATACAGTGTCCTTTCCCCCTCTGGGACCTGGTGTCACAGTGTGTTTGATACACTGTCCTTTCCCCTCTGGGACCAGGTGTCACAGTGCTTTAGATACACTGTCCTTTCCCCTCTGGGACCGGGTGTCAGAGTGCGTTAGATACACTGTCCTTTACCCCTCTGGGACCAGGTGTCACAGTGTGTTAGATGCACTGTCCTTTCCCCCTCTGGGACCGGGTGTCACAATGTGTTAAATACACTGTCCTTTCCCCCTCTGGGACCGGGTGTCACAGTGTGTTAGATACACTGTCCTTTCCCCCTCTGAGACCAGGTGTCACTGTGTGTTAGATGCACTGTCCTTTCCCCCTCTGGGACTGGGTGTCACAGTGCATTAGATACACTGTCCTTTCCCCCTCTGGGACCGGGTGTCACATTGCGGTTGATACACTGTCCTTTCCCCCTCTGGGAACCGTGTCACAATGCGTTAGATACAGTGTTCTTTCCCCCTCTGGGACCGGGTGTCCCAGTGTGTTAGATACACTAGCCTTTCCCCCTCTGGGACCGTGTGTCATGGTGTGTTAGATACACGGTCCTTTCCCCCTCTGGGACCGGGTGTCACAGTGCGTTAGATACACTGTCAATTCCCCCTCTGTGACCGGGTGTCACAGTGCGTTAGATACACTGTCCTTTCCCCCTCTGGGACCGGGTGTCACAGTGCGTTAGATACACTGTCTTTTACCCCTCTGGGACCAGATGTCACAGTGCGTTAGATACACTGTCCTTTCCCCTCTGGGACCAGGTGTCACAGTGCGTTAGATACACTGTCCTTTCCCCCTCTGGGACCGGGTGTCACAGTGTGTTAGATACACTGTCCTTTCCCCCTCTGGGACTGGGTGTCACAGTGTGTTAGATACACTGTTCTTTCCCCCTCTGGGACCAGGTGTCCCAGTGTGTTAGATACACTAGCCTTTCCCCCTCTGGGACCGTGTGTCATGGTGTGTTAGATACACTGTCCTTTCCCCCTCTGGGACCGGGTGTCACAGTGTGTTAGATACACTGTCAATTCCCCCTCTGTGACCGGGTGTCACAGTGCGTTAGATACACTGTCATTTCCCCCTCTGGGTCCGGGTGTCACAGTGCATTAGATACACTGTCCTTTACCCCTCTGGGACCAGGTGTCACAGTGCGTTAGATACACTGTCCTTTCCACTCTGGGACCAGGTGTCACAGTGCGTTAGATACACTGTCCTTTCCCCCTCTGGGACCGGGTGTCACAGTGTGTTAGATACACTGTCCTTTCCCCTCTGGGACCAGGTGTCACAGTGCTTTAGATACACTGTCCTTTCCCCTCTGGGACCGGGTGTCACAGTGCGTTAGATACACTGTCCTTTACCCCTCTGGGACCAGGTGTCACAGTGTGTTAGATGCACTGTCCTTTACCCCTCTGGGACCGGGTGTCACAATGTGTTAGATACACTGTCCTTTCCCCCTCTAAGACCGGGTGTCACACTGTGTTAGATACACTGTCCTTTCCCCCTCTGGGACCAGGTGTCACTGTGTGTTAGATACACTGTCCTTTCCCCCTCTGGGACCGGGTGTCACAATGTGTTAGATACACTGTCCATTCCTCCTCCGGGACCGGGTGTCACAGTGGGTTAGATACACAGTCCTTTCCCCCTCTGGGACCGGGTGTCACAGTGCGTTAGATACACTGTCCTTTTCCCGCTCTGGGACCAGGTGTCACAATGCGTTAGATACAGTGTCCTTTCCCCCTCTGGGACTGGGTGTCACAGTGCGTTAGATACACTGTCATTTCCCCCTCCGGGACCGAGTGTCACATTGCGGTTGATGCACTGTCCTTTTCCCCTCTGGGACCCGTGTCACAATGCGTTAGATACAGTGTTCTTTCCCCCTCTGGGACCGTGTGTCATGGTGTGTTAGATACACTGTCCTTTCCCCCTCTGGGACCGGGTGTCACAGTGCGTTAGATACACTGTCAATTCCCCCTCTGTGACCGGGTGTCACAGTGTGTTAGATACACTGTCCTTTCCCACTCTGGGACCGGGTGTCACAGTGTGTTAGCTAAACTGTCCTCTCCCCCTCTGGGACCTGGTGTCACAGTGTGTTAGATACATTGACCTTTCCCCTCTGGGACGAGGTGTCATAGTGCGTTAGATACACTGTCCTTTACCCCTCTGGGATCAGGTGTCACAGTGCGATGGATACACTGTCCTTTCCCCTCTGGGACCAGGTGTCACAGTGCGTTAGATACACTGTCCTTTCCCCCTCTGGGACCGGGTGTCACAGTGTGTTAGATACACTGGCCTTTCCCCTCTGGGACCAGCTGTCACATTGCATTAGATACACTGTCCTTTACACCTCTGGGGCCGTGTGTCACATTGTGTTAGATACACTGTCCTTTCCCCTCTGTGACCAGGTGTCACAGTGCTTTAGATACACTGTCCTTTCCCCCTCTGGGACCGGGTGTCACAGTGCGTTAGATACACTGTCCTTTACCCCTCTGGGACCAGGTGTCACAGTGCGTTAGATACACTGTCCTTTCCCCTCTGGGACCAGGTGTCACAGTGCGTTAGATACACTGTCCTTTCCCCCTCTGGGACCGGGTGTCACAGTGTGTTAGATACACTGACATTTCCCCTCTGGGGCCAGTTGTCACAGTGCATTAGATACACTGTCCTTTCCCCTCTGGGACCGGGTGTCACAGTGCGTTAGATACACTGTCCTTTACCCCTCTGGGACCAGGTGTCACAGTGTGTTAGATGCACTGTCCTTTACCCCTCTGGGACCGGGTGTCACAATGTGTTAGATACACTGTCCTTTCCCCCTCTAAGACCGGGTGTCACACTGTGTTAGATACACTGTCCTTTCCCCCTCTGGGACCAGGTGTCACTGTGTGTTAGATACACTGTCCTTTCCCCCTCTGGGACCGGGTGTCACAATGTGTTAGATACACTGTCCATTCCTCCTCCGGGACCGGGTGTCACAGTGGGTTAGATACACAGTCCTTTCCCCCTCTGGGACCGGGTGTCACAGTGCGTTAGATACACTGTCCTTTTCCCGCTCTGGGACCAGGTGTCACAATGCGTTAGATACAGTGTCCTTTCCCCCTCTGGGACTGGGTGTCACAGTGCGTTAGATACACTGTCATTTCCCCCTCCGGGACCGGGTGTCACATTGCGGTTGATGCACTGTCCTTTTCCCCTCTGGGACCCGTGTCACAATGCGTTAGATACAGTGTTCTTTCCCCCTCTGGGACCGTGTGTCATGGTGTGTTAGATACACTGTCCTTTCCCCCTCTGGGACCGGGTGTCACAGTGCGTTAGATACACTGTCAATTCCCCCTCTGTGACCGGGTGTCACAGTGTGTTAGATACACTGTCCTTTCCCCCTCTGGGACCGGGTGTCACAGTGTGTTAGCTAAACTGTCCTCTCCCCCTCTGGGACCTGGTGTCACAGTGTGTTAGATACATTGACCTTTCCCCTCTGGGACGAGGTGTCATAGTGCGTTAGATACACTGTCCTTTACCCCTCTGGGATCAGGTGTCACAGTGCGATGGATACACTGTCCTTTCCCCTCTGGGACCAGGTGTCACAGTGCGTTAGATACACTGTCCTTTCCCCCTCTGGGACCGGGTGTCACAGTGTGTTAGATACACTGGCCTTTCCCCTCTGGGACCAGCTGTCACATTGCATTAGATACACTGTCCTTTACACCTCTGGGGCCGTGTGTCACATTGTGTTAGATACACTGTCCTTTCCCCTCTGTGACCAGGTGTCACAGTGCTTTAGATACACTGTCCTTTCCCCCTCTGGGACCAGGTGTCACAGTGCGTTAGATACACTGTCCTTTACCCCTCTGGGACCAGGTGTCACAGTGCGTTAGATACACTGTCCTTTCCCCTCTGGGACCAGGTGTCACAGTGCGTTAGATACACTGTCCTTTCCCCCTCTGGGACCGGGTGTCACAGTGTGTTAGATACACTGACCTTTCCCCTCTGGGGCCAGTTGTCACAGTGCATTAGATACACTGTCCTTTCCCCTCTGGGACCGGGTGTCACAGTGCGTTAGATACACTGTCCTTTACCCGTCTGGGACCAGGTGTCACAGTGTGTTAGATGCACTGTCCTTTCCCCCTCTGGGACCGGGTGTCACAATGTGTTAGATACACTGTCCTTTCCCCCTCTGGGACCGGGTGTCACACTGTGTTAGATACACTGTCCTTTCCCCCTCTGGGACCAGGTGTCACTGTGTGTTAGATACACGGTCCTCTCCCCCTCTGGGACCGGGTGTCACAGTGTGTTAGATACACTTTCCTTTTCCCGCTCTGAGACCGGGTGTCACAATGCGTTAGATACAGTGTCCTTTCCCCCTCTGGGACTGGGTGTCACAGTGCGTTAGATACACTGTCCTTTCCCCTCTGGGACCGGGTGTCACAGTGCGTTAGACACACTGTCCTTTCCCCTCTGGGACCGGGTGTCACAGTGCGTTAGATACACTGTCCTTTCCCCCTCTGGGACCGGGTGTCACAATGCGTTAGGTACACTGTCCTTTCCCCCTCTGGGACCGGGTGTGAAAGTGTGTTGGATACACTGTCATTTTCCCCTCTGGGACCGGGTGTCACATTGCGTTAGATACACTGTCCTTTTCCCGCTCTGGGACCAGTTGTCACAATGCGTTAGATACAGTGTCCTTTCCCCCTCTGGGACTGGGTGTCACAGTGCGTTAGATACACTGTCCTTTCCCCTCTGGGACCGGGTGTCACAGTGCGTTAGACACACTGTCCTTTCCCCTCTGGGACCGGGTGTCACAGTGCGTTAGATACACTGTCCTTTCCCCCTCTGGGACCGGGTGTCACAATGCGTTAGGTACACTGTCCTTTCCCCCTTCTGGGACCGGGTGTGAAAGTGTGTTAGATACACTGTCATTTTCCCCTCTGGGACCGGGTGTCACAGTGCGTTAGATACACTGTCCTTTTCCCACTCTGGGACCAGGTGTCACAATGCGTTAGATACAGTGTCCTTTCCCCCTCTGGGACCGGGTGTCACATTGCGGTTGATACACTGTCCTTTCCCCCTCTGGGACCCGTGTCACAATGCGTTAGATACAGTGTCCTTTCCCCCTCTGGGACCGGGTGTCCCAGTGTTTTAGATACACTAGCCTTTCCCCCTCTGGGACCGTGTGTCATGGTGTGTTAGATACACTGTCCATTCCCCCTCTGGGACCGGGTGACACAGTGCGTTAGATACACTGTCCTTTCCCCTCTGGGACCGGGTGTCACAGTGTGTTAGATACACTGTCATTTTCCCACTCTGGGACTGCGTGTCACAATGCGTTAGATACAGTGTCCTTTCCCCCTCTGGGACCTGGTGTCACAGTGTGTTAGATACACTGTCATTTCCCCCTCTGGGACCGGGTGTCACAGTGCGGTAGATACACTGTCCTTTCCCCCTCTGGGACCCATAGAGTCATAGAGTCATAGAGTAATACAGCACGGATAGAGGCCCTTCGGCCCATCGTGTCCGTGCCGGCCTTCAAGCCCTGCCTAATCTAATCCCATATTCCAGCATTTGGCCCGTAGCCTTGTATGCTATGGCATTTCAAGTGCACATCCAAATGCTTCTTAAATGTTGTGAGGGTTTCTGCCTGCACAACCCTTTCAGGCAGTGAGTTCCAGACTCCAACCACCCTCTGGGTGAAAAAGTTCTTTCTCAAATCCCCTCTAAACCTCCCGCCCTTTACCTTGAATCTATGCCCCCTAGTTATTGACCCCTCTACTAAGGGAAAAAGCTCCTCAGCATCCATCCTATCTATGCCCCTCATAATTTTGTACACCACAATCATGTCCCCCCTCAGCCTCCTCTGCTGCAAGGAAAACAAACCCAATCTGCCCAGTCTCTCTTCATAGCTGAAGCGCTCCAGCCCTGGTAACATCCTGGTGAACCTCCTCTGCACCCTCTCTAACGCGATCACATCCTTCCTGTAGTGTGGCGACCAGAACTGCACACAGTATTCCAGCTGTGGCCTAACCAGTGTTTTATACAGCTCCATCATAACCTCCTTGCTCTTATATTCAATGCCTCGGCTAATGAAGGCAAGTATCCCATATGCCTTTTTTACCACCTTATCCACCTGTTCCGCCGCCTTCAGGGATCTGTGTACTTGCACGCCAAGGTCCCTCTGACCCTCCGTCTTGCCTAGGGTCTTTCCCTTCATTGTGTATTTCTTTGCCTTGTTAGTCCCCCCAAAGTGCATCACCTCGCACTTTTCCGGGTTAAATTCCATTTGCCACTGTTCCGCCCATCTGACCAACCCATCTATATCGGCCTGCAGACTGAGGCTACCCTCCTCGCTATTTACCACCCTACCAATTTTTGTATCATCCGCGAACTTACTGATCATACCCTTTACATTCATATCCAAGTCATTAATGTAGACCACAAACAGCAAGGGACCCAGCACCGATCCCTGTGGTACCCCACTGGCCACAGGCTTCCAGTCACAAAAACAATCTTCGACCATCACCCTCTGCCTTCTGCCACTAAGCCAGTTTTGTATCCAATGTGCCAAGGCACCCTGGATTCCATGGGCTCTTACCTTCTTGACCAGTCTCCTGTGCGGGACTTTATCGAAGGCCTTACTGAAATCCATGTATACCACATCCACTGCGTTACCCTCATCCACACACCTAGTCACCCCCTCAAAAAATTCAATCAAAATAGACCCGTGTCACAATGCGTTAGATACAGTGTCCTTTCCCCCTCTGGGACCGGGTGTCCCAGTGTGTTAGATACACTAGCCTTTCCCCCTCTGGGACCGTGTGTCACGGTGTGTTAGATACACTGTCCTTTCCCCCTCTGGGACCGGGTGTCACAGTGCATTAGATAGACTCTCCCTTCCACCTCTGGAACCAGTTGTCACGGTGCATTAGATACAGTGTCAATTCACCCTCTGTGACCGGGTGTCACAGTGCGTTAGATACACTGTCCTTTCCCCCTCTGGGACCGGGAGACACATTGCGGTAGATACACTGTCTTTTCCCCTGTGGGACCGGGTGTCACAGTGCATTAGATAAACTGTCCTTTTCCCCCTCTGGGACCGGGTGTCACAGTGCGTTAGATACACTGTCCTTTCCCCCTCTGGGACCGGGTGTCACAGTGCGTTAGATACACTGACCATTTCCCCCTCTGGGACCGGGTGTCACAGTGCGTTAGATACACTGTCCTTTCCCCCTCTGGGACCGGATGTCATAGTGTGTTAGATACACTGTCCTTTCCCCCTCTGGGACCGTGTGTCACAGTGCATTAGATACACTATCCTTTCCCCCCTCTGGGACCGGGTGTCACAGTGCATTAGATACACTGACCATTTCCCCCTCTGGGACCGGGTGTCACAGTGCGTTAGAGACACTGTCCTTTCCCCCTCCGCGACTGGGTGTCACAGTGCATTAGATACACTGTCCTTTCCCCCCTCTGGGACCGGGTGTCACAGTGCATTAGATACACTGTCCTTTCCCCCTCTGAGACCGGGTGTCACAGTGTGTTAGATACACTGTCCTTTCCCCCTCTGGGACCGGGTGTCACAGTTTGTTAGATACACTGACCTTTCCATTCTGGGACCGGGTGTCAGTGTGTTAGATACACTGTCCTTTCCCCTCTGGGTCAGGGTGTTTCAATGTGTTAGATACACTGTCCTTTCCCCCTCTGGGACAGGGAGTCACAGTGTGTTAGATACACTGTCCTTCCCCCTCTGGGACAGGGTGTCACAGTGTGTTAGATACACTGTCCTTTCCCCCTCTGGGACCGGGTGTCACAGTTTGTTAGATACACTGACCTTTCCATTCTGGGACCGGGTGTCAGTGTGTTAGATACACTGTCATTTCCCCTCTGGGTCAGGGTGTTTCAGTGTGTTAGATATAAAGTCCTTTCCCCTCTGGGACCACGTGTCAATCATTAGCTACACTTATAGCACACACACGCATAGAGAGGGGCTGAGGGGCTGGAGGTTATTTTTTTTAATTCATTTTTATAGGATGTGGGTGTCACTGGCATGGCCAGCATTTATTGCCCATCCCTAATTGCCCTTGAGAAGGTGGTGGTGATCCGCTTTCTTGAACCGCTGCAGTCCGTGTAGGGAGGGAAGGCAGTCCCACAGTGTTGTTAGGTACGTAGTTCCAGGATTTTGGCCCGGTGATGATGAAGGCTTGGCGATATAATTCTAAGTCAGGATGGTATGTGACTTGGAGGGAAACTTGGATGTGGTGCTGTTCTCATGTGCCTGTTGCCCTTGTCCTTGTAGGTGGAAGAGACCGCGGGTTTCGGTGATGCTGCCGAAGAAGTCTTGGCGAGTTGCTGCAGTGCATCTTGTAGATGGTACACACTGCAGCTACGGTATGCCGGTGGTGGAGGGAGTGAATGTTTAAGGTGGTGTATGGGGTGCCAGTCAAGCGGGCTGCTTTGTCCTGGATGGTGTCGTGCTTCTTGAGTGTAGTTGGAGCTGCAATCATCCAGACAGACACAGGATATTTCTCAGCCTGACAGCATGCTTCTATAAGTATGTAAAAACAAAAAGATTAGTGAAAACAAATGTAGGTCCCTTACAGTCAGAAATGGGAGAATTTATAATGGGAAACAAGGTAATGGCAGAGCAATTAAACAAATACTTTGGTTGTGTCATCACGGAAGAGGACACAAATAACTTCCCAGAAATGCTAGGGAACCAAGGGTCTAGTGAGAAGGAGGAATTAAAGGAAATTAGTATTAGGAAAAAAATAGTGTTGGAGAAATTAATGGGACTGAAAGCTGATAAATACCTAGGGCCTGATAATCTGCATCCCAGAGTACTAAAAGAGGTAGCCATGGAAATAGTGGATGCATTGGTTGTCATCTTCCAAAATTATATTGATTATGGAACAGTTCTTGCAGATTGGAGGGTGTAATGAACAGTAACATGTCATTCTAGAATGGTACACTAGGTGGAGATGTATCACAGAATCACAGAATCCCCACAGTGCAGATAGAGGCCATTTCAGCCCATCGAGCCTGCACCGACACATATCCCACCCGATCACCGTAACCCCTACACCAACACATATCCCACCCTATCCCTGTAACCCCCCTAACACTAAGGGTCAATTTATCATAGCCAATCAACCTAACCCGCACATCTTTGGACTGTGGGAGGAAACCGGAGCACCCGGAGAAAACCCACGCAAACACGGGGAGAATGTGCAAACTCCACACAGACAGTCGCCCGAGGCCGGATTCGAACCCGGGTCCCTGGCGCTGTGAGGCAACAGTGCTAACCACTATGCCACCGTGCCGTATGTTGCTGTATGTTTAGCTGTATGTATATGAGTGGGCTACCCATGATGCTCTAGGCTACCCACAAGGCAGTAGTCAAGATGGATGCTGTGGAAGTCCACATGGCTGAATAAACTGACTAGCTCAAGATAGCTGTTCATAAAGAAAATGTCATGGTACCAGTAGTGGTAAAATCTGCTGAATATTGTGAAACGCGACATGGAGAATTTGAAGCCACCGGAGGGTTTGAAACTCACAGGGAATGTTGACTGCAATCGGTGGACTTTCAAACAACAATTCGAACTCTACATTGCTGCCATCGGGTTCGGTATGAAACCAGACGCAAGGAAAATAGCGTTGCTGCTCACGGTTGCAGGTCCGCAGGTGATAGAGGTATTTAATGTGTTTGTATTTGATCCAGAGCAGGACAGAAAAAAATTGGATGATGTGCTAAAGAAATTTGATACACATTGTTCTCCCAAAAAGAACGAAACCTATGAGAGGTAGGTGTTCCGTTCACGGACACAGCAGCAAAATGAGACTTTTGACAGCTTTATGACCGATCTGAAACTGAAAGCACAGACATGTAATTTCTCTGAACTGAAATCATCCATGATTCGTGACCAGATTGTGTTTGGTATTCATGATAGAAGGTCAGGGAACGTTTGTTGAGAGAAACTGAACTAACATTGGAGGATGCTGTGAAAATATGCCATGCCAGTGAGCTAGCTCAGAAGCACGTGAAGACTTTCAGTGAAATTAATAATAATGCGACTGTAATGAGTGACTGTGCTGCTGTCGGTGCTGTGTCCTACAAGGGGAAGAAACGTGGGCAGAACAGAAATGCAAAGCAATCGGAGGATGGAATTTTTAATTGTAAACGCTGTGGTTACAAACACCAGTCACGACAATGCCCAGCGTTTGGAAAAATGTGCACAAAATGTAATGGAAAGAATCACTTTGCCAAACAATGCTTTTCAAAAGTAAAAACAAAGAAAGGGCAACAAGTCAATGTGATTGAGGACACTGATTTAAGTGAGACATTTTCTGTAGGAATGGTGTCATGTGACAATATCAAAAAGGATACAGAAAATGTGCAGCCCTCAGGAATGGACAATGCTGAACATAAAGTTAATGCAGTAAAAGAGGACAAATGGATGATGCCACTGCAGGTAAATGGGGCATTAGTTACATTGAAACTAGACACTGGGGCAAAAGCAAACTTAATCAGTATGAGAGACATTAAAAATATGAAAGAAAAGCCCAAAATACAGAAAAAGTCAGTACTACTGAAGAACTATAATGGACAGAAGATAGATAGCTTAGGTGTATGCAGACTTAAAGTGACAGTCAAAGACAAACTGCATCATCTCATGTTTTCTGTTGTGGCTGAAGGACTTGATTCACTACTAGGTGACAAAGCTTGTGAGGACTTAGAACTGGTCAAGAGAGTCTACTGTATAAACTGTGCCATAAGCAGACCAGATGAATTGGTGGATTCTGTAGTGAGTAATTTCCAGGATGTGTTCAAAGGATTTGGAGTTCTACCATTCACTTACAAGATCCAGCTAAAGGAGGATGCTCAGCCAGTGGTACATGCTCCATGGAGAGTTCCAGCACCCCTGCATGACCGGCTCAAGAAAGAACTGGACAGAATGACCACATTAGGAGTCATCAGGAAAGTCAAAGAGCCAACAGACTGGGTTAACTCCATGGTATGTGTAAAGAAAAAAAACAATGATCTAAGAATATGCATGGATCCAAAGGACTTAAATGCAAACATAAAACGTGAACATTACCAGATTCCCAAGCGAGAAGAAATCACCAGTGAAATGTCAGGTGCCAGATACTTTACAAAGCTCGATGCCTCACAAGGATTTTGGCAACTAAAACTGGATGAAGAGAGCACCAAATTACTGTACCTTCAACACACCATTTGGCAGATATTGTTTTCTCAGAATGCCTTTCAGGATAATATCTGCATCTGAAATCTTTCATAGAGCGATGGAACACATAATTGAAGGTCTGGAAGGAGTTCGGGTCTATGTTCATGACATCATCATCTGGGGCTCCACACTGAAAGAACACAATGAGAGACTGACTAAAGTGCTACAGAGCATACACCGGAATGGACTGAAGCTCAACAAAGCCAAGTGTCAGTTTGGCATTCAGGAAGTCACTTTCCTAGGAGATAATCTATCTGGTAAAGGAATAGAGCCAGATATGGAAAAATTAGATGTTAGCTCTGATCTTAGTGATTAAAAGCCAACTTGTTTAAGTCTATAACTTCTAGTTTTGTGGTTATTGAAGGCCCATCAATTTTAATCACTAAAGAATACTAGGATGGATCGACTCCTAAAACCAAAGCATCTGGACTTGGATCCACATTCTGCTGAAGCATCAAATCAATTTGGACACTGGCTCAAATGCTTCGAACTCTTCACGGGGGCCTCATCCGCTAGCGAGGTAGATAAACTGAGTCTACTGACTACTCGCGTAAGTCATCAGATTTATTCGTTCATCCGGGACGCCACCTCTTACACGGAGGCCATCACTATCCTGAAGGCCCAATACCAGAGGCCGGTAAACGAAGTGTACGCCAGACATCTGCTGGCTACACGCAGGCAGCGACCAGAGGAATCAATGGACGATTTCTTACAGGGCCTAAAGGACCTGGTCCGGGACTGTAACTGCAAGGCCGTGACGGCCAACGCGTACTCTGACGAATTGGTCCGCGATTCCTTCATCACGGGCCTCAAATCGAATTATATCCGGCAGAGACTCCTGGAGAAGGAGGTCCTGGACTTAAAAAAGGCAGTGGCCACTGCGCGATCGCTGGACGTGGCCCAGAAAAACTCTGACTCTTATTCTTCCAGCCATGCGGCCCTCACCGCCTCGTGCGCGCCGAGGGGGCCGCCATCTTGGAATCAGCCATCTTCCCCATCCAGGTCTCAGACCAGCTCTACGCCGCCGGAGTCCCCACACAGAAGTTCACCCAGGAGTCCTACTACAGCGGCAATGTCTCGAGGCCCGAAATGCTACTTCTGTGGCCAGGCCAAGCACCCCAGACAACGATGCCCAGCGAAGGACGCTACATGCTTCAAATGTAAGAAAAAGGGGCATTTTAGCAAAGTCTGCAGGGGGAACCCGATTTCCAACTCCGTCACCGCCTCGTGCGTGCCGTGCGGGCCGCCATCTTGGGATCCGCCATCTTTTCCCGACTCAACGGCCGCCCAGGGCCCAACAGTGGCTTCGATCACGGTGGATCAATCCAGGCCACACCCGTTGACAAAATCCATGATGGACATACAGGTAAACGGGAATTTAACGAAATGTTTAATTGACTGTGGGGGTACCGAGAGTTTTATCCACCCTAGCCTGGTACGGCAGCACTCATTAACGGTAACCCCTACACGGAGCAGAATAGCTATGGCTGCTAAGCCCCACACTTCGGACATTTTGGGCTACTGTGTGGTAACACTGACTGTAAAAGGCACAGACTACAAGGATTTTAAACTCCTCGTGATGCCAGAACTCTCTGTTAATGTAATCTTGGGCCTGGACTTCCAGTGCCACCACGAAAGTGTCACGCTAGCATATGGCGGGTCCCAGCCGCCACTCATAGTCTGTGGCCTATCAACCTTAAAAATCAGCCCGCCCTCTTTATTCGCTAATCTCGCTCCGAACTGTAGGCCCATAGCGACCAAAAGTAGACGGTACAGTCTGGAAGACAGACACTTTATCAAGGCGGAAGTGGACAGACTCCTGCGGGAAGGCATTATTGAATGCAGTACCAGCCCGTGGCGTGCCCAAGTAGTCATAGTTAAAAATAGCGAAAAGAAACGGATGGTAATTGACTACAGCCAGACTGTTAATATTTATACCCAGCTGGACGCCTACCCTTTACCCCGCATATCAGAAATGGTCAACCAGATTGCGCAATACCGAGTCTTCTCGACTATCGACCTCAAATCCGCGTACCACCAGCTCCCCATTAGAACGGAGGACCGCCCATGCACTGCCTTCGAGGCGAACGGGCGCCTCTACCATTTTCTCAGAGTGCCCTTCGGGGTAACAAATGGGGTCTCGGTCTTCCAACGTGAGATGGACTGCATGGTTGATGAGAATAAACTACAAGCTACATACCCCTATCTGGACAATGTCACTATCTGCGGGCACAACCAGCAAGACCACGATCTAAATCTTGCGAGATTTTTAAAAACTGCCCTAAAGCTGAATCTAACCTACAACGAAGACAAATATGTCTTCAACACAACCCGTCTCTGTATCCTCGGCTGTGTGGTGGAAGATGGGGTAATTGGACCGGACCCTGACCGATTATGCCCCCTAAAGGAACTGCCCCTGCCACACAATCCCAAAGCTTTAAAAAGGTGCCTGGGATTTTTTTCGTATTATGCCCAATGGGTGCCCAATTACTCTGATAAGGCCCGACCCCTCATTAAATCGACGTCCTTCCCACTATCAGCTGAAGCTCGGGAGGCTTTCACCAGTATTAAACAGGACATTGAAAGGGCTGCAGTGTGTGCAGTGGACGAATGCATTCCCTTTCAAGTCAAAAGCGATGCGTCAGACTTTGCCTTAGCTGCGACCCTCAATCAGGCTGGAAGACCTGTGGCCTTCTTCTCCCGAACCCTTCAGGGACCTGAAATCAGGCACTCTTCTGTCGAGAAGGAGGCACAGGCTATAGTGGAGGCAGTGCGGCACTGGAGACACTACCTAGCCGGCAAACGTTTCACCCTGCTCACCGACCAGCGGTCGGTGGCTTTCATGTTTAATAACAAACAAAGGGGGAAAATCAAGAATGACAAAATACTCAGGTGGAGGATCGAACTATCCACGTTC
Source organism: Somniosus microcephalus (assembly GCF_052327205.1). Classification (NCBI taxonomy): domain Eukaryota; kingdom Metazoa; phylum Chordata; class Chondrichthyes; order Squaliformes; family Somniosidae; genus Somniosus; species Somniosus microcephalus. The sequence goes on from NW_028225179.1 coordinate 71,265,532, forward strand.
GACTATGATATTATGTACAGGCCGGGAGCCCTTAATGAACCCCCAGACGCCCTATCGCGGGGAATGTGTGCCAGCATTCATACGGACAAATTACAGGGTCTCCACAACGACCTCTGTCACCCATTTTATAAAGTCCCGCAATCTGCCCCACTCCATCGAGGAGGTCAGGGCAATGACCAGAGCCTGCCGCATCTGTGCGGAATGCAAGCCTCGTTTCTACAGGCCTGACCGTGCACACCTTATCAAAGCCACACGGCCATTCGAGCGCCTAAGTCTGGACTTCAAGGGACCCCTTCCCTCTGCTGACCGTAACGTATACTTCCTCAATATCATTGATGAATATTCCCGCTTCCCCTTCGCCATTCCCTGCCCAGACCTGACCAGTGCCACGGTCATCAAGTGTCTCTGTAATCTATTCTGCATGTTTGGCATGCCGAACTACATACACAGCGATAGGGGGACGTCATTCATGAGTGACGAGCTGCGCCAGTTCTTGCTCTCGAAGGGGATAGCCACTAGCAGAACCACTAGCTACAACCCCCGGGGTAATGGGCAAGTGAAAAGGGAGAATGCTACTGTTTGGAAGGCTGTCACATTAGCCTTAAAGTCAAAAGGCCTTCCGACCTCCCGCTGGCAGGAAGTCCTCCCAGACGTGCTCCACTCCATAAGGTCTCTGTTATGTACAGCCACTAACGCTACCCCTCACGAAAAGATGTTCGTTTTCCCCCGGAAATCCACCTCGGGCATATCTCTACCGGCGTGGCTGATGTCTCCGGGGACAGTACTATTGCGGAAGCACGTGAGAGGCCATAAAATGGACCCCCTTGTGGAAAAGGTACAGCTCCTCCATGCAAACCCTCAGTACGCCTATATCGAATACTCTGACGGGCGAGAGGACACTGTTTCCATAAAAGACCTCGCTCCCTCGGGGAGCGGAGAGAACGATGGGAGACTACCCGATGAAGACCTACACTACAAAGAGACAGGACGCCCAGAGGTATCAATACCCAACTTTAACCTGGAGGACACTGCAGATAACCTGGAAGACACTGCAGAGGCCCGGACAGCGGAGGAACCAGAATCCACTCCCCTAGAGGCACCCCAACCAGCTTTGCGCCGATCACTGAGAACTGCAAAACCTCCTGACAGACTCACTTATACCAACTTTTAAGAAACATCACCCCGATGGACTAAATCTATAGAAGGGGTGAATGTAATGAAATCTGTTTGTCTTGGTCCTGTATTCGTTTTGCACTCATGTATATTACCCTCCCCCACTGTGTATAGTTTCACTTCCTCTTTCCCAACTAACCTGGGAGGTTCCAGGTCTTGGCTCTTGGCTCCGCCCCTGACTTCTCTTACATAAAGATCTCAGGATCTGTATGACTCATTCCTGTGAACCAGTCGGCATGTTGAGATGTTAGCTCTGATCTTAGTGATTAAAAGCCAACTTGTTTAAGTCTATAACTTCTAGTTTTGTGGTTATTGAAGGCCCATCACAGAGTCTATAGAATTTTGGAAGATGACTAGCAATGCATTTATTATTTCTAGGGCCACTTCCTTAAGTACCCTAGGATGTAGATTATCAGGCCCTGGGGATTTATCGACCTTCAGTCCCGTCAATTTCCCTAACACCATTTCCTTACAAATACTGATTTCATTCAGTTCCTCCCTCTCATTAGACCCTGTGTTCCCCGACATCTCTGGGGGGTTATTTGTGTCCTCCTTTGTGAAGACAGAACCAAAGTATGTATTTAATTGGTCTGCCATTTCTTTGTTCCCCATTATAAATTCCCCTGATTCTGACTGCAAGGGACCTACGCTTGACTTCACCAATCTTTTTCTCTTCACATATCTATAGAAGCTTTTACAGTCAGTTTTTATGTTCCTTGCAAGCTTACTCTCATACTCTATTTTCCCCCTCTTAATTAATCCCTTTGTCTTCCTTTGCTGAATCCTAAACTGCTCCCAATCCTCAGGTTTGTTGCTTTTTCTGGCCAATTTACTTGTCCTCTCCTTGGATCTTATGCCATCCCTAATTTCCCTAATTTAACAGCCTCAGGAAGGTATTACCCATCTTCTTAGGGTGGAAGATGCCTGTGCATGAATTTTTTTAATGTGGGGTGGCCGTTGCACACCAGCTACCACACGGGCTTGACAGAGCAAGGTCTTGGTCCAATGGCAAGGGGATCCAAGACGATTGGAGACCAGGCTCTGCTACAACGGCCTAGCACACACACAGAAACATACTGCTACTGTCCTCCTCCCTCCTTCCCGCAGGTCCACTCGGCCTGGGTTTCGTAGGATGCATTGTGGTACTCCCGACCTTGCTGTTGGCCCATGCCGCACCTTCCCTGGGGCACCGACCTTGCTGCTGGTCCATGCTGCACCACTCCTGGGCCTTGACCTCGCTGCTGGGCTCATCCTTGCTCTTGGGTCCCGGCCTCGGACATGAGTAGGGTTGCGAAGGGGTTGAAAGTTTTTGGGAAATTTCCAGAAATTTTCCACGGGATGTTTAGCTTGGGATTTTTGGGAATTTGGCCCAAAAAAGCACATGTTTGCAAAATATTGGTTTTTTTTGTATTCCTTTCATTTTTTTCCCACAGGTCCTCTCTTAAAATTACTAACAGAGATGGAATCTTAATTATTATGGGATTTCTTAATCAATATATGTTTATCTTCTTACTTGGCTTGTTTTAATAATTACAAGTTTTGTGTGTGATTGTGAACAAATGTGTCCTGACTGGTTGGATGAGTGGATGAGCGATTAGCTCCCTCTATTGGTGATGTAGCGTCGTGCGTGCACAGGTCATGCTTCCATCACATGGCTCTGCTACAACGGCCTAGCACACACACACAAACATACTGCTACTGTTCTCCTCCCTCCTTCCCGCAGGTCCTGTCTGCCTGGGTTTTGTAGGATGCATTGTGGTCCTCCCAACCTTGCTGTTGGCCCGTGCCTGTTGCAATCGTGCTGATCGACCACAGTTCGACACAGAGATGAATGCCCTTTATTTCTCTGCATAGAACAATGCCATGTTTACCGTTGGATGTGTGGGAGCATTTTACCCCAGGCATTAAAGATGGAAAGACTGTGTACATGTGCAAACACTGTACAAAGCCATATGTAAAGAATACCACAAAGATGCAGCAGCATTTATCCAAATGCAACAACTTCACTCAAAGCTCACAGCAGTCAGCCCAGAGTTCCCCTGGTTCCATTCAAGAAGATGATGGTTCACATTCAGCATCAGGCTCCTTATCATCAGCAACTCCTGGCCCACTTGGAAGGTTCTTTGATACAATGGATAACCATAGCCAGAAGAATGCAGATGAGTGCCTTGCTCGAGCTGTATATGCGACAGGCTCACCCCTCATGCTCACAGCCAATGTGTACTGGAAGAGATTTTTTAATGTTATTCGCCCTGCATACTGTCCTCCCACCAGACATGTTTTGTCTACTTATTTGCTGGAGGCTGAGTATAACAGAGTCCAAGGAAAGCTCAAAGAAACGACAGAGAGGGCAGACTGTGTTGCAGTTATCTCAGATGGGTGGTCAAATGTACGAGGCGAGGGCAGCATAAAGTACATCGTCTCCACTCCTCTCCCAGTGTTCTTCAAGAGCACAGACACGAAGGACAACAGACACACAGGCACATGCATTGCTGATGAGCTGAGAGCGGTCATCAATGATCTTGGATCACAAAAGGTCTTTGCAGTAGTTACTGACAATGCTACGAATATGAAGGCTGCTTGGGCTCAAGTGGAGGCGGTCTACCCTCATATTACATAGAAACATAGAAACATAGAAGATAGGAGCAGGAGTAGGCCATTCGGCCCTTCGAGCCTGCTCCGCCATTCAATGAGATCATGGCTGATCATCCAAATTCAGTACCGTGTCCCTGCCTTCTCCCCATATCCCTTGATCCCTTTAGCCTTAAGAAATATATCCAACTCTTTCTTGAATATATTTAATGAACTGGCCTCCACCGCCCTCTGTGGCAGAGAATTCCACAGGTTCACCACTCTCTGGGTGAAGAAATTCCTCCTCATTTCAGTCCTAAATAGCTTGCCCCTTATCCTTAGACTATGACCCCTGGTTCTGGACTCCCTGGCCATCAGAAACATCCTTCCTGCATCTAGTCTGTCCAGGCCTGACAGAATTTTATAGGTTTCGATGAGATCCCCTCTCAATCTTCTAAACTCCATCTATTGGGTGCGCAGCTCATGGGCTCAACCTGCTCCTCAAGGACATCATGGGTTTGAGAACCATGGAAACACTGTACAAGAGAGCCAAGCAAGTTGTTAAGTATGTCAGGGGAAAACAGGTAGTTGTAGCAACCTACAACTCCAAGCAAATGACAAAGAACAAGAACACCACACTGAAGCTGCCCAGCAACACTAGATGGGGTGGCGTTGTCATAATGTACAACAGCCTTCTGGAGGGTAAGGAGTCGCTGCAAGAAATGGCAATATCTCAGTCTGGGGATATGGAAACCACCATCAAGAAAATACTGCTGGATGATGTGTTTGGGAGAGAGTGGTTAGCAGCCTTAAACTACTCTTACCAGTAGCATCTGCAATTGCTCAGATTGAAGGAGATGACGCTGTCTTATCAGATGTTCTCAGGCTTTTTGCTGATTTAAAAGAACAAATCAGCATTGCCCTACCCACATCCCTGCTGCTCAAAGCAGAGGAGAAGGCAATTGTTCAATTCATACAGACGCGCCAGGAAGTTTGTGTCAAGCCGATTCATGGTGCAGCTAACATGGTGGACCCAAAGCATGTTGGGAGACCAATACTTTCTGGAGAACAGATCAACAGTGCTTACAGTGTGATTTCTACCCTCTCACGCCACCTCAATCTGGATGTGGGCAAAGTTCTGGGAAGTCTGCCAAAGTTCTCTGCCAAGCAAGGTCTTTGGAATGGGGACGGGATATGGGAATCATGCAAGCATATCAGTGCACATACCTGGTGGAAGGGACTTTGTGCATCTGAGGCCCTGTCACCCATTGCATCGGTGATACTCCAAATCCCACCCTCATCAGCGGCCTCTGAACGAAACTGGTCACTTTTTGGGAATACACATACAAAGGTACGCAACAGGTTGACTAACAAAAGAGAGTGGAGAAACTGGTGGCTATCCGGGTGAACCTACAACTTATTGAGCCAGATACAGAAGTGTCCACCACACAGCTAGACAGTGACACAGAGGAGGAAATGAACACGTCAGAGCCAGAGTCAGAGAATCAGGAGGAGCAATGATGAGTAGAAGACTCAGAAGACTCATGAGTAGTAGACTCAAAGGGACAAAATAAGGACAAATTACAGGCTAAATAAGCTGACGCTCTTTTTATTTTATTTTAGATGGGTCTTTTTTGTGGGGGTTCAATAAAGTTCAAAATTATAACCTAAATAAAGTTTTGAAAGCCTGTTTTTATTTGTATGGAACAGTATGTCTATTTTGATGATAAAGATAATATAAGGGTCAGACACAAAAACCATCAGTGTGCAAAAAAACTCAAAATTTCCATAAATTCCCAAAAATTCCCATGGAAAGTTTCCTCTTTTAAAAATTCCTGGAATTTTGCAACCCTAGACATGAGTGATGTTGTCTCTCACAGGATTAAATTAGCACTGATATTCTCGTGATCCCTGGCCCCGAGCTCCACTCGCGATCCACTAGACACTAGATCACTAGTCCAGTGGAGAAACATAGTCTTGATGGCAGAGAGGTCTGGGAATTTGGAAGCTAAGTTTAAGTGAAGAGTCAGTGCTCACTGTGGTGGAGATTTTGACGGAGAGAGACATTCGACCACGTGTCATTGTGGCGGAGAGAGACATTCGACCACATGATCCTGCACTTCAGTTGGGGTGAAGTAGAATCCCGCCCTGCCCAGCTATTGGTGGAACGAGGTCGCGGGGTTTGGAGGAGGGCGTGGAGGAGAACTATCCACTTGTCTAATACTCTGGAGTAACTGGGTTCAGATTTGCGCATCGCACCTCAGGAAGGATATATTGGCTTTGGAGTGGGTGTAGCGCAGATTCACCAGAATGATATCTGGGCTTAGGAACAGAGGACCAGGAGGAGGAGGCCATTCAGCCCCTCGAGCCTGTCCCACCATTCAATGAGATCATGGCTGATCTGTAAATTAACTCCATCTACCTGCCTTGGTTCCATAACCCTTGATACCATTACCTAACAAAAACCTATCAATCTCAGTTTTGAAATTTTCAATTGACCCCCAGCCTCAACAACTTTTTTGGGGGAGTGAGTTCCAGATTTCCACTGCCCTTTGTGTGAAGAAGTGCTTCCTGACATCACCACTTAACAGACTGGCTCTAATTTTAAGGTTACGCCCCCTTGTTCTGGACTCCCTGCACCAGAGGAAATAGTTTCTCTCGATCCACCCTATCGGCTCCTTTGATCATCTTAAACACCTTGATTAGATCACCTCTTAATCTTCTATACTCGAGGGAGCATAAGCCTAATCTGTGCAACCTGTCCTCATAATTTAACCCTTTTAGCCTCCGGTATCATTCTGGTGAATGTACGTTGCACCCCCTCCAAGGCCAATATGTCCTTCCTGAGGGGCGGTGCCCAGTTCTCCAGGCGGGGTCTGACCAGAGCTTTATACAACTGCAGCACAACTTCCACCCCTTTGTATTCCAGCCCCCTTCAGATAAAGGACAATATCCCGTTCGCCTCTTTAAATTATTTTTTGTGCTTGTCCACTAGCTTTTAGTGATTTTTGTATCCCTAAATCTCTCTGTTCCTCCACAGTTCCTTGTTTCTCACCATTTCGAAAATAGAAGGTTATTCATTTTGAGGGTTAAATTAAGAGGTCAGGTTGCATAAACTTGTCTTGTATTTCCTTACATTTAGAAGATTAAGGGGTGATCTGATCGAGGTGTTTAAAATGATTAAAGGAGTTGATCGGGTAGATAGAGAGAAACTATTTCCTCTGGTGGGGGAGAGTCCAGAACAAGGAGGCAGAACCTTAAAATTGGAGCCAGGCTGTTCAATGGTGATATCAGGAAGCACTTCTTCACACAAAGGGTCGTGGAAATCTGGAACTCTCTCCCCCAAAAAGCTGTGGATGCCGGGGGTCAATTGGAGTTTTCAAGGCAGAGATGAATAGATTTTTGTTGGGTAAGGGTGTGGAGCAAAAGCGAGTAAATGGGGTTGTGATACAGATCAGCCACGATCTGACTGAATGGCGGAATAGGCTCGAGGGGCCGAATGGCCTCCTCTTGTTCCTATGCACAGATCAGCCATGATCTGATTGAATGGCAGAACGGGTTCGCGGGGCTGAATGGCCTCTTCCTGTTCCTATGCACAGATCAGCCATGATCTGATTGAATGGCGGAACAGTCTCAAGGGGCTGAATGGCCCCTTCCTGTTCCTATGTGCAGATCAGCCATGATCTGATTGAATGGCAGAATAGCCTCAAGGGGCTGAACGGCCTCTTCCTGTTCCTATGTACAGATCAGCCATGATCTGATTGAATGGTGGAACAGTCTCGAGGGGCTGAATGGCCTCTTCCTGTTCCTATGTACAGATCAGCCATGATCTGATTGATTGGCGGAACAGGTTCGAGGGGCTGAATGGCCTCTTCCTGTTCCTATGTACAGATCAGCCGTGATCTGACTGAATGGCGGAACAGGCTCGAGGGGCTGAACGGCCTCCTCCTGTTCCTATAATCTCTAGTGGCACAAAAGCAAAATACTGCAGATGCTGGAAACCTGAAATAAAAACAGAAAACGACGGAAACACTCCGCAGGTCAGAGGGCATGTAGGGGGTTTCTCTTGCTCGTTCTGGTCTCCTACCAGGCTTCGTGCAATAATTACCCTTGAGTGGTTCGACCCACTCTCCCCTACGGTTCTAGACCTTGGACTTAGGTGCAGGGAACTGTAGTGCAGAGAAAGACTCAATAGACCAGGTTGAATAGCACGAAATGGATGCTTCTATTATTAAACAGTTTGCAGCATTATAAAATACATGTCATAAGCACAGATTAAAGCAACTACAAGCATGCACATATCTATAAACTTAATTCCACGGAAATGGGAAACACACGGCACATCGAAAAAGGGGAAACACATTACGATTACCTTTACCCCCTCCCCTAGACCTAGACTAAGTTTCGACCTGAGGAACTCGGAATCATGCTCACCACTTTCAGATTCGCAAAAGAGGGGGTACGCAGCCTTTTGGTACAGCTTTCCGTCGTCACGTGGATTTGGAAACTTCTGGCGCAGCTTGTTTTTCTCTCTCTCTCAGACGATGAACCAGTGGACACAGCCTTGATGAGCGCTCGTCATGACTGAATCCGTTAACAAGCCGTTGAAGAACTGGATACACATGGGAGAATCCGAGAGTTTCTGGCCGAATGGTATGTCGAGGCCCTGACTGGCTAGGCCCGGAATGTCCTTTTATTTCTCGCTCCCGCCTGGCTCGGCGGTTTTCCAGAGGGTGTCTTCTCCTTCAGCCTGGGTCGTCGATGATCTCCCGACAAAAGTACTCGGGCCACCCTCCTTCATCTTCCCGTCGTAGTCGAGCCTTGCCTGGCCGAGCTGGCTTCCCAGCCAAAGTCTTCTCGTCATCACCGAAGTTACGAATTGTACCGAAGAAGTGAATCGTCCTACGAATGAAGCGTAGCCGTCGAGGTCAAGCGTTGCCCCCAGTGTGTCTTTACGAGAATCGCCAATCGCCCTGATGGACTTTTCAAATCCATAGTTATACTCTTTTGGGACAGTCTTATCTCCCGCCAGATCATAGTCCAGTCTTTGTAATATTTTTGGCAGGCAGAAATCTCTGCAGGGGCGCTTTGTCTTGTAACGGGAGCCGGTGATAGCTTAACTGGCCTTCCTGGCCGATAATGTCTTTTACTTTGTCACCGTAACTCGGTTCGCATATTGATCGGTCTGGAGATTGCCCTTGATGGCTGTTAAACGGTCTTTCCTTTGTACAGTAAATGGGTTTAAGTGTTCATTCAATTGTCCGCCCATATCTTGATGGGCCCCATCCTGTTACCTGAAACTGTCTTGTACTTAGAATCCAATTAATATGTATGCCCAGTTCCCCGAGTTTCGGTTTCCCGATACTGGCTTTCGCGGGCTTACTGTCCTCAATCCACAAGCCTGTCTGGCTTGCAGTAACAGAAATCAAATGGTCCCAGAAACTGATCACGAGGTCCGGTGGCCATTTTGTATGCCCCTTTTTATCAAAGGGTTTTCTGTATAAGCTTCTTTTGGTCAATAAAGCTGTATTATTAATCCTGTTTTCTTGCGTGATTAGTTAATGAAAATTTTCGAATCTTACAGTCCCCCCTGTGATACTGATAGCTTGCTTACAGTATCAATAATCCTTGGTGAGCAAATTTTCCTGATTCCTCACGTCCAAACATTCCCGGTAATTAACTATCTATGACCCCCACGACACACGCAGTTCCCATTTCAGAAAGTTACCTTGTGTACAGTTGGACAATCATAGGCAGTATTACCTTAAACTATAACACATTCATCTTTCAGATGTGAAGGGGCCAATGCTCCTTGCACCACCTGCATACACCTTTTATTAATCAAAAAAACAAAAACTTCACCAACGGCTATAACATTACAGTATTCACACACTTAAATCATGCAGTGGCTGAAATCTAAAAATGGAGGGACGCTTTAACTTTTAATACTAGCCGCTTACACTGGGGTGTCCTCTTCCCCCACTCGTACATAGCGTTCTCTCCATTCTCCTGTGTTCTCGTGCCTCTGGAGGCGTTTGCCTCTCTTGCAATGCACGAACAATAAAAATATTACAATTAAAACCTGACACACTACTAGGATGTGGGATGCTATTCTAATCCAGGCCGGGATCTCTATATTGGTGAACAGGTCCCACCATGGTGGGGTGACTATGTCCAATATGTCTTTCCCTATCTCGATTGTCTTCTGCTCCAGTGTGTAGAAATGTTTCTGTGAAACTATAACGGCTTTTAAGATCTTGGTGAGGTGTTCGGGGAGAGGGGGAATGACATATCCGAAATGCGCGACGAATCGCTGCAAGTCCGTGAAATTTTCTTTTACAGTGAGGTGAACGGTGGAGGGTGCAGGAATGGGGACAATCCGTTGTTGTGCCACTTGAACTTCAGCCCTGGGTTTAAAACAGAAACTGCTGTCACTGACCGGACACCACTCGTGCTGTCCGTGGCGGTAGTGAGGCGCTGCAGTGGTGACACAGTATGTCCCACCTCCGATATATGCCACCTGCGGGGGCACATGGTCCTTTGCCATTGCCTCCATGGTGCAATTTATCGGCTTCGCGCTAGCGGCTCTGAACCCACACTGTGGTTTCAAAAAGGCATTCAAGTGCTGGGGGCACAGGATGATGTGTGCTCCCCGGCTACGACACCCCGAGAGGTCGGTGCCTGCCATCGTACGCTCCCATCTGATGACATAAGGCGGGACCACTGCGTAACGAATGTGCGCACCCCCCTGAATGACTCCAATGTTCTCCACCCTGTATACCGGGGCGGGCTTTGCTGTGGGACCCAACACCGGCATCCTTACCACTATTCCCATGATAGTGTGGTTTGAGCGTCCGCACTCCACTGGGACTGGGTACGCTTCTGCAGCTAGTCTGAGCTGGCATGGACTTAATGCGTTCTCAAAAGGGTGGAGCGCTTGCAAGTGCTTGTTGCTGATCCAGGACGGGACCAAACCTTGTTTTAAATCCTCCAGATTACTGCGGCCCTCGCCCAGTAACCACGCCCCGTATAGCACACAAGCCTCGTTCTGCGCAGCCTGATCGGACGCATTCCGATCCTCCTTAATGAGCGCATTTACCGTCCTAGCGTGCTTCTCCAGCTCAGCAATTATTTCCTTTAAGTGTAGTGTCATGGCTTGGTCTTCATGCAGCTCAGAACCCACTACCTTATTTTCGCTTGTCAGTATGTTCCTCAACTGTGTTTTTAAACCATTGATCTGTGTCTGCAGCTCCACGTTGTCTAGAGCGATGACAACAGACGTTCCGGTGTTAAAAGCAGTGAAAATGTCATTTACAGTACCCCTTCTTTGCCTTCCTACCCGATCCAAAACTTCCTGTGGTGTGGTGTATAATTTGGCTTTGTCGATGTTGGCAAAGTCAAACTCGTAAAATTGTCTGAACATTCGGGTTAACAGTACCTGGTACAACTGTTCCGTTTCCCTGGGACACCACTCAGGCAATTGTACCTCAGTGAGGTTTAAAATCACTGAGGCCACCGCGTAGTGTACCCCTTGGTACAGCACCTGTCTGGTGGGTACCAATACTAGACCGTTCCCGGGTCCCTTTGTGGTGGTGGGGCACCCTTCCTTCTGGGCCAGCGCTACCGGAATCGTGGGCAGGGGCTTGCGTGGGCGGGTGATGAGTTCAGTGGCGTTTACTGGAATCGGGGAGTATGGGGCTCCGCACGCCCGAGTGCTGACATCCCATCTCATCCCCTTTCCTTCATCTTGCCACTGCCTCTGGAAAAAGATGGATACGCCCTTGGGGCAGATGCATTTTGAACCCCACATACAGACATATATCCCTTCATCTGGTTCCCACCATTTGTCCCAACACACACGTAATTGTCCGTGAGTCCTCGTAATTGTCCGATGGGTATTGTTACCCAGTCGCTCCCACTCGATAGTAGAGTTCTTCATGTCCTTTCCCAGCTTTCGCAGCCACCACCATCGACTTAGTGGTACGTTCCCATTACATACCAAACAGATCCTCTTTCCCACGGTAACGCTGACTCTGGGTGTAAGGATCCTCACCCGAGGGCACATTAACGAAGTCTCTTGGTAGGCGAAACCGAAATTGCTGGAGTATTCCGTAGAATTCGTTCCCAGCCAACCTGGCCATCTCCCTTGGTGGAAGTAGGTGGCGGTTTCGTCAACCTCTCGCTTCCCCATCCCATCCGTCGCGATGGGGGCTGTGTCCCCGGAACATCCGAACACGATGACGTCCTTGGTGCGGCCCCGGTAGGCCAGCCCGCACCCGATCGCCGCGAGCGTCACGAGAATCCTCTCCATTTTATCCCTGGTTTCTGTAATCGACAAGATGATGTAGCCAGGCTCCCAACAGGTGCTGGCTCAATCAAACGAACGCGCGGATCCCTTGACCCCGCTTCCAAACAACCACACATACTGGGCAGACTTTGAAAACTATCCTTTAAACATCCCATCACCTTAAACTTTACCCATCTTAAACTATCATTACAATTACTTAAAACTTAACATCATTACCTAAACCTATATACAGCACCGCCCTCCTTCGGGCGGCCTACCTAATTCCTGTGAGGGCTGCAGCGTGCCGCTTCCTGTGGCGGGGCTGCACTGACCTTCGGCTTTGATCCCCCGCAGCCTGTCGCTGCTGAACGGGAATCGTGCCTTTCTCGGGCTGCTCTGTACCGAGGTTGGGGAAGATAGGGAGAGTTGGGCCATTGTTTTCTGGGCTGGGGCGTTCGAGTCGACCTACGAGGGGCTGCCTTGGGTGAGGCTCCCAGGGCTGACGGACCGGGGGTTGGGACTTTCACCGTCACAGCCTGTGGTCCCACCACAGCTGCCGGCTCCGGCTCCCTTCCCTCTGGCTCCGCCCCCCCGGGGCCAGGATTTGTGGCATCCGACTCCACCTCACCTGTCCTTACAGGTAGTGAGTCTCCGCCCCCAATCCCTACCTCCCCTAAGCTTGAGTCGAGGGCGGGATCTTCGTCCTCTGACTCTTCCTCCTCCGTGATCGGGTCAAGGGCAGGGCCGAGCCGTTCGGGCTCCTCCTCGTCCGAATCCCAAATCAGAGGGGAGACCTCCCACTCCAATGGGATGACTCCTCCCTTCACGCAGGCCACTGTTCCAGCCTGTGTGGTCTGTGACCCTGTCGCAGGCTGAGGATTTTTGTCCTCAGACCTGGCCACTGTTGTTTGCCCTTGTGCTCCCGACTTAAACAGTTTGCACCACCTCCCACCAAACCACTTGTTACAACGGGACACCTCCACTGTGCGAGTGTCGTAGGCCGGCGGACTTTGTACCGATTCCTGCTCATCCTCCTGGCCTACGTTTCTTTTGCCAGCGCATAGGGTCAGACCCAAGAATTTTACTTCCCGTTGGCCAACCCGCGCCTTTGTGGGGGTTTCCTGAACACTCTCCATCTCCTCCATGCTCGCAATCTCTCCCCAGAGACAGTGATTTCTCAGGTCCACGTGGATCCCGTGGGCTACCAAGAAATCAGACCCTAGGACTCCCGCTCCCACTCCCTCTTTCCACCTCAGCAGGATACACTTCCACGTGGTGCGGAGTGGCCCTAAACAAATGGAGAGGGGAAGGGAATGTGCGCCAGCCTGTTCTTCGCCCGTGAAGCCCAACAGACGATACGGGACCCCGGTTGACAAAAGCGAGTTGGTGGGGTTATCTGCGTGGACTACGGTGCACGATGCTCCCGTATCCAACAGATAAGTTTCCTTCACCTTCTCCACCTCCATCTCTACGAAGGGTCATCTCCACGCGTCATAACGGAGCGGACACAGGTAGACGGGCTGCGCCGACTCTAGTCACCTGGGCACAGCGATCGGAGTTTCGGGAGCGACGAGGCCGGTGGCAACCGCTATTTTTCCCTGTGAGGTCATTAGAGACCGCATTGCCTCTAAAACCGACTCGATCATGTCGGGATGGATCGACGCATCGGCTCCCCTCTCCCGGACGGGCGCTTGGGCTGGGGCTGTGGGAGTTTTTCCCTTTAAATCCTGCCAGGGATTTCTACAGTCTCGGCGCCAATGACCCTCCTTTCCACACCCGTAACAACTGCTCTTGGCTTGGGGGGCGCGATTCCCCTCCTGATGCCATTCCTTTTTAGCAGGAGCTGCAGGCCTCGCCTCATGCACCTTTCCTTTTGAGGAAGGCACATCCCTACTCTTGTTGTTCCTGTAACTTATCGTGAGCTGATCAAGTACTACTTCCTCCGTGGAGCGGGGGTTAGTGCGGTCAAACCATGCCTTGGCCTGCTCCCTCACCGGCAGCAAGCAATTGGCGACCAGACACCGGAGCCAATGAGCCCTTTGGTCATTATTTAGCGCGTTCCGGTCCGGTCCTCCCGGGCAGCTGCGCCAATACACTGGCCACAACCTTCCGGCGCAAACCCGTGGGGGTTCTCCCTCTAGCTGTACCGTCCTTTCCAATCGGAGGAACGGAGTTCTGTCACCCTCCCCTATAATCTCCAGGATCTCATCCCGTAACTCCTCATACGCCTTGTGCCCTCTCTTGCTCTCATCAGGGAGACACTGGAGGAGCGAGCTGTCCAGGGAGAACAGCAGCATTTTGGACTGTTCAACCCCATCGCAGTCATTAATTGCTGCGGTCTGCTCCACGTCCCTAAAATGGACGGAGGGATCTCCTGACTCGGAGAGTTTTGGGATGTGACTGATCATTTCCCTTAGCTGTCGTGCGCTATGGGGCATTATGATCTGGTTCACAAGGGATCCGTCCTCGCCATCATTGGCACCTGGACCAAGCCTCCGGTGTCGCGTGGGACACATCGGTGCCGGTCCCGACTCTACTGCCTGGTGTTGCTCTACCACAAGAACCCCTGGGTCTGACTTCTCCGTTTCCTTCCCCGGAGTCCAAGACTCATCATAGGCAGGAGGTGCTGAGGGCTCGGGGGTTGGTACCCTAACTGTCTCCTGTGGAATTGATCTTGTTGATTCCTTGGCTAACAGTAACTGGCTTGCTGGCGGGTTTATGAGGCACACCAAGCCGGTTGCCTTTGCTAGGGCCGTTCTCAGGTCCTCTAGCTCTCTGTGGCAAGCGCTATGATCGGTGTTCTCAGGCCTATCCTGCATGGCCATCTTATAAGCTGCCCTGGCCCCCAAGATACTTTCCTCCTGTGTCGCTACCTGTTTAGCTAGGCGGAAACACCTCTCTCTCATTCTACCTTCACTGGCCTTGGCCTCAATGACCTGACATTCCAAATACTCTATCCGGGTCTCATGGCGGTGAGTTACGGATTGGCGTTCCTGATTCAGTGCGTTAAGCGATTGAATCCGTTTCTGACCTCCCGCAACCTTTTCCTCTACTTCTGTAAGCAGCCCTTTGATCTGGGCTGTCTGTGCTACAACGACCTGGTCCAAAAGCTGGACTTGCTTCTTGTAACACATCAGCCAGACCGCCTTTTCTACTGACTTCTTATGCTTTTTGCTTTCTGTCCACTTGATGCTGCGTCTAGCGGACGCCTATCTCTCAATAGGTCTGATATCCACTGTTTTGTAAGGTTTACCTTCCCAAAAACATAGTCCGCTATCCTTTCATCCATCACATTTCGTTTATTCAAACCTTGATCTAACATGCTACATTCCTGCTGCCAAGGTCCTGCCGCGGTCGCCATTTCTGTAGGGGGTTTCTCTTGCCCGTTCTGGTCTCCTACCAGGCTTCGTGCAATAATTACCCTTGAGTGGTTCAACCCACTCTCCCCTACGGTTCTAGACCTTGGACTTAGGTGCAGGGAACTGTAGTGCAGAGAAAGACTCAATAGACCAGGTTGAATAGCACGAAATGGATGCTTTTATTATTAAACAGTTTGCAGCATTATAAAATACATGTCATAAGCACAGATTAAAGCAACTACAAGCATGCACATATCTATAAACTTAATTCCACGGAAATGGGAAACACACGGCACATCGAAAAAGGGGAAACACATTACGATTACCTTTACCCCCTCCCCTAGACCTAGACTAAGTTTCGACCTGAGGAACTCGGAATCATGCTCACCACTTTCAGATTCGCAAAAGAGGGGGTACGCAGCCTTTTGGTACAGCTTTCCGTCGTCACGTGGATTTGGAAACTTCTGGCGCAGCTTGTTTTTCTCTCTCTCTCAGGCGATGAGGCAGTGGACACAGCCTTGATGAGCGCTCGTCATGGTTGAATCCGTTAACAAGCCGTTGAAGAACTGGATACACATGGGAGAATCCGAGAGTTTCTGGCCGAATGGTATGTCGAGGCCCTGACTGGCTAGGCCCGGAATGTCCTTTTATTTCTCGCTCCTGCCTGGCTCGGTGGTTTTCCAGAGGGTGTCTTCTCCTTCGGCCTAGGTCGTCGATGATCTCCCGACAAAAGTACCCGGGCCACCCTCCTTCGTCTTCCCGTCGTAGTCGAGCCTTGCCTGGCCGAGCTGGCTTCCCAGCCAAAGTCTTCTCGTCGTCACCGAAGTTACGAATTGTACCGAAGAAGTGAATCGTCCTACGAATGAAGCGTAGCCGTCGAGGTGAAGCGTTGCCCCCAGTGTGTCTTTACGAGAATCGCCAATCGCCCTGATGGACTTTTCAAATCCATAGTTATACTCTTTTGGGACAGTCTTATCTCCCGCCAGATCATAGTCCAGTCTTTGTAATATTTTTGGCGGGCAGAAATCTCTGCAGGGGCGCTTTGTCTTGTAACAGGAGCTGGTGATAGCTTAACTGGCCTTCCTGGCCGATAATGTCTTTTACTTTGTCACCGTAACTCGGTTCGCATATTGATCGGTCTGGAGATTGCCCTTGATGGCTGTTAAACGGTCTTTCCTTTGTACAGTAAATGGGTTTAAGTGTTCATTCAATTGTCCGCCCATATCTTGATGGGCCCCATCCTGTTACCTGAAACTGTCTTGTACTTAGAATCCAATTAATATGTATGCCCAGTTCCCCGAGTTTCGGTTTCCCGATACTGGCTTTCGCGGGCTTACTGTCCTCAATCCACAAGCCTGTCTGGCTTGCAGTAACAGAAATCAAATGGTCCCAGAAACTGATCACGAGGTCCGGCGGCCATTTTGTATGCCCCTTTTTATCAAAGGGTTTTCTGTATAAGCTTCTTTTGGTCAATAAAGCTGTATTATTAATCTTGTTTTCTTGCGTGATTAGTTAATGAAAATTTTCGAATCTTACAGGCACCTGTGGCGAGAGAGAGTGAGCCAACCTTTCAGGTCGATTACCTTTCATCAGAATTGGAAGGTGTTATGCTAAACCTTTACAAATCACTGGGTTGGGCCCCAGCTGGAGAATTGAGTCCAATTCTGGGCACCACACTTCGGGAAGGATGTCAAGGCCTTGGAGAGGGTGTGGAAGAGATTGACCAGAATGGTACCAGGACTTCAATTATTTGATGAGTCTAGAGAAGCTGGGATTGTTCTCCTCAGAGCAGAGAAGGCTAAGATGAAGATTTAATCAAAGTGTTCAACATTATGAAGGGTTTTGATAGAGTAGATAGGGAGAAACTGTTTCCACTGGCAGAAGGGTCGATAATCGGAGGACACAGATTTATGGTAATTGGCAAAAGAACCAGGAGGGGAGATGAGGAGAATTTTTTTAATGATCTGCAAGGGCGGTGGAAGCAGATTCAATAGTAACTTTCAGAGGAGAATTGGATGAATACTAGAAAAGGAAAAATTTACAGGGCTATGGGCTACGAGCAGGAGAGTGAGAATTATTGGACATCACTTTCAAACAGGCATGATGGGCCAAATGGCCTCCTCTGTGTTGTATCATTCTATGTTAGAGATGAACAGCTTTTGGGTCCCAGTCCGGCAACACCTCGATATTAAAATTCTCATCCTCGTTTTCAAATGCCTCCGTGGCCCTCGTCCCTCCCCATTTCTGTAACTTCCTCCAGCCCTACAACCCTCCGCGATCTCTGCCCTCCTCCAATTCTGGCCTTTTGCTCATCCCCCGATTTCCATTGTTCTACCATTGGTGGCCGTGCCTTCAGCTGCCTGGGCCCTGAGCTCTGGAATTCCAACCTTCGACCTCTCCGCCACTCTACCTCTCTCTCTCTCTCTCCTCCTTGAAGATGCTCCTTAAAACCAAGCTTTGACCAAGCTTTTCGTCACCTGACCTAATGTCTCTTTGTGGCTCGGTGTCAAATTTTGTTTGTTAACGTTCCTGTGAAGCGTCTTGGGACGTTTTACTACATTGAAGGTGCTTTATAAATGCAAGCTTTTGTTTTTGATGTAATTCTATGTAAGCAAGTAAGCCAGGGAAAAGGGCGGGTGGGGGTAAGAATAAAAGGGAAGGTCTGTGATAGGGTGGGGGGCAGAAGTAATTAAATGACAAAAGGGATGATGGTGTGAGGCAAGAGGGGGTGGTAATTGGACAAGTAATGAAACAAAATATGGGTCTAGAGGAACAGTCATGCCACACATACCAGGCAATGACCATCTCCAACAAGACAGAATCTAACCAGCTTCCCATGACATTCAATGCCATTACCATCACCGAATCCCCCACCATCAACATCTTGGGGGTCACTATTGACCAGAAACTTAACTGGACCAGCCACATAAATACTGTGGCAACAAGAGCAGGTCAGAGGCTGGGTATTCTGTGGTGAGTGTCTCACCTCCTGACTCCCCAAAGCCTTTCCACCATCTACAAGGCACAAGTCAGGAGTGTGATGGAATACTGTCCACTTGCCTGGATGAGTGCAGCTCCAGCAACAATCAAGAAGCTCGACACCATGCAAGGCAAAGCAGCACGCTTGATTGGCAGCCCATCCACCACCTTAAACATTAACTTCCTCCACCACCGGCGTACCGTGGCTGCAGTGTGTACCATCTACAAGATGCACTGCAGCACCTCCCTAACCCACATCCTCTACGACCTGGTAAGTCAAGGGCAGCAGGCGCATGGGAACACCACCACCTCGGAGTTCCCCTCCAAGTCACACACCATCCTGACTTGGAATTATATCGCCATTCCTTCATCGTCACTGGGTCAAAATCCTGGCACTCCATCCATAACAGCACTGTGGGAGTACCATCACCACACAGACTGCAGTGGTTCAAGAAGGTGGCTGACCACTGTTGTGGAGTATTTTAAACCAACACTCGACACAAGGTTTTAGATCGATAGTCAAGTTGTCTTTATTACTCCGGTGGAGAGACAGTCTGCTCTGTCTTTAGCCAGACTTCTCCAAATTGTTACAGCAAACACTACATTTTTATACATTACAACACACACGGCCATCTCATGCACAATTCATTCCTGCAACCTGATTGGATCTTGGCCCTTGCACCTTCATGGATTGGTTATAAATCTTAATATAAACATGTGTAAGCTGCCTCCTCAATCAATCACTCAAACTGCTGAATGCTGATTAAAAGATACCTTGGAATGTGACCTAGGTAATAAAGTTCTTACGGGCAGTTGAAATGCTGGACATCCTGTCTCCATTTAATTGTTTTATTTCTCTTCAAAGGTCAGCTATCTTGACTGCCTCTTTATGGATGTGGCCTTTTATGTTAGCATCTGTCTGTTTTACACCATTCAGTGAAACTGCCAGCGATGTCATCTTAACTCTTTCCCCACTGCACCACCACCTTCTCAAGGGCAATTAAGAATGGGCGATGTCCACATCCCTTGAATTAATAAATGAAAAAGGTGCAGAGGGGGAGGGAAGCATCTGGTCAAGAGATGAAGGCTCCCTTGGGCTCGAGAATGTGGGGGAAGACAGATAGGCTAGACCCCAGCAGTGGAGTCCACCCTGCCAACCATGTACCAATGGGGGAATCCCCCAGCCCCCACGTCCTCTACTCCCTGGCGGCAGCAGCTTCTGATTTACTCACCGAGGTCCTTTGTTTGGGTCGGTACAGCAGTCTTCGGTTTTTAGGATCCTCAATGTCCTTCAGCTCAATGCAAGTGCAAGGACCAGGAGATATCGAGACGCCTGATCAATAACTTTTATTAATAAACACACAACCACGACCATGACAGTGAGGTCAATTATACTCACGAACAAAGAACTCATCAAGGATGGAGAGTTGGCTTCTCTCCACTGTTCACAGTAGTACCCAGTCAGACTATACAGAGCTTTTACAGTACAACCTGCACATATACGGTTCACTACAGGGTCCAATACTTCATTGCCTTCTGAGTACCTACTGTTGATAGATAAGACTTCAATGACCTCAGGACATCCCAATGCGCTTCACAGCCAATGAAGTACCTATCAAGTGCAGTCACTGTGGAAAAGTGGCAGCAAGATCCCACAGATAGCGAGGAGATCAAATCCAGATAATACTGGTGATATTGGTCAAGGGATATCTATTGGCCCCAGGACACCGGGGAGAACTCCCCCCTGCTCTTCTTCCAAAAGTGGCCATGGGATTTTACATCCCACCTGAGAGGGCAGATGGGGCCCTTAGTTTAATGTTCCTTCTGAGAGACGGCAACTCCGACAGTTCAGCGCTCCCTCATTATGGCCACTCCGACAGTGCAGCGCTCTCTCAGTACGGCCCTGCCGACAGTGCAGCGCTCCCTCAGTACTGCCCCTCCGACAGTGCAGCGCTCCCTCAGTACTGCCCCTCCGACAGTGCAGCACTCCCTCAGTACTGCCCCTCCGACAGTGCAGCACTCCCTCAGTACTACCCCTCCGACAGTGCGGTGCTCCCTCAGTACTGCCCCTCCGACAGTGCGGCGCTCCCTCAGTACTGCCCCTCCAACAGTGCGGCGCTCCCTCAATACTGCCCCTCTGACAGTGCAGCGCTCCCTCAGTACTGCCCCTTCGATAGTGCAGCGCTCCCTCAGTACTGCACCTGCAACAGTTCAGCGCTCCCTCAGTACGACCCCTCCGACAGTGCAGCGCTCCCTCAGTACTGCCCCTCTGACAGTGCAGCGCTCCCTCAGTACTGCCCCTCCGACAGCGCAGCGCTGCCTCAGTACTGCCCCTCTGACAGTGCAGCGCTCCCTCAGTACTGCCCCTCCGACAGTGCGGCGCTCCCTCAGTTCGGCCCCTCTGACAGTGCAGTGCTCCCTCAGTACTTTTTTTTTCACAGGCCATTGTCAGGAGCGGTGAGAGCGGCGTTTCAGTGAGTATTTAAACTCACTTTTGCGGGCTTTTTTTCACAAGCCATTGTCGGGAGCAGTGAGAGCGGAGGTTCAGTGAGTATTTAAACTCACTTTCGCGGGCTTTTTTTCACAGGCCGTTGTCGGGAGCGGCGAGAGCGGAGGTTCAGTGAGTATTTAAACTCACTTTCGCGGGCTTTTTTCACAGGCCATTCTCGGGAGCAGGGAGAGCGGAGACTCAGTGATTATTTAAATTCACTTTTGTGGGTTTTTTTTCCACAGGCTTACCAATCTCGCAGACCGGCAGCGGCGTTCCAGAGCCACATCACGATTCAAAACGTGACACAGGCAGGAGGAAGCAGTTGATTAGGTGAGTATTTATACTACTCTATAGTTTGACAGTTAAGGATCATTTATTCTATATATATAAAGCAGTATGTCTGTCTGTATGTCTGTATGTCTGTCTGTCCGCTATACACTCAAAAGTTATAGAGCGTACCTACACATATGTTATATCAAAAGAAAGCTGATGATCAGGGGTGTGTCATAGGCATCTTTACTATTTGGTCTGACAAAAATTGTTCGGACAGTATACAAAAAACGTTCAAAAATCCGCTCATTAGCAGTTGACCAATCCTACCGCTCATTAGCATTGAGTGACGTGATGGTTGACCAATCCAACAGTTCAGTGACCTGATGGTTGACCAATCGGTGTGTCACGGGCGGGGCCTAATCCTGCAGCCTCCCGAAACCTTGCCGCCATTTTTCCCCTGCTTTTCCTCATCAGCGAGCGGGCCAGCTGCGTCGGCCCACTGGAGCGGGAGGTGAGTTGGGCTCACTTGGGCCGGGCCTCACAACCGCTCAGCCCGAGACACAGAGTGGGGGAGCGACAGCGGGCGGCCGTCAACCGTGCAGCCCGAGGCACACAGCGGGGGAGCAGCAGCGGCCAGCCGTCAACCGCGCGGCCCTCTAAACTGCCCTGGCAACACCAGGCCCCCCCAGCTCGTAGATTATAAAGTTTAGAAGGTCTTAATTTTGTGGTTATAGTTTCTAAGGTCTCTGTTGTGTAGTGGGAGTGCTAGGAAACAAGGGCCCTTGAGTATATCATTTAATTGTAGTATAATTGGTGGTATTGATTTAATTTAAATGAATTAAAGGGTAAGTCATGGCAGCAAAGCTCAGCCCCGTGGCATGCTCCTCCTGCACTATGTGGGAAATCAGGGACACTTCCTGTGTCCCTGACAACCATGTGTGCAGGAAGTGTATCCTGCTGCAGCTACTGGCAGACCACATTGCGGCACTGGAGCTGTGAATGGATACATACTGGAGCATTCCCGATGCTGAGGACATCGTAGACATCATGTTTAATCAGTTGGTCACACCGCAAGTAAAGGCTGCACAGGCAGGAAGGGAATGGGTGGCCGCCAGGTAGAGTAGTAGGCGCAGGCAGGTAGTGCAGGGGTCCCCTGTGGCCATCCCCCTCTCAAACAGATATACCGCTTTGGATATTGTTGGGGAGGATGGCTTATCGGGGGAAGGCAGCAGCAACCAACTTCCTGGCACCATGGGTGGTTCTGCTGCATGGGACGGGAGGAAAAAGAGCGAGAGAGCTATAGTGATAGGGGATTCTATTGTAAGGGGAATAGATAGACATTTCTGTGGCTGCAAACAAGACTCCAGGATGGTATGTTGCCTCCCTGGTGAAAGGGTCAAGGATGTCTCAGAGCAGCTGCAGGGCATTCTGGAGGGGGAGGTTGAACAGCCAGTTGTCATGGTGCATATATGTACTAACGATATAGGTAAAAAATGGGATGAGGTCCTAAATGCTGAATATAGGGAGTTAGGAGGTAAATTAAAAAATAGGACCTCAAAGGTAGTAATCTCAGGATTGCTACCAGTGCCACATTCCAATCAGAGTAGAAATAGAAGGATATTTCAGATGAATACGTGGCTAGAAGAATGGTGCAAGGGGGAGGGATTCAAATTCCTGGGACATTGGAACCGGTTCTGGGGGAGGTGGGACCAGTACAAACTGGACAGTTTGCACCTGGGCAGGACTGGGACCGAAGTCCTAGGGGGAGTGTTTGCTGGTGCTGTTGGGGAGGGTTTAAACTAAAATGGCAGGGGGTTGGGAACCTGTGCAGGGAGACAGAGGAAAGGGAAGCAAGGATAGAAGCAAAAGACAGGAAGGAGGAAAGCAAAAGTGGAAGTCAGGGAAATCAAGGGAGTAAATCAAACATGGCTGCAGTAAACAATAATTCTAAAAGTACTAAGAGTGTTAAAAAAACAAGCCTGAAGGCTTTGTGTCTTAATGCGAGGAGCATTCATAATAAGGTGGATGAATTAGCTGCACAAATAGATGTAAATGGGTATGATATAATTGGGATTACGGAGACATGACTCCAGGATGACCAAGGCTGGGAATTCAACATCCAGGGGTATTCAATATTCAGGAAGGACCGAGAAAAAGGAAAAGGCAGTGGGGTAGCATTGCTGGTTAAAGAGGAGATTAACTCAATAGTAAGGAAGGATATTAGCTCTGATGATGTGGAATCTGTATGGGTAGAGCTGAGAAATACCAAGGGGCAGAAAACATTAGTGGGAGTTGTATACAGACCCCCAAACAGTAATGCTGAGGTTGGGGTTGGCATTAATCAGGAAATTAGAGATGTGTCCAATAAGGGCACAGCAGTTAGCATGGGTGACTTTAATCTACATATAGATTGGTCTAACCAAATTAGTAACAATACTGCAGAAGAGGAATTCCTAGAGTGTATACGGGATGCTTTCCTGGACCAATATGTTGAGGAACCAACTAGATATCAGGCCATCTTAGACTGGGTATTATGTAATGAGAAAGGATTAATTAGTAATCTTGTTGTGCGAGGCCCCTTGGGGAGGAGCGATCATAATATGATAGAATTCTTCATTAAGATGGAGAGTGAAGTAGTTCATTCAGAGACTTGGGTACTGAATTTAAATAAAGGAAACTATGATGGTATGAGGCGCGAGTTGGCTAGGATGGATTGGGGAATGTTACGTAAAGGGTTGACGGTGAATAGGCAATGGCAAACATTTAAAGATTGCATGGATGAACTACAGAATTTGTTCATCCCTGTTTGGAATAAAAATAGAACAAAAAGGTGACTCAACATTGGCTAACAAGGGAAATTAGGGATAGCATAAGATCCAATGAGAAGACATATAAATTGGCCAGAAAAAGCAGCAAACCTGAGGATTGGGAGCAGTTTAGGATTCATCAAAGGAGTACAAAGGGATTAGTTAAGAGGGGGAAAATAGAGTATGAGAGTAAGCTTGCAAGGAACATAAAAACTGACTGTAAAAGCTTCTATAGATATGTGAAGAGAAAAAGATTGGTAAAGCCAAGTGTAGGTCCCTTGCAGTCAGAATCAGGGGAATTTATAATGGGGAACAAAGACATGGCTGACCAATACATACTTTGGTTCTGTCTTCACAAAGGAGGACACAAATAAACTCCCAGAGATGTCGGGGAACATAGGGTCTAATGAGAGGGAGGAACTGAATGAAATCAGTATTTGTAGGGAAATGGTGTTACGGAAATTGATGGGATTGAAGGCCGATAAATCCCCAGGGCCTGATAATCTACATTCTAGGGTATTTAAGGAAGTGGCCCTAGAAATAGTAGATGCACTGCTGGTCATCTTCCAAAATTCTATAGACTCTGGAACAGTTCCCATGGATTGGAGGGTTGCTAATGTAACCCCACTATTTAAAAAAGGCGGTAGAGAAAAAACAGAGAATTATAGACCGGTAAGCCTGACATCGGTAGTGGGGAAAATGCTAGAATCCATTATAAAAGATGTAATAGCAGAGCACTTTGAAAACAGTGACAGGATCGGACAAAGTCAACATGGATTTACAAAAGATAAATCATGCTTGACTAATCTACTGGAATTTTTTGAGGATGTAACTGGTAGAATAGATAAGGGAGAACCAGTGGATGTGGTGTATTTGGACTTTCAGAAGGCTTTCGATAAGGCCCCGCTTAAGAGATTAGCGTGTAAAGGTAAAGCACATGGGATTGGGGGTAAGGTACGTACTTGGATGGTTGGCAGACAGGAAGCAAAGAGTTGGAATAAATGGGTCTTTTTCCGAGTGGAAGGCAGTGACTAGTGGCGTACCATAGGGATCGGTGCTAGGACCCCAGTTATTCGCAATATATATTAATGATCTAAACGAGGGAACTAGATGTAATATCTCTAACTTTGCAGACGACACAAAGCTGGGTGGGCGTGTGTGCTGTGAGGAGGATGCAGAGAAACTCCAGTGCGATTTGGACAGGTTGGGCGATTGGGCAGATGCATGGCAGATGCAGTATAATGTGGATAAATGCGAGGTTATCCACTTTGGTGGCAAAAAAAGGAAGGCAGATTATTATCTGAACGGCAATAGATTGGGAAAAGGGAAAGTGCAACGAGACCTGGGTGTCCTTGTGCACCAGTCGCTGAAGGTAAGCATGCAGGTGCAGCAGGCAGTTAAGAAGGCAAATGCTATGCTGGCCTTCAGAGCGAGAGGGTTCGAGTACAGGAGCAAGGATGTCTTGCTGCAGTTGTACAGGGCCTTGGTGAGACCACACCTTGAGTTTTGTGTGCAGTTTTGGTTGCCTTATCTGAGGAAGGATGTTCTTGCCATGGAGGGAGTGCAGCAAAGATTCACCAGACTGATACCTGGGATGGCAGGAATGACATATGAAGAGAGATTGGGTGGATTAGGCTTATATTTGCTAGAGTTTAGAAGAATGAGGGGATCTCATTGAAACGTATAAAATTCTAACAGGGCTAGATAGACTAGATGCAGGAAGGATGTTCCCGATGGTGGGGGAGTCCAGAACCAGGGGTCACAGTCTAAAGATAAGGGGTAAGCCATTTAGCACTGAGATGAGGAGGGATTTCTTTACCCAGAGAGGGGTGAACCTGTGGAATTCTCTACCACAGAAGACAGTTCAGGCCAATTCATTTAATATATTCAAGAAGGAGTTAGATATATTTCTTAAAGCTAAGGGGATCAAGGGATATGGGGAGAAAGCAGGGACAGGGTACTGAATTTGGATGATCAGCTCCTATCTTCTATGTTTCTATGACCTTCCGACAGTGCAGCGCTCCCTCAGTACTGCCCCTCCGACAGTGCAGGGCTTCCTCAGTACTACCTCTCCGACAGTGCACAGCTCCCTCAGTACTGCCCCTCTGACAGTGCAGGGCTTCCTCAGTACTGCCCCTCCGACAATGTAGGGCTTCCTCATTACTTCCCCTCTGACAGTACAGTGCTGGCAACTAGGGAGTTTTGGAATGGATTATTGGGCTCGAGTCATCTGCAGTGCGTGGGGCTTGAACCCACGACTTTCTGACTCAGCGGTGAGAGAGTGCTACCCACTGAGCCACGGCTGACAGTAAGCTTGTTTAGCCGTGTTTTCACTATCCCCTCTGACCTTCCCCTCTCTGACCCCAAATGATCAGTCCTCAGCAAAGGCCTGAGCTTCATCCCCTTACGCCTCCACCTCAATGAATTTTGAGCTTGGCACGATGCTGGGCTATTTTTCTGTCACCTTCGTCTCCGTGCCCACTTCTTTGGCCAAGAGTCTTCCCCCTGCAAGGCTGACCCTTTCTCCCGCTTGCAGAATTCTCGTTTCAGAATACCTGGACCCCTCCCTCTGGCCTCTTACCCTCTCTAGATCTTTTCATTGCTAACTGCCAGCGTGACATTGGCCATCTCAATATCTCTGCTCCCCTCACTCACTCCAACCTACCTCCCTCTGAACGTGCAGCACTCCATTCTCTCCAATCCAACCCCAACATTATCATTAACCTGCTGACAAGGATGGTGCTGTTGTTGTTTAGCGAACCGACCTCTACAGTGCGGAAGCTGAACGCCAACTCTCTGACACCTCCTCCTACCTCCCTCTGAACCATGACCCCACTACGAAACATCAAGCCATTGTTTCCAAGACTGTCACTGACCTCATCTCCTCTGGAGATCTTCCCGCCATGGCCGCCAACCTTATAGTCCCCCAACCCCGTACAGCCCACTTCTACCTCCTTCCCAAGATCCACAAACAGGACTGCCCTGGTAGACCCATCGTTTCAGCCTGTTCTTGCCCCACAGAACTTATCTCTTCCTATCTCGACACTATTTTTTCTCCCCTTGTCCAGTCTCTTCCCACCTACATTCGCGACTCTTCCGACACCCTCCGCCACTTTAACAGTTTCCAGTTTCCTGGCCCCAACCGTCTCCTTTTCACTGTGGATGTCCAATCCCTCTACACCTCCATCCCCCACCAGGATGGCCTGAGGGCACTCCACTTCTTCCTTGAACAGAGGCCCAACCAGTCCCCATCCACCACCACCCTCCTCCACCTGGCTGAACCTGTTCTCCTTTGCCTTCGATCTTTTTATTTTCTTTCCAGTTTTGAAGAAGGGTTTCAACCCAAAACGTCAACTCAAATTTCTCTCCATGGATGTTGCCTGACCTGCTGAGTTTTTCCAGCATTCTCTGTTGTTTTTTCTCACATTGAACAACTTCTCCTTTGACTCCACTCACTTCCTCCAAATTAAAGGTGTTGCTATGGGAACCCGCATGGGCCCTAGCTATGCCTGCCTGTTCATGGGATATGTGGAACACTCTTTGTTCCAGTCCTACTCAGGTCCCCTCCCTCACCTTTTCTGGTACATTGATAACTGTATTGGTGCCGTTTCCTGCTCTCGCCCTGAACGAGAAAAGTTCATTCACTTTACTTCCAATTTCCACCCTTCCCTTACCTTCACGTGATCCATCTCCGACTCTTCTCTTCCCTTCCTTGACTTCTCTGTCTCCATTTCTGGCGATAGGCTATTAACAAACATCCACTACAAGCCCACTGACTCCCACCCCGCTTCCTGTAAGGACTCTATTCCATTCTCCCAGTTTCTCCGTCTCCACCACATCTGTTCTGATGATGCCACCTTCCATGCCAGTGCTTCCGATATGTCTTCCGTTTTCCTCAACCGAGGATTCCCCTCTACTGTGGCTGACACGGCCCTTGACCGTGTCTGTTCCATTTGCCGCACTTCTGCTCTCACCCCTTCCCCTCCCTCCCAGAACCACGATAGGGTTCCCCTTGTCCTCACCTATCACCTCACCAGCCTCCACATTCAACGGATCATCCTCCGCCATCTCCAACGTGATCCCACCACCAAACGCATCTTCCCCTCACCTCCCCTTTCAGCATTCCAAAGGGACTGCTCCCTCTGTGACACCCTGGTCCACTCCTCAATCACCCCTAACAGCCCTTCCCCTTCGTCCGGCACCTTCCCGTGCAAGCGCAGGAGATACAACACCTGCCCTTTTACCTCGTCCCTTCCCACTGTCCAGGGCCCCAAACACTCCTTCCAGGTGTAACAGCGATTTACTTGTACTTCTTGCAATTTAGTATACTGTATTCGCTGCTCATGATGCGGTCTCCTCTACATAAGAACATAAGAAATAGGAGCAGGAGTAGGCCATTCAAGCCTGCTCCGCCATTCAATGAGATCATGGCTGATCTTCTGCCTCAACTCCATTCACCAGCCCTATCGCCATATCCCTTGATGCCCTTACTAGTCAGAAATCTATCGACTTCTGTTTTGAATATACCCAATGACTGAGCCTCCACTGCCCTCTGGGATAGAGAATTCCAAAGATTCACCACCCTCTGTGTGAAAAAATTTCTTCTCATCTCAGTCCTGAATGGCCTACTCTTTATCTTGAGGCTGTGGCCCCTGGTTCTAGACTCCCCAGCTAAGGGAAACATTCTCCCAGCATCTATCCTATCAAGCTCTGTAATAATTTTGTATGCTTCAATGAGATCCCCTCTCATTCTTCTGAATTCAAGAGAATACAGGCCTAGTTTACTCAATCTCTTCTCATAAGATCCGCCATCCCAGGAATCAATCTCGTGAACCTTCGTTGCACTCCCTCTATGGCAAGTATATCCTTCCTTAGGTAAGGAGACCAAAATTGTACACAGTACTCCAGGTGTGGTCTCACCAAAGCCCTATATAATTGGAGTAAAACTTCTTTACTCCTGTACTCAAATCCTCTTGTAATGAAGGCCAGCATACCATTTGCCTTCCTAATGGCTTGCTGCACCTGCACATTCACTTTCAGTGACTCATGTACAAGCTGTAAGGGGTTTTAGATCGCAGAGGTTTCTCTCTCTAGAGGCCTCTCTCTCTTGCACAGTAAAACCTTGAGTGGTTCGACTCACTCGCCCCTTAGGTTCTAGACACTGGACTTTGATGCAGGAACTACAATGTAGAGAATACTCGATCGGCCAGGTTTAATGGAAACGAAATGAAATTTTATAGAGAAAAACAAATCAAATGCAAATCAATAAAAGGTACATGGGAGGGAAAAACAAATTCATAATACATTGCTAACTGAGATAGATACAGGCATATTATGCTTTACAAAAGTCATCATGAAATGGGGAACACACGGAACATCGGGGACAACTCATTACCCCTTAAATGCCCACTCCCTAAGCCTAGCTAGATCAGATTGTGAGGGGCCAGAAACATGCTCACCAATCCAGTTGGAAAGTATAGAGTTTTGAAACAGGTCTGCGTTTTGATCCTTTCAGGCATCCTGTCTCCACGTGGTCAGCATTGCGGGCTGCGACACTCTCTCTTCTTCCTCAAGGTGAAGGTCACAAACAGGCTGGACACTGGCAGGCCTGGACGTCGGTGGGGACGGCGACCACCTGTTTGACCATAGTTGAAGAGGTCTCTTCGTGGAGTCTAGCTGATTACCATTTTCAGCTAGATTTCTTCTGTAGGGCTGCTGTCCTTTGTCTCGTCAACGGCCCGGGGTTTTTCGATGATCTCCCGATGGTTACCCCAGGGCGGGACGCAGACTCGAATCACCTTCTTGGTCTCTGGATCGACGTTCCTCCACGGCTCTCAAAAGGACAAGCTCAAAAGCGCGCCTGGCTGATCGCTACCCCGGGACTCCAAATATACTTCTCAGGAGAAGCCTTTATCTCCCGCCAAATCAAGGTTAGTCTTTGTTTAACTTTTGGCGGGCTTGTATCACAACGGGGTAGTTATTATATTTAAACTGCTTTCGGGATGGCCGGTGATGGCCATCTCTGGTCTGGAATGACCTTGTATTGTTTTGAATGTCTTCTTGATGTCTTTAATGGGTCTTTGATGCTCCCCTTATGAATATAAAACTGTTTCCCTTTGTCTGGGTAAACATTTAGATGGCCTTTATCTACAGGCCGATCTGACTGGATCTGCATCCAATCCATATGTATGTGGTTATGTCTGGTTTTGTTTTCTCTGAAACAGCCTTCCAGAACTTATTGTGGGCTGAATCCACAAAGGCTGTCTGGGGACTGCGGGAACCATTTTAAAGTGTCCAAAAAGCTAGTCACGGGGTCTGGTGGCCATTATATGTGTTCCTTTTCTGGGCTTCTTTTAAAACAGTCTTTAAAAGTAAAGGCCTCTTCTGCCAAAGGACCCTTATCTGACAATATTAATTTTGCGGATCTTACAAAGGACACCCATGTCCCTTTGAGCATCTGCATTCTCCAATCTTTCACCATTTAAGAAATACTCTGCCTTTCTGATTTTTCTACCAAAGTGGATAACTTCAAATTTATCCACATTATATTCCATCTGCAATGTTCTCGCTCACTCACTGAGCCTGTCGAGATCCCCTTGAAGCCTCTTCACATCCTCTTCATAACTGACACTGCCACCTAGCTTTGTATCATCAGCAAATTTGGAAATGTTACATTTAGTCCCCTCATCCAAATAATTGATACAGATTGTGAATAGCTGGGGCTGAAGCACCGATCCTTGCGGTACCACACTAGTCACAGCCTGCCATCCTGAAAAAGACCCGTTGATCCCTACTCTTTGTTTTCTGTCTGTTAACCAATTCTCAATCCATGAACCACTTGGAAGCATTGTACCCCCCTCCGCATCCCCTCAGAAGCAACGTTCCCCTTCCACGCACCCTCAGAAGAACTGCACCCCTCCTATACCTCCTCAGAAGCACTGAACCCCTCAGAAGTACTGTACGCACTTCTGCATGTATGTTTGAGGTGATCAGTGTGAAAGAGATGAATCAAAACATCAATTCCATTTAAAATAACAGAAAATGCTGGAAACACTCAGCAAGCCAGGCAGCATCCGGGGAGACCAAACGCAGATTGGGCGACCGCTTTGCAGAACACCTCCGTTCAGTCTGTAAGGGTGACCCTGAGCTTCCGGTCACTTTAATTCCCCGCTTCACTCCCACTCTGATCTCTCTGTCCTCGGCCTCTTACACTATTCCAATGAAGCTCAACGTAAGAAACATAGAAGATAGGAGCAGGAGTAGGCCATTCAGCCCTTCGAGCCTGCTCCGCCATTCAACGAGATCATGGCTGATCATCCAAACCCTAGCACCCGGTCCCTACACTGACAGCCATCCCACCCAAGCCCTATCCCCGTAACCCCGTGTATTTAATCCCCCCTAACACTAAGGGCCAATTTTTATCATGGCCAATCAACCTAACCCGCACATCTTTGGACTTGAGGTCCTAAGCTTGAGGAACAGCACCTCATCTTTCGATTAGGCACTTTACAGCCTTCTGGACTTAACATCGAGTTCAACAATGTCAGAATATAACCCCTGCCCCCATTTTTCAGGCTGTATGATTCTGCCATCCCCATTTGCAACATTTACTATTTCCTACAAAAAGAAAATACTGCAGGTGCTGGAAATCTGAAATAAAAACAGAAAATGCTGGAGATACTCAGCAGGTCAGGCAGCATCGGTGGAGAGAGAAACAGAGTCACCGTTTCAGGTCGATGACCTTTCGTCAGAACTGGAAAAAAGCAGGAAATGGAACAGATTTAATATTTCCTGCCTCCTACCCGAGCAGACTGTTCCTTCAGATCCTCCCCTCCCCCCACCCCCTCTCTCTCCCTGCCTCTGCTTAAAATCTGTTCCATCTCTAGCCTTTTCCAGTTCTGAAGAAGGGTCCCAGACCTGAACCGTTATCTCTGTTTCTCTCTCCACGGATGCTGCCTGGCCTGCTGAGTGCTTCCAGCATTTTCTGTTGCTATTTCAGATTTCCAGCATCCGCAGTATTTTGCTATTGTAGCTTGTTTAGCAGTTAGGCTAGCTTTGTTGCGCAACCTCATTAAAGTCTATTAGCTTTGATATTACCGTCCAGACGTTCCCACAGGCGTGTTCATTACAGAGGAAGGAATTATACCATTCAGACCCTCGAGCCTGTTCTGCCATTCAATTAGCTTCTGTAACCTTCAAACCTTCATCCCTGTCGAAGTCTTTGACAGGAGGAACTGTTTCTCTAGCCACTCTCCCCGGCCATCTTCCAGACAGTATGACGTAATTAAATTCCATTTTTACACTCACCACTGATTGGCTGCAGCCAGTCTGTCTGTCTGAAGCGTGTCTTTAACCTAACTTTTGCTACAACAGGGTAGTATAAGAGGCTGTGGATGCTGGGGGACAATTGGAACTTTTAAGACTGGGATCAAGACCTTTTATGTAGGGCAAGAGTATCAAGAAATATGGAGCAAAGGCGGGTAAATGGGGTTGAGGCACAGCTCTGCCATGATCTGATTGAATGCTGGAGCAGGCTTGAGGGTCTAAATGGCCTGCTCCTAATCCAATGTTCACAGTTCGTGTCTACAAACTGTACTTCCTCCTGTCCCTTCCTCCGTGGCCTTGCCCCTCCCTATCTCTGTAATCTCCTCCAGCTTTGCAACTCTGAGATTTCTGCGCTCCTTCTATTCTGGCCTCTTGCGCATCCCCAATTTTCATTGTCCCACCATTGGCAGTCGTGCCTTCAGCCGTCTAGGCCCTAAGCTTTGGAATTCCCTCTCTAAACCTCTCCGTCTCTCCCTCCTCATTTAAGACCCTCCTTAAAACCTACCTTTTTTATCGAAATGTTGGGCACCTGTCCTAATATTTCTTTATGTGGCTCGGTGTCAAACTTTGTCTGATAACACTCCTGTGTAGCAGTATGGGACGTTTTTACTGTGTTAACTGCGCTATATAGTGTCTTGGTCAGGCCACACCGGGAGTGCCATTTACAGTTTTGGCCTCCTTACATAAGGAAGGATATACTTGCCTTTGAGAGAGTGCAACAAAGGTTCGCTAGAATGATTCCTGGGATGGGGGGATTGTCCTATAAAGAGAGATTGAGTAGACTAGGCCTATATTCTCTAGAGTTTAGAAGAATGAGAGGTGATCTCATTGAAACATATACAATTCTTAAGGGGCTTGACAGCTTAGATGCAGGGAGGATGAGGAGAAATTTCTTCACTCAAAAGGTTGTGAATCTTTGGCATTCTCTAACCCAGAGGGCTGTGGATGCTCAGTCATTGAGTATATTCAAGGCAGATATCGATAGATTTTTGGATACTAAGGGAACAAAGGGATATTTCGGGAAAGTGGAGTTGATGTCGAAGATCAGCCAAGATCTTATTGAATGGTGGAGCAGGCGCGAGGGGCCTAATGTCCTACTCCTGTTCCTATTTCATATGTTCTATATAAATGCAAGTTGTTGTTATCACATCAGCGCCGACCTGTATGGCTGCTGTTTTACAAGCTCCTCTCCAACTGGTATTTTAATATTGTATTTTAATATATCGTACTGTTAGTGTTTAGTATTTAGCACTCTAGTTTTAGTATTAGTAATTTAGTTGTTTTTTAAAAAATATTCTACTGTTTAACCGACCTGTATGGCTGCTGTTTTACGAGCTCCTCCCCAACTGGTATTTTAATGTTGTATTTAATGTTGTATTTTAATATATCGTACTGTTAGTTTTTTTTAGTATTCTACTGTTTAGTATTTAGCATTCTAGTATTAGTTTAGTTTTTTTTAATATTCTGTTTAACCAACCTGTATGGCTCATGAGGGTAGCCGCTGTTTTACGAGCTCGTCCACAACTTTCCACTTTATTTATTATTTTGTTATTATTAAACAATTTTGTAAGTAGTTTCTTCGCTTATCCGCTACGACCGTCAATCACTTCTGGACATAAGATCGTCCGGAGATATAGGACCTACCCCCAATTTTTCGAACTGGGATTCTGCTGCTACTACCATCTACCCTCACACCTGCTTACCTGACTTCATTCCTGTGATCAGGAAGCGACGACAGCGCAAGCGGGGCAGACGAGCAGGTGCATTAGTGAAGCTGAGGCGACGTGAACACCACCCCCCCCCCCCCCTTCCGAGCATTCTCCTGGCGAATGTGCAGTCACTGGACAAACTCAGGGGGAGGCTCACCTTCCAGCGAGACATTAAGAACTGCAACGTCTTGATTTTCACTGAGACTTGGCTTGATTCATCGATACCAGCTTCGGCCATTCAACCAGAGGGATTCAACATTCACCGGCTAGACCGAACAAAGGACTCAGGGAAGAATAGAGGGGGCGGAGTATGCTTTATGATCAACAATTCTTGGTGTTCCGACGTGGAACTACTTACATCTTCTTGTTCACCCGATCTTGAACACCTGATGATCAAATGCCGACCCTTCTACCTCCCGAGAGAGTTCTCATCCGTGATCATTACAGCGGTGTATATTCCACCACAGGCCGACGCAAATAGGGCACTAAACGAGCTGTATGGGATCATTAGCAGGCTTGAAACTTCCCATCCAGAGGCTGCATTCATCGTGGCTGGCGATTTCAACAAAGCCAATCTGAAGAAAGTACTGCCTAAATACCATCAGCATATCACCTGCCCAACGCGAGCCAAGAACACACTAGATCACGTTTACACTCCGTTCCGGGATGGATACAAGGCCCTCCCCCGCCCTCCCTTCGGCAAATCAGATCACGACTCCATCTTGCTGCTACCCACCTATAGGCAGAAACTGAAACAGGAAAAGCCTGTGATGAGATCTCTACAACAGTGGTCGGATCAATCAGACGCTATGTTACAAGACTGTTTTGATTCCACTGACTGGGATATGTTCCGGAATGCCTCGGACAATGACATCAACACATATACAGATTCAGTCATTAGTTTCATAAACAAGTGCATAGATGACGTTGTTCCGAGGATTGTTGTACAAACATTTCCCAACCAGAAACCATGATTAAATGGCGATATCCGTGCTATGCTAAAAGCACGGTCCATCACATTCAACTCTGGGGACATAGACGAGTACAAGAAATCAAAGTACGAGCTAAGAAAAACCATCAAAAATGCAAAAAAACAATGCACGGATAAAGTGGAGTCACACTATCATAGCTCAGATTCACGAAGGATGTGGAGTGGACTACAATCTATTACGGACTACAAAGGGAAACCCAGCTGTGTCATGCCCAGCAATGCCTCTCTCCCGGACGAGCTTAACACTTTTTACACCCGGTTTGAGGCCAACAACAACTGGCCTGTTACAAGGGCGCCCGCGGCTCAGGACAACCGGGTCTTCTCAATCTCCGTGGCTGACGTGAGCAAGACTTTTAAGAGAGTGAACACCCACAAAGCACCCGGTCCAGATGGAATCCCTGGGCATGTCCTTAGAGCATGCGATGACCAGCTGGCAGCCGTGTTTACGGATATATTCAACCGTTCACTGTACCAGTCTGTAGTCTGTAGTCTGTAGTCTGTAGGGGCAGCATGGTGGCGTAGTGGTTAGCACTGTTGTCTCACAGCGCCAGGGACCCGGGTTCGAATCCGGCCTCGGGGGACTGTCTGTGTGGAGTTTGCACATTCTCCCCGTGTTTGCGTGGGTTTCCGCCGGGTGCTCCGGTTTCCTCCCACAGTCCAAAGATGTGCAGGTTAGGGTGATTGGCTATGATAAATTGACCCTTAGTGTTAGGGGGATTAAGTACGTGGGGTTACGGGGATCGGGTGGGATATGTGTAGGGATTACGGGGATCGGGTGGGATATGTGTTGGTGCAGGCTCGATGGGCCGAAATGGCCTCTATCTGCACTGTGGGGTTTCTGTGATTCTGTGATTCTGTGATTCCCCACCTGCTTCAAGATGACATCGGTTATTCCAGTCCCCAAAAAAACAAAAGTAACCTGTTTAAACGACTACCGCCCCATAGCACTCACTTCTGTCATCATGAAGTGCTTTGAGAGGCTGGTCAAAACCCACATCAACTCCTTACTAACTGACACACTGGACCCACTCCAATTTGCTTACCGCCCAAAAAGATCTAGGGATGATGCCATCGCCACTGTACTGCACACTGCCTTATCACACCTGGATAAGAGGAACACCTATGTGAGAATGTTGTTCATTGATTATAGTTCAGCATTCAATACCATTATCCCCTCCAAGCTTGTCAACAAGCTCAGTGAGCTAGGACTTAACACCTCCCTATGCTACTGGATCCTGGACTTCCTGACGGGCAGACCCCAGGTGGTGAAAATAGGCAGTAACACCTCCTCAACACTGATCCTGAACACAGGAGCTCCCCAGGGTTGTGTGCTCAGCCCCCTTCTGTACTCCATTTACTCACGATTGCGTGGCCATGCACAACTCCAACTCCATCATCAAGTTTGCTGATGACACTACCGTTGTAAGCCTGATCACAGATGGCGACGAGACAGGCTACAGGGAGGAGGTAAGAGCTCTAGCAGAATGGTGCAAGTACAACAACCTCTCCCTCAACATCAGCAAAACAAAGGAGATGATAGTGGACTACAGGAAGCGGCAGGGGGAGGGACACACCCCAATCTACATCGAAGGGGCTGAGGTGGAGAGGGTCAGCAGCTTCAAATTCCTGGGTGTATTCATTATGGAGGACTTAACGTGGTCACATCACATCGACGTCGTAACGAAGAAGGCATGCCAATGCCTGTTCTTCCTCAGGAGACTGAGAAATTTGGAATGGCCCCCCAGATTCTCACCAACTTCTACCGGTGCACCATCAAGAGTATCCTGTCCGGCTGCATCACTACCTGGTATGGCAACTGCACCGCCACAGACCGCAAGGCTCTACAGATGGTGGTGAAAGCTGCACAACATACTATAGGAATTAAACTACCTGCTGTCCAGGGTATCTACCCTGAGAGGTGCCGGGGGAAGGCCCTGAGAATCATTAAAGACGCGAGCCACCCCAGCCACAACCTCTTCGCCCTGCTCCCGTCCGGTAAGAGATACCGAAGCATACGGTCTTGTACCAGCAGGTTTCGAAACAGCTTCTACCCCCAAGCCAGAAGACTCATGAATGTATAATTTATTATTATTTATTACTGTTGTTTTATTTATTATTACTGTATTTCTATTAGTATTTTATCATTGTTATGCCATATTTATTCCAATGTTGGGAGGACTCGTAAAAATCAACATTTCATTGTGCAGTACACACGTCTGCTGCATATATGACAAATAAAATTGAATTGAATTGGCTTTTGTTACTTCCTATGTAAATATGTCACTGTAATTATGACCTCCCACCAGTGGTGGCACTGTAGCACCTCAAGTGTGCCTCAGCCTGTACTGGTATGCTCAAGCCTACCCTATCGCTTGTTCTCGATTTTATTTTTTAATTATAAATAACAGTAAAAAATCAAAGTATATTTCATTAAAAAATTTAAATCGGAGGACCCCAGTCAAATTATACCCCCCACCATCAAACCAGGTCGCATTTGAACACTCGATCGTGACACCCACTGAGCAACGCCACGGGAGAACCTCCTCCCTCAGCGTGCAGGCAGCCGTGTGATGTCAACTGTCTTCCTTTCAACTTGATTGGTCGCCTTTTCAACCGGCATGCAAATTAGCACACAGACGTCCTCCGCTGATAGGTTGCTCGCGGCCGGCCGGCCCGCCCGCCCTGCACGGTTGTCCTATCGTCAACGCCGCCTCCACACCGGCACCCGCTTCCGGACGGGACCGGGCCGCTCCTTCCGGTTGGCTCTCACCCGCCTTCAATCGACCGCGCGTGTACAGGAGGGTCTGCGACTGAGAAAGGGCGGGAAAAGGGAAGGGGTGGGCGGGCACATTCATCAGCTGACCGCCCAGGAAGGGCGGTGATTGGTGCTGGCGGGGGGGTCGCGAGCTAGGAGGGGAGCGTGCGCAAGTGAGGGGGTGTAGGGGGCGGGGACAGAAGAGGAGGGGGCGGGGTTTGTCAATTAGCGATTGGTTGGGGTAAAGGGGCCGGAGATAGAATTATCGGCGGGGCCGCTGATTGGGTGGAGGGAGAACCGGGCAGAAAGAGGGCGGGGCGATAGCAAGTAAGATTGACAAGGCGGGTAGGGGGCGGGGCGGATCAGCTGATCGGGTAAGGGAGCGTTTGGATTGGGCGAGTGGGCAGAAAGAGGGCGGGGCGATAGTAAAAAAGATTGACATTAGGAACGGGAGGGGGCGGTGCCAGTTGGCGGCTGATTGTGTGGGCGGGGACGAGACGGGGCTGATCAGCTGACCGGCATAGCAGAGAGGGTTTCGAATAGCGAGTGGGCCGAAAGAGGGCGGGGCGATTGGGAGATTGACAGGGGTGTGAGGGGGAGGAGGCGGCGTTTCTGAGAGCCGGAGCCACGGCCATTGAAGAAGATGGGCGCGAGCGCGGGCGCGCGGCCGCGGCGGTTTTTTTTATCCCCCCTCCCGCGCGCTCGGCAACGCGCGAGCGACGGCCGTTAAAATTTGAAATTTAAAAAAAAAATATAAACAAATTTGAAAAAAAAAATCGCGGATTAAAAAAAAATTAACGGACGCCGACCGTCGAAATTTTACAAAAAAAAGTAATTTTTAAATGAAGAGAAAAATGTTATTTTTTTTAATTCTAAGGGAGAAATTTTTTTTTAACTTACATTTGTAAGGTGTGTGGGCAAATTTAGTTGTGGTTGTTGTTTTTTGGGGGGGGCGGGGGGAGGAGATGGTGGGCATTGTGTTCCTCAATGGGCCGCGGCTCCTGGACTGGGCCAGCAACCCCCCGCACCTCCAGTTCAATAAGTACGTGCTGACCGGCTACCGGCCCGTGTCTCCGCTGGGCGAGTGTGTGCGCAGCCTCTTCTACTTGCACAACGAGCTGGGCAACATCTACACGCACGGTGAGGGGGAGGGTCTGCTGGGGAGGGGGTGGGGGGCGGGGCTATGGGGTGGTGGGCGGGGCTGAGGGGTTCTTGGGGTCTTTGGGGAGGGGCTATGGGGTGGTGGGCGGGGATGAGGGGGCGGGGCTATGGGGTGATGGGCGGGTCTGTGGGGAGGGGCTATGGGGTGATGTGCGGGGCTGAGGGGGCAGGGCTATGGGGTGATGGGTGGGGCTGAGTGTGGTGGGAGGGGTTCTTGGGGTCTTTGGGGGCAGGGCTATGGGGTGATGGGCGGGCTGAGGGGCGGGGGTGATGGGCGGGGTGGGGCTATGGGTGGTGGGAGAGGCTGGGGTCCTTGGGGAGGGGCTGTGGGGTGGTGGGAGGGGGTGGGGCTATGGGATGGCGGGAGGGGCTTCTTGGGGAGGGGGCTATGAGGTGGTGGGAGGGGCTGGGTGGTCTTTGTGGAGGGGCTATGGTGTGGTGGGCGGGGCGGAGGGGGTCTTGGGGTGGTGGGAGGGGCTGAGGGGGTGGGGCTATGGGGTGGTGGGAGGGGCTTCTTGGGGGAGGGGGCTATGAGGTGGTGGGAGGGGCTTGGTGGTCTTGGGGGAGGGGGCTTTGCGGTGGTGGGAGGGGCTGGGTGGTCTTGGGGGAGGGGGCTATGAGGTGGTGGGAGGGGCTGGGTGGTCTTGGGGGCAGGGCTGAGAGGGTGGAGCTGTGGGGGAGGGGCTGAAGAAGGAGGGGTGGGATGCGGGAAGGGGCGGGGCTGGGGGAAGGAGGGGTGGGACGCGGGAAGGGGCGGGGCTGGGGGAAGGAGGGGTGGGACGCGGGAAGGGGCGGGGCTGGGGGAGGAAGGGGTGGAGTTGGGTGAGGGGAGCGGTTGAGGAGGTGGAGGGGCTGGGGGAAGGGGCGAGGAGGTGGAGGGGCTGGGGAAGGGGCTAAGAGGTGGAGGGGCTGTGGGAAGGGGCTAAGGAGGTGGCTTAGGGGTGGGGCATGATTTTGGGGGGCTGAGGGAGGTGGGGCATGTGGATGGATGGGGACTGAGGAGGGGGAAGGGACGGGGTTGTGGAGCGTCGGTGGCTGAGGTGGGGGAGGGCATGGTGTGGGGTCTGAGTGGTGGGGCTGAGGAGGAATGGGCCATGGGGGAGGGGGTGAGGCTCGAAGGGGCGGGCATGGTGTGGTGGTGAGGGGGAGGGGTTGGGCTGAGGTGACGGGGCATGGCATAGTGGGTGGGCTGAGGGCGGGGCATGGTATGGGTGGAGCAGGGGTGTTAATTAGGGAGAGTGGCATTGGATGGTAGTGGTCGGAACTTGGTAAGAAAGGTAGCAGTGGGTTTAATTAAGGGACGGGACATGGTAGCGGGGCAGCGGGTTTAATTAGGGTTGGGGCTGAGTGGGAGAGTGGGCGGGGCATGGTAAAGAGGGGAGTACCAATGGTGGTGAGGAGGGGTGGGGTGCTCTGAACACCTGTACCAATCGGGGGGGGGGATTCACTGTTATATATGGTGTGGTTTCTATATTCTGTGCTATATTTATTCATTGTGTCGTGTGATATACGGTGCTGTTCTCCATATATATAACGTGTTTGATCAGATGGTCTGGTTTGTACATGCTGTGCTGTACACATTCAGTGCCGACCTGTACTAGTCCTGCACTCAGTATCTGTGTGTCCGTTACTACATCATCTGGTGTGCTATATGGTGCAGTGTACCTTAATGTATTTTAGACATTCTGTGCTATATGCATTCAGTGCCAGTCCTTCACTCCGTGTCCACAGGTCAGATACAACATTGCGTAGTGTGATATATGGCGCCGTCCATTTTATATATTACATAATAATGTATTTTATCATATAGTGTCTGTATTGTGCGGCCAGCATTCAGTATGGATCTATTCGGTATGGGTCTATGCTGGTTGTCCAGTGCGTCTTAGAGCAGAGAAGACTAAGTGGAGGTTTGATCGAGGTGTTTAAAATTATGACGGGTTTCGATAGTAAATAAAGAGAAACTGTTTCCAGTGGCTGTAGGGTCGATAACAAGTTGGCACGGATATAAGGTGATTGGCAAAAGAACCAGAGGCGACAGGCGGATAAAACTTTTTTACGCAATGAGTGGTTAGGATTTGGAATGCACTGCCTGATTGGGTGGTGGAAACAGATTCAATTGGAGCTTTCAAAAGGGAGTTGGTTAAACACTTTGAAGGAGAAAAATTGCCGGGATATGGGGAAAGAGCGGGGGAGTGGGACTAACGGGATTGCTCTTCGAAAGAGCCGGCGCAGACTCGATGGGCCGAATGGCCTCCTGCGCTGTACTATTCTATGATACTATATTTGCAACATATCTGTGCATTAGATACAGAATCCTGCGGAGTGATTTGTAGTGCTGTGCCTTCTATGTCTAGTGTACAGTTTGTTAAACAGTGTGTTTTATATATTCTGTACTATGCTCACACTGTGTACTGGCGCCAGTAATTCACTGTGTGTGCGTTGGATTAGCATCACAAGGTGTGATACATGGCACAGCACATTCAGTATTGAGAAGACAAGACCAAACCTGCATTTATAGAGTGCCTTTCACAACTTCAAGATGTCCCAAAGCACTTCACAGCCAATGAAGTACTTTTTGACAGCGCAGTCACTGTTGTAATGTAGGAAAGGCGGCAGCCAATGCGCGCACAGCAAGCTCCCACAAACAGCAATGTGATAATGACCAGATAATCTGTGTTTTAGTGATGTTGGTCGAGGATTCCCCTGCTCTTCTTCCAATAGTGGCCGAGGGATCTTTTCCGTCCGCCCGAGAGGGCAGACGGGGCCCTCGGTTTAACGTCTCACCCGAAAGACGGCACCTCCCGACAGTGAAGCGCTCCCTCGGTGCTGGCAACTGGGGAGTGTGGGCCTGGATTACGGGGCTCAAGTGTCTGAAGCGGGGCCTGAACCCACGACCTTCTAACTAGAGGCGAGAGAGTGCTACCAACTGAGCCACAGATGATATCAATGTCATATATAGTTGGATTAATGGTTACCGCACGCAGTGATCTATTAATAACATCTGTTCTAACATTATTATTAGATATATGAGGGGTTTAGAGAGAGTAGATGGGGAGAAACTGTTTCTGCTGGCAGGAGGGTCAGTAACCAGAGGACACAGGCTGCCCGATCAAACCCCGTCATCATTTTAAACAAACAGTAAATAACGTATATAACAACCTACATTACAGCAACTGCACTTCAAAGTGCTTTGGGACAATTAAGGTGCTGTGAGGCACAATGTCTCACTTTTTCCCTTTTTTAAAAAACAATGTCTCCGCTGTTCCACAGGACATGTCCTTCCTTAATTTACTTTGCCCTTGCGTGACGTTGCATTGTCCTGCAGTTTTGTAATCGAGCAGCACTCCCAGCTCAGCGATTTGTAACCGCGTCTCCTCAACGGCTAATGGAATGCTGGCCTTTCTAGCTCGAGGACCAGAATAGAAGGGGGTAGAAGTTATGCTGCAGCTATACAAAGCCCTGGTTAGACCACACCTGGAGCACTGTGAGCAGTTCTGGGCACCACACCTTAGGAAGGATGTATTGGCCTTGGAGGGAGTGCAGCGTAGATTTACCAGAATGATACCCGGACTCCAGGGGTTAAATTACAAGGAGAGATTACACAAACTAGGGTTATATTCCCTGGAATTTAGACGGTTAAGGGGTGATTTGATTGAAGATTTCAAGATATTAAGGGGAACTGATAGGATAGGGTAGAGAGAGAGAAACTATTTCTGCTGGTTGGGGATTCTAGGACTAGGGGGCAGAGTCTAAAAATTAGAGCCCGACCTTTCAGGAGTGAAATTAGGAAACACTTCTACACACAAAGGGTGGTAGAAGTTTGGAACTCTCTTCCGCAAACGGCAATTGATGCTGGGCCAATTGTTAATTTTAAATCGGAGATTGATAGCTTTTAGTTAACCAAAGGTGTTAAAGGATATGGAGTTAAAAAGAAAAGACTTACATTTCTACAGCGCCTTTCACGATCTCAGGACTTCCCAAAGCGCCGCACAGCCAATGAAGTACTTTTGAAGTGTAGTCACTGTGGTAATTTATAGTGTTAGCTGTGGCTCAGTGGGCAGCACTCTTGCCCCTGAGTCAGAAGGTTGTGGGTTCAAGCCCCACTCCAGAGACTTGAGCACAAAAATCTAGGTCGACACGCCAGTGCAGTGCTGAGGGAGAGCTGCACTGTTGGAGGTGCCATCTTTCGGGTGAGACGTTAAACCGAGGGCCCCGCCTGCCCCCTCAGGTGGACCCAAAAGATCCCCCAGTCACTATTTC
Organism: Somniosus microcephalus; assembly: GCF_052327205.1. Classification (NCBI taxonomy): domain Eukaryota; kingdom Metazoa; phylum Chordata; class Chondrichthyes; order Squaliformes; family Somniosidae; genus Somniosus; species Somniosus microcephalus. The sequence goes on from NW_028225179.1 coordinate 71,308,673, forward strand.
GAAGAAGAGCAGGGGGGGTGGGGGTCTGCCCGGTGTCCTGGGGCCAATATTGATCCTTCAATCAACATCACTTTAAAAAAAAAAAACCCCAGATGATCTGGTCATTGTCACATTGCTGTTTGTGGGAGCATGCTGTGCGCAAATTAGCTGTCGCGTTTCCTACATTACAACAGCGACTCCACTTCCAAACAAAAAGTACTTCATTGGCTGTGAAGCGCTTTGGGACGTCCTGCGGTTGTGAAAGGCGCTATAGAAATGCATGGTCTTTCTAAGCTAGCCAGCAATAAATCCAATGGGGAATTCAGGAGAAACTTCTTTACCCAGAGAGGGGTGAGAATGTGGAACTCGCTACCACAGGGAGTGGTTGAGGCGAATGGCATAGAAGCATTTACGGGGAAGCTAGATAAGCACAAGAGGGCGAAAAGAATGGAAGGATATGCTGATAGGGTGAGATGAAGTAGGGTGGGAGGAGGCTCGTGTGGAGCACGGACCAGTTGGGCTGAATGGCCTGTTTCTGTGCTGTACATTCTATGTAATTCAATGTGCGGTCTGCTAGCTGGCTAAGTTTGTACAACCTGCAATTTTGAATGCAGTATTTTATAGAATACCTAGCTCTGTGAATGCATCTGCCATTTACACAGACACATTTAAGATCAAAGAACCAGGGGCGACACGATGAAACATTTTTTTCCGCAGCAAATTGTTGTGATCTGGCACTCGCTGCCTGAAAGGGCGGTGGAAGCAGCTTCAGTAGTAACTTTCAAAAGGATATCAGATACACACTTGAAAAGGAAAACATTTGCAAGGGCTATGGGGAAAGAGCAGGGGAGTGGGACTAATCGGCGAGCTCTTTCAAAAAGCCGGCACAGGCACGATGGGCGGAATGGCCTCCTGTGCTGTCATAGTCCTGTGGTATTGTATACCGTAGTGAGGAGCTGCTAGTTCGGGTTCCCTACTGTGAGTGTGTATAGGTTATATACACAGGGCAAAGCACCAGTATTCATAGAAGATTAACCAGTTGTACTAGTCCTGACTTTATTGTATGACAATACACGATACATTTGTGTAACACACGTATTGTACTGAGCACCGACTGAGTGTGCCTGCTTTGTAAAAGCTAGGCCTTAGAGAAGGTTAAGGGGAGATTGGTCAGAATGGTACCAGGGATGATGGACTTCAGTTATGTGGAGAGACTGGAGAAGCTGGGATTGTTCTCCTTAGAGCAGAGAAGGTTAAGGGGAGATTGACCAGAATGGTACCAGGGATGAGGGACTTCAGTTATGTGGGGAGACTGGAGAAGCTGGGATTGTTCTCCTTAGAGCAGAGAAGGTTAAGGGGAGATTGACCAGAATGGTACCAGGGATGAGGGACTTCAGTTATGTGGAGAGACTGGAGAAGCTGGGATTGTTCTCCTTAGAGCAGAGAAGGTTAAGGGGAACAATGGCAGAAGGGTCGATAACCAGAGGGCACAGATTTAAGGTGATCGACAAAAGAACCAGAGGCGAAATGAGGAAAAACTTTTTCACGCAACGAGTGGTTAGGATTTGGAACGCGCTGCCTGATTGGGGCGGTGGATACAGATTCAATAGCAGCCTTCAAAAGGGAACTGGATAAATACTTGAAGGAGAAAAAATTGCCGGGATGTGATTGCTCTTCGAAAGAGCCGGCGCAGATTCGATGGGCCGAATGGCCTCATTCTGTGCTGTATTATTCTTTGATTCTATGAATTATTTTCTCTCGAGTTTATTTCTGACTCCCCCCGCAGCCCCTCTTTTCTGACGGTAGATTAGGAGGGTCACTGGGGGAGTGGCACCGTGTGGATCTGGGGAAGGGCGTCAGGTGCCACTCCTGTTGTAGCACCTATGCCAAGATTGGGCTCGGACCTGTCCTATTTTGTATCTGCTGTGTCCGAGCGTTCTGAATTACACGGTCATTTATTCTCGCTGTTGCAGCTGCGTACACACTGGATTCTGCCGAGGGATCTGAAATGAGTGCGCCGAGTGATTATTGGGACACCCCACCCCTCAACTGACCCACCTACCCCACGAGCAAGCGGGCAACGGTCGGGGGGATGGGGGGGTGCAACCCATCTACGTCCTGCCACTCCATGCCAGCTCGGGAGTCTGGTAACCCGCGGGCTACAGCGTCCGTGACCAGAGCTCGTTCTATGTCCCGCTTCTCCCTCAACGGCGTTAAACGCCAAACAGAATCACTCCAGATCCTGGCATTCGAATACTCTGGGGATTAGGAGCTGTACGTCACTAAGGGAGCCACTACTGGTTAACAGCACTGTCAACCGGTGGCGGGAGCAGTTTGAAGGGGATGTATTGAGGTATCACGAAACATTAAAGTCTGTGGGCGTCACTTCAGTGTGTGATGATCTGGTATATCCCAGTAGACGCCAGTATGTGATGGGCTGGTATTTCCCAGCACAGCCCAGTGTGTGATGGTCTGGTATATCCCAGTAGACTCCAGTGTGTGATGGGCTGGTATTTCCCAGTAGACTCCAGTGTGTGATGGTCTGGTATTTCCCACTACTCTTCAGTGTGTGATGGTCTGGTATTTCCCAGCACAGTCCAGTGTGTGATGGGCTGGTATTTCCCAGTAGACTCCAGTGTGTGATGGTCTGGTATATCCCAGTAGACTCCAGTGTGTGATGGTCTGGTATTTCACAGCACAGTCCAGTGTGTGATGGGCTGGTATTTCCCAGTAGACTCCAGTGTGTGATGGGTTGATATTTCCCAGTAGACTCCAATGTGTGATGGGCTGGTATTTCCCAGTAGACTCCAGTGTGTGATGGGCTGGTATTTCCCAGCACAGGCCAGTGTGTGATGGTCTGGTATTTCTCAGTAGACTCCAGTGTGTGATGGGCTGATATTTCTCAGCACAGTCCAGTGTGTGATGGGCTGGTATTTCCCAGTAGACTCCAGTGTGTGATGGTCTGGTATTTCCCACCACTCTTCAGTGTGTGATGGTCTGGTATTTCCCAGCACAGTCCAGTGTGTGATGGTCTGGTATTTCCCAGTAGACTCCAGTGTATGATGGGCTGATATTTCTCAGCACAGTCCAGTGTGTGATGGGCTGGTATTTCCCAGTAGACTCCCGTGTGTGATGGGTTGGTATTTCCCAGTAGAATTCAGTGTGTGATGGGCTGGTATTTCCCAGCACAGTCCAGTGTGAGATGATCTGGTATTTCCCAGCAGACTCCAGTGTCTGATGGGCTGGTATTTCGCAGCACAGTCCAGTGTGTGATAGGCTGGTATTTCCCAGCACATTCCAGCGTGTGATGGGCTGGTATTTCCCAGCACACTCCAGTGTGTGATGGTCTGATATATCCCAGTGGACTGCAGTGTGTGATGGGCTGGTATTTCCCAGCACAGTCCAGTGTGAGATGATCTGGTATTTCCCAGCAGACTCCAGTGTGTGATGGGCTGGTATTTCCCAGCACACTTCAGTGTGTGATGGGCTGGAATTTCCCAGTAGAATTCAGTGTGTGATGGGCAGGTATTTCCCAGCACAGTCCAGTGTGAGATGATCTGGTATTTCCCAGCAGACTCCAGTGTCTGATGGGCTGGTATTTCGCAGCACAGTCCAGTGTGTGATAGGCTGGTATTTCCCAGCACATTCCAGTGTGTGATGGTCTGATATATCCCAGCAGACTCCAGTGTGTGATGGGCTGATATTTCCCAGCACATTCCAGCGTGTGATGGGCTGGTATTTCCCAGCACACTCCAGTGTGTGATGGTCTGATATGTCCCAGCAGACTCCAGTGTGTGATGGGCTGGTATTTCCCAGTACAGTTCAGTGTGTGAGGGTCTGGTATCTATTTGTGATGGTATGTATAAATTTAAGCATCTTTAGGAAGGATGTGAAGGCCTTGGAGAGGGTGAAGAGGCGATTTAGTAGGATACCAGGGATGAGGGACTTCAGTTATGTGGAGAGACTGGAGAAGCTGGGATTGTTCTCCTTAGAGCAGAGAAGGTTAAGGAGCGATTTAATAGAAGGTGTTCAAAATCATGACGGGTTTTGATAGAGTAAATAAGGAGGAACTGTTTCCATGTCCTCCACATAGCAGGGGGGTCGGTAACCAGAGGACACAGATTTAAGATAGTTGGCAAAAGAACCAGAGGGGAGATGAGGAGAAATGTTTTGACACAGCGAGTTGTTATGACCTGGAATGTGCTGCCTGAAAGGAGGGTGGAAGCAGATTCAGTAACAACTTTCGAAGAGTATTGGATAAATACTTGAAGGGGAGAAAATTTCCAGGGTTATGGGGAAAGAGGGGGGGGGGAGTGGGATAAATTGGAGAGCTCTTTCAAAGAGCCGGCACAGGCACTGCGGTCTGAATGACCTCCTCCTGTGCAGTGAGATTGCATTGCCGTTGTGTTTGTGCCGGAGGGGACAGCGGACAGTGACTAATGGGACAGCGGTAAGGTCAGCATTGTTTTCTGTCCATGTTAGGGGATAATATTGCAGCTGGTATCTAATCGACACTGGTTCTGTGGAGGATAGTGTATATCATAATCCACATTAATCTGATACCTCCGATGCCCTAGGTCACCCGGTTCCGCCTTGCAATATCAAGGGATGTGACCGCTATTGGGTTTTAAGCCGTGTTATCTTTTTATAATAAATCTTTGCACGTCTGAGGTGATCCTCAAAGCCCTCTGTCTCAATTTTCTACCCCCCGCCCCTGCAGTGCTTTGCTTCATTGGTTCAGGCTCCGTGTTTTCCCTTCCTAACTGCACTCGGTGTCTCATTCCCCCGCCCCTCAGTGACCCAGCAACATAAAATACCCCCCACAGTCCCTCACCCACCCTGCTGAAGACAATTCCTCCCGCCCCCAGCAAAAAATAGATTTTTCATTGAATTTACAGCACGGAAACAGGCCGTTCGGTCCAACTGGTTGATGCCGGTGTTTATAAGACCATAAGAAATAGGAGCAGGAGTCGGCCATACGGCCCCTCGAGCCTGCTCCACCATTCAATAAGATCATGGCTGATCATCGACCTCAACTCCACTTTCCCACCTGATCTCCATATCCCTTGATTCCCCTAGAGTCCAAACATCTATCGATCTCAGCCTTGAATATACTCGATGACTGAGCCTCCGCAGCCCCCTGGGGTAAATTCCAGAGACTCACAACCCTCCGAGCGAAGAAATTTCTCCTCATCTCAGTCCTAAATGGCCGACCCCTTATCTTTAGACTGTGACCCCTGGTTCCAGCCAGGGGAAACAGCCTCTCAGCAACTCAAGCCCTCTTAAGAATTTTATATGTTTCAACGAGATCACCTCTCATTCTTGTAAACTGTAGGCCCATCCTACTCAATCTCTCCTCAAGGACAACCCTCTCATCCCAGGAATCAATCCAGTGAACCTTTGTTGCACCGCCTCTAGGGCAGTTATATCCTTCCTTCGGTAAGGAGACCAAAACTGTACACAGTACTCCAGCTGTGGTCTCGCCAAAACCCTATATAATTGTAGCAAGACTTCCTTACTGTTAGCCTTTCTTGCAAGGGGTTGGAGTATAACATACTACAGTAAACTCTTTGGTATCCAGCACCTACGGGACCAGGATGGTGCCAGTTGATGAAAAATTCTGGATAACAGAGAGTTATACCTACCAAGGCCATTTTTAACACAAACAAAAATAAAAACCACTGACTAACTCGGCCACCGCGGGAGACTCGGACTCGGCAAAACGAGTGCTGGATGGATTCGGCAAGATTACCGGTTATCTATTTTGCCGGTTATTAAAGTACTCTGGATGATTAAGTGCCGTTTAAACAAGAGTTTACTGTATTTGCTTTCACAATTACTTGCTGTACCTGCATGAGCCACACGAGCCTCCTTCCGCCCCTCTTCATCTCGCCCTATCAGCATAACCTTCGATTCCTTTCTCCCTCGTGTGTTTAGTCATGGAGTCATAGAGTCGTAACGGCACAGAAGGAGGCCATTCGGCCCATCGAGTCCGCACCAGCTCTCTGTAGAGCAATCCAGTCAGTCCCATTCCCCCGCTCTATCCCCGTAGCCCTGCAAGTTTATTTCCCTCAAGTACCTATCCAGTCTCCCCTTGAAAACATTGAGTGTCTCCGCTTCCACCACTTCCGTCAGCAACGAGTTCCAGGTCCTCACCACTCGCTGCGTAAAAAGTTTTTCCTCACATCCCCTCTGTATCTCTTGCCCAAAACCTTAAATCTGTGTCCCCTAGTCCTTGTACCGTCAACTAGTGGGAACAGCCTTTCCCCGTCTAGCCTATCCAAACCCGTCATAATCTTGTACACCTCGATCAAATCACCCCGCAACCTCCTTTGCTCGAATGAAAATAAATCCAGCTTCTCCAACCTGTCCTTGTAGCCAAGATCTCCCATCCCCAGAACCATTCTGGTAAATCTCCTCTGCACCCTCTCATGGGCCTTCACATCCTTCCTAAAGTGTGGTGACCAGAACTGGACACAATACTCCAGTTGTGGCCTAACCAGCCCTTTATAAAGGTTCAGCATAACTTCTCTACTTTTGTACTCAATACCTCTACTTATGAAGCCCAAGCTTCCCCTTAAATGCATCAATACTATTCGCCTCAACCACTCCCTGTGGTAGCGAGTTCCACATTCTCACCACTCTCTGGGTAAACAAGTTTCTCCTGAATTCCCTGTTGGATTTCTTGGTGACTCTCTTATATTGATGGCCCCTAGTTCTGGTCTCCCCCACAAGTGGAAACATTTTCTCTACATCTACCCTATCGAACCCCTTCATAGTTTTAAAGACCTCGATCAGGTCACCCCCTCAGTCTTCTCTTTTGCAGAGAAAAACAAAATTTGAAACCGGGCCACATAAGGAGATATTAGAACAGGTGACCAAAGGCTTGGTCAAAGAGGTGGATTTTAAGGAGCGCCTTAAGGGACAGAGAGGAGGAGATGTTTGGGGAGGGAATTCCAGAGCTTAGGGCCCAGGCAGCTGAAAGCCCGGCTGCCAATGGTGGAGCGATGGAAATCGGGGGATGCACTAGAGGCCAGAATTGGAGGAGCGCAGGGCTATGTTCCCTGCAATTTGTTTTGGCCCTGCGCGGTCATTCAAAATACCACACAGGCGCGGTTTTTACATTGAGATGCCGGCAGTCCGGCTACGCGGGTTCACCGGAGCAGTTTGTGGCCGCGCACCTTACAGGAAGCAGGAGGGTTGTAGGGCTGCAGGAAGCCGCAGTGATGGGGAGTGGGGGGCGGGGTGGTGAGGGCCAAGGAGGGATTAGAAAACAAGGATGGGAATTTTAAATTGGAGGCATTGGTAGACCAGGAGCCAGTGTAGGTCAGCAAGCATGAGGGGTCGGTGTGGAACAGGGAGGAAGTTGGTCAAAGTTTCCAACCCCAGGGACCTCCCGCTCCTCCACGGTGGCCCTGTTTCGTTTGCATGTCCAGACATGACCACGAGGAACAGAAGGAAAGAAAACCCAAGATTCCTCCCAACTTGTAAGAGGGGGAGTAATGTACCATAAGAACATAAGAAATAGGAGCAGGAGTAGGCCCTTCGAGCCTGCTCCACCATTCAATGAGATCATGGCTGATCTTCTGCCTCAACTCCATTCACCGGCCCTATCGCCATATCCCTTGATGCCCTTTACTAGTTAGAAACCCATCAACTTCTGTTTTGAATATACCCAATGACTGAGCCTCCACAGCCCTCTGGGGTAGAGAATTCCAAGGATTCACCACCCTCTGTGTGAAGAAATGTCTTCTCATCTCAGTCCTGAATGGCCTACCCTTTATCCTGAGGCTGTGGCCCCTGGTTCTAGATTCCCCAGCCAAGGGAAACATTCTCCCAGCACCCACCCTATCAAGCCCTGTAATAATTTTGTGTGCTTCAATGAGATCCCCTCTCATTCTTCTGAATTCAAGAGAATGCAGGCCTAGTTTACACAATCTCTTCTCATACCAGTCAGGACCATGTCACCGTCACCTTCCCTTCACGGCACTTTATTTCCTAATACGTGTGTCTCGGCAAGTCCTTTTTTTGCGTAAGAGTGTCAGCATGGATTGGGCAATCTGCCCGTTGCCCTAATTTTCCGGTCTAAAGTTCCTTCCCTTTTGCTTCTTACTGTATAATCATCCAGTACTGGACGAGCAGAAATTTCCTCCAACTAAATATTGAGCCGACCCAAGCCATTGTCTTCGGTCCCCGCCACCAACTCCATCCCTCTCCCTGGCCACTGTCTGAGGCTGAACCACACTGTTTGCAACCTTGGTGTCATATTTGATCCCAAGATGACCTTCCGACCACATGCCCGCTCCATCACCAAGACCGCCTCCTTCCACCTCCGTAACATCACCCGTCTCCGCCCTTGCCTCGGCTCATCCGCTGCTGAAACCCTCATCCATGCCTTTGTTACCTCGAGACTTGACTATTCCAACGCACTCCTGGCTGGCCTCCCACATTCCACCCTACGTAAAATTGAGGTGATCCAAACCTCGGCTGCCCGTGTCCTAACTCGCACCAAGTCCCGTTCGCCCATCACCCCCTGTGCTCGCTGTCCTACATGGGCTCCCGGTCCGACAACGGCTGGATTTTAACATTCTCATCCTTGTTTTCAAAATCCTCCATGGCCTCCCCCCCCACCCCACCCCCCCCCGCCCCCCGCCCCCCCCCTCCCCAATCTCTGTAACCTCCTCCAGCCCTCCGAGATCTCTGCCCTCCTCCAATTCTGCCCTCTTGTGAATCCCCGATTTTAATCTCCACCGTTGACGGCCGTGCCTTCAGCTGCCGAGGCCCTGGGCTCTGGAATTCCCGCCCCAAATCTCTCCGTCGCTCCCTCGCTGTCTCCTCCTTTAAGATGCTCCTTAAAACCTACCTTAAAATCACCTGTCCTAATATCTCCTTATGTGGCTCGGTGTCAGAGTTTGTGTGAGAATCGCTCCTGTGACTCGCCTTGGTACGTTTTACTACATTAAAGGTGCTTTATAAATGCATGTTGTTGTAGTGAAAGGGCGAGTTGAGCAGCTAAGTTTGGAGCGACAGTGGGTTTAGGAAGCCTAAGCCCTTTGCCTGGCCCGTGTGTGTACACTCTGCCACGCACTAATTCCACTAATTGGTCTCTTGAGCGGTTCATTTGAGTGAGCGGCAGTGTAAACACATCAACTGGGGGCACCAGCTGCTCTAGCTCTCCTGGGCGCTGTCTGCCAGTAAACCAGGGATGCCGATGGGTCACGCGGGAGAGCGTAATTTAGCGAGTATGCTTCGCCCGTGACCCTGCGTGGGAGGAGTGCGGCTTAGAGTGTCAACCGTGGCCCAGCGAGCAGCACTCTCGCCTCTGAGTCAGAAGGTTGCGGTTTCAAGACCAACTCCAGAGACTTGAGCTTAAAAATCTAGGCTGAGACTCCAGTGCAGTCCTGAGGGAGCGCTGCACTGTTGGAGGGTCAGTACTGAGGGAACGCTGCACTGTCGGAGGGGCGGTACTGAGGGAGTGCTGCACTGTCGGAGGAGCAGTACTGAGGGAGTGCTGCACTGTCGGAGGAGCAGTACTGAGGGAGCGCTGCACTGTTGGAGGGGCGGTACTGAGGGAGTGCAGCACTGTCGGAGGAGCAGTACTGAGGAAGCGCTGCACTGTCAGAGGGGCAGTACTGAGGGAGTGCTGCACTGTCGGAGGAGCAGTACTGAGGGAGCGCTGCACTGTTGGAGGGGCGGTACTGAGGGAGTGCAGCACTGTCGGAGGGTCAGTACTGAGGGAGCGCTGCACTGTCGGAGGGGCGGTACTGAGGGAGTGCTGCCCTCGGAGGGGCAGTACTGAGGGAGTGCAGCACTGTCCAAGGGGCAGTACTGAGGGAGCCCTGCACTGTCGGAGGGGCAGTACTGAGGAAGCGCTGCACTGTCGGAGAGGCAGTATTGAGGGAGCCCTGCACTGTCGGAGGGGCAGTACTGAGGGAGTGCGGCACTGTCGGAGGGGCAGTACTGAGGGAGCGCTGCACTGTCGGAGGGGCAGTACTGAGGGAGCGCTGCACTGTCGGAGGGGCAGTACTGAGGGAGCGCTGCACTGTCGGAGGGGCAGTACTGAGGGAGCGCTGCACTGTCGGAGGGGCAGTACTGAGGGAGGGCTGCACTGTTGGAGGGGCAGTACTGAGGGAGGGCTGCACTGTCGGAGGGGCAGTACTGAGGGAGCGCTTCACTGTCAGCGGGGCAGAATGAGGGAGCGCAAGTCTTTTCTTTCTTGTGTCCTGGTGACGTACTCGCTTAATCTGCCTGTCTCCTAATCTGTTTGTACACTAGTCAGCTAGTAAATTTAAAAAGTGAGAGACTAGTAAACTTTGGTGTTCGGAGGGATTTGCGGGGTCCTTGTTCATGAATCATAAAAAGATAACATGCAGCTAAAGCAAGCAATTAGGAAGGCAAATGGTATGTTAGCCTTTCTTGCAAGGGGGTTGGAGTATAAGAGTAAGGAAATGTTACTGCAAATATGTAGGGCCCTGGTGAGACCACACCTGGAGTACTGTGTACAGTTTTGGTCTCCATACCTAAGTAAGGATATACTTCCCATAGAGGAGGTGCAACAAAGATTCACCAGACTGATTCCTGGGATGATAAGAGTTGTCCTATGAGGACAGATTGAGTAGACTAGGCCTATATTCTCTAGAGTTTAGAAGAATGAGAGGTGATCTCATTGAAATGTATAAAATTCTTACAGGACAGCACGGTGGCATAGTGGTTAGTGCTGTTGCCTCACAGCGCCAGGGACCCGGGTTCGAATCCGGCCTCAGGTGACTGTGTGGAGTTTGCACGTTCTCCCCGTGTTTGCGTGGGTTTCCTCCGGGTGCTCCGGTTTCCTCCCACAGTCCAAAGATGTGCGGGGTAGGTTGATTGGCTGTGATAAATTGACCCTTCGTGTTAGGGGGATTAAATACGTGGGGTTACGGGGATAGGGTGGGCTATGTGTTGGTATAGGGGTTACGGGCATCGGGTGGGATATGTGTCGGTGCAGGCTTGATGGGCCGAAATGGCCTCTATCTGCACTGTGGGGTTTTCTGTGATTTCTGTGATGACTTGACAGGGTAGATGCAGCGAGGATGTTTCCCCCTGGCTGGGGAGTCCAGAACCAGGGGTCACAGTCTCAGAATAAGGGGTAGGCCATTTAGGACTGAGATGAGGAGAAATTTCTTCACACAGAGGGTGGTGAATCTTTGGAATTCTCTACCCCAGAGGGCTGTGGAGGCTCAGTCATTGAGTATATTCAGAACAGATCGATAGATTTTTGGGCACTAAGGGAATCAAGGGACAAACACCCAATTGAGATCCTACATGCGGAATTCTGTAAAAGTATCCTCCGGACTCAAAGGAAAACAGTAAACAACGCATGCAGGGCGGAACTAGGCCAATACCCATTAATAATCACTATCCAAAAAAGAGCCACCAAATTTTGGAATCACCTACAAATGAGCAACCCCCAATGCTATCACTACGACGCCCTGAAATGCCAAGAGCTGACCATAAAGAAGAATACCCTCAGTCAACTAGTCCTGGGACTCAATAAAGTAACTAATAACAATACTAACAATAACCAGTCCCAGGACAGTGACAGGGTAACACAAAGAATTCGACCCAACACAATCGTCGCTAAGCAAAAGGAAAAATATCTGTCATATTGGGCAGAAACAACAAAAACCCAAAGCAAACTCAATTGCTACTTGGCCCTAAACAGACAATACAACATAGCTGATTACCTGACCATGGTAAAGGATAACAAACTGAGAAGAACCTTGACAAGGTACAGACTTAGCGAACATAGCCTAGCGATCGAAAAAGGCAGACACAGGCAGACCAGGCTGCCAAGAGAAGACAGGATATGCTCTCACTGCAGTCAGGGAGTAGTTGAGACAGAGATGCACTTCCTCACAGCCTGTGGAAAATATCAGGGCATCAGAGAGAATTTCTATCAAAAATTCTCACAAATATGCCCTGAATTCAGAAATCTGACTGACAACCAAAAACTCCCATTCCTACTGGGGGAGGAGAGAAGCTGTGTAACACTGGCGGCACACTATGTTACAGCTTGCCATGAACAGAGGGACAACCAGTAAACTAAGACAAGAGTATATATAAACAAGGCGAAAATATATTTATAAACTCAGGGATATACCTGTTTATACACTGTATGAATGGAACCGCGTTTATGTGTTCAACCATAAATGTATTTTGATGCTTTGGCAACATAAGATGTACCTTATCATGCCAATAAAGCGATTTGTATTGTATTGTATTGTATTGATATGGGGATAGTGCAGGAAAGTGAAGTTGAGGTCGATGATCAGCCATGATCTTATTGAATGGCGGAGCAGGCTCGAAGGGCCGAATGGCCTGCTCCTGCTCCATTTGCTTATGTTCCTATAAATTGTTTCTCTCACACGCCCCCTTCCCCCCCCCCCCCCCCGAGGCATGAACCCCTTGCATTGCCCAGTGTTAACGCGTTGAGCCTCGATGGGGAATGCCAGCAGAGGCTCGCCCTCGCCGCCCGCCTCTATCCCTCCACGCCCGCCGCCACCCCCAGGTTTGCGTTCCCCCTCCTCACCAACCTGCAGGGTTACCTGGCCCCTCTGCACCATCCAAGGGAACGCTGCCACCTCCTCACACTGCCAGCCAGCACTTCACGGACTCGCGCGGCATGGGAGGAGGCCAGTGCTGGCTCTTTGAAAGACACCGTCCAATTTAGTCCCACTCTCTGCCCCTGCTTTCCACGTAGCCCTGCAAAGTTTTTTCCCCCTTTTCAAGTATTTATCCAATTCCCTTTTGAAAGTTACTATTGAATCTGCTTCCACCGCCCTTTCAGGCAGCGCATTCCAGATCACAACAACTCGCTGCGTCAAAACATTTCCCCTCGTCTCCCTTTCTCTGGTTCTTTTGCCAATTATCTCAAACGATCATCATAGAATGCTTACACCATCGGTCCTTCCGCACAGGTCCATTCACGTCTTTTATGAGGTAATTGCACTCCTAAGTATGCAATCACACACCTTCCGTAAGTGCCATGCATATTTTATGATTGTCACTGTGCTTCCTGACTGCATAGTGCTTTGTATAGAACCACAGAATGATATAGCACAAGAGGAGGCCATTCGGCCCATTGTGCCTGTGCCGGCTCTTTGAAAGAGCTCTCCAATTAGTCCCAGTCTCCCACCCCCACCCCAATCTTTCCCCGTAGCCCTGCACATTTTCTGCCTTCACGTATTTCCCTTTTGAAAGTTACAATCACAGACAGTTAACATGCAGGTACAGCAAGCAATTGGGAAAGCAAGTGGTATGTTAACCTTTCCACCACCCTTTCAGGCAGCGCATTCCCGATCACAACAACTCGCTGCGTTGAAAAAATTCTCCTCCTCTTCCCCTCTGGCTCTTTTGCCAATCACCTTAAATCTGTGTCCTCTGGTTTCCTTATTTACTCGATCAAAACCCTTCATGATTTTGAACACCTCTATTAAATCTCCCCTTAACCTGCTCTGCTCTAAGGAGAACAATCCCAGCTTCTCCAGTCCCTCCACATAACACAAGTCCCTCATCCCTGGTACCATTCTGGTCAATCTCCCCCTTAACCTTCTCTGCTCCAAGGAGAACAATCCCAGTTTCTCCAGTCTCTCCACATAACTGAAGTCCCTCATCCCTGGTACCATTCTGGTCAATCTCCCCCTTAACCTTCTCTGCTCTAAGGAGAACAATCCCAGTTTCTCCAGTCCCTCCACATAACACAAGTCCCTCATCCCTGGTACCATTCTGGTCAATCTCCCCTGAACCTTCTCTGCTCCAAGGAGAACAATCCCAGTTTCTCCAGTCTCTCCACATAACTGAAGTCCCTCATCCCTGGTACCATTCTTGTACCTAATCGAATGGCAGAACAGGCTCGAGCGGCTGAATGGCTTCCTCCATTCCTATGTACAAATCAACCATGAACTAACTGAATGGCGGAACAGGCTCGAGCGGCTGAATGGCCTCCCCCTATGTTCCTATGAAGGAATAGAGCCAAGTTTGCAGATGACACCACATTAGGGGGACAGCAAATAGTGCAGCTGGGCGCAGGAGGTCACAATGGGGCACTGACAGATGAAGCAAGTGGGCAAAATGCTGGCAGATGGAATTTTCAACGTGGGCAAGTTGAGGTCTTCCACTTTGGATTTGAGAAAGGTGCATCTGAGAATTTCCTGAAGAGAACCTTTGGTTGTGTTGGTGCAGCTCATGGTCAGTGGATGGGTCATTTGAGGGCTTGGTTTCTGTCAAGACGGTGCCCACAAACAGGCGTCAGATAGCCTGGCACTTGCCCAGATCCAGGTAGGTGCCACGCGGGACCCCACAACAACAACTTGGATTTATATAGCGCCTTTAATGTAGTAAAATGGCCCACGGCGCTATATTTACTTTTTGAAGTGTAGTCACTGTTGTAATGTAGGAAATGCAGCAGCCAATTTGCGCACAGCAAGCTCCCACAAACAGGAAGGTGATAATGACCAGACCATCAGTTTTTGGGATGTTGGACGAGGGATAAATATTGGCCCCAGGACACCGGGGAGAACTCCCCCTGCTCCTCTTCCAATATTGGCCGTGGGAACTTTTACATCCACCTGAGAGGGCAGACAGGGCACGCTGTTTTTTAAAATTCGGTTATGGGATGTGAGCATCGCTGGCAAGGCCAGCATGTATTGCCCATCCCTAATTGCCCTTGAGAAGGTGGTGGTGAGCCGCCTTCTTGAACCGCTGCAGTCCGTGTGGTGAAGGTGCTCCCACAGTGCTGTTAGGGAGGGAGTTCCAGGACTTTGACCCAGCGACGATGAAGGAACGGCCGATATACTTCTAAGTCAGGGTGGTGTGTGACTTGGAGGGGAACTTGGAGGTGGTGGTGTTCCCATGCGCCTGCTGCCCTTGTCCTTCTAGGTGGTAGAGGTCGCGGGTTTGGGAGATGCTGCCGAAGAAGCCTTGGCGAGTTGCTGCAGTGCATCTTGTAGATGGTACACACTGCAGCCATGGTACGCTGGTGGTGGAGGGAGTGAATGTTTAAGGTGGTGGATGGGGTGCCAATCAAGCGGGCAGCTTTGTCCTGGATGGTGTCGAGCTTCTTGAGTGTTGTTGGAGCTGCACTCATCCAGGTAAGTGGAGAGTATTCCATCACACTCCTGACTTGTGCCTTGTAGATGGTGGAAAGACTTTGGGGAGTCAGGAGGTGAGACACTCGCCACAGAATACCCAGCCTCTGACCTGCTCTTGTTGCCACAGTATTTATGTGGCTGGTCCAGTTAAGTTTCTGGTCAATGGTGACCCCCAGGATGTTGATGGTGGGGGATTTGGCGATGGTAGTGCCATTGAATGTCAAGGGGCAGTGGTTAGACTCTCGCTTGTTGGAGATAGTTATTGCCTGGCACTTCCGTGGCGCAAATGTTACCTGCCACTTATCAGCTCAAGCCTGAATGTCGTCCAGGTCTTGTTACATGCGGGCATGGACTGCTTCATTATCTGAGGAGTTGTGAATGGCGCTGAACACTGTGCAGTCATCAGCGAACATCCCCATTTCTGACCTTATGTTGGAGGGAAGGTCATTGATGAAGCAGCTGAAGATGGTTGGGCCTAGGACACTGTTCTGAAGAACTCCTGCCGTGATGTCCTGGGGCTGTGATGATTGTCCTTCAACCACCAGAACCATCTTCCTTTGTGCTCGGTATGACTCCAGCCAGTGGAGAGTTTTCCCCCTGATTCCCATTGACTTCAGTTTTACTAGGGCTCCTTGATGCCACACTCGGTCAAATGCTGCCTTGATGTTAAGTGCAGTCACTTTCACCTCACTTCTGGAATTCAGCCCCTTTGTCCATGAGGTCAGGAGCCGAGTGGTCTTGGCGGAACCCAAACTGGGCATCAGTGAGCATGTTATTGGTGAGTAAGCGCTGGTTGATAGCACTGTCGATGACACCTTCCATCACTTTGCTGATGATTGAGAGTAGACTGATGGGGCGGTAATTGGCCGGATTGGATCTGTCCTGCTTTTTGTGGACGGGACGTACCTGGGCAGTTTTCCACATTGTCAGATAGATGCCAGTGTTGTAGCTGTACTGGAACAGCTTGGCTAGAGGCGCGGCTAGTTCTGGAGCACAAGTCTTCAGCACGACAGCCGGGATGTTGTTGGGGCCCACAGCCTTTGCTGTATCCAGTGCGCTCAGCCATTTCTTGATATCACAGGGAGTGAATTGAATTGGCTGAAGACTGGCCTCTGTGATGGTGGGGACCTCAGGAGGAGGCCGATATGGATCATCCACTCTGCACTTCCGGCTGAAGATGGTGCAAACGCTTCAGCCTTGTCTTTTGCACTCGTGCTGGGCTCCACCATCATTGAGGATGGGGATATTCATGGAAACTCCTCCTCCCGAAAGACGACACCTCCAACATTGCAGCGCACACTCAGTACTGGCACTGGAGTGTCGGCCTAGATTTTTGTGCTCAAGTCCCTGGAGCGGGACTTGAACCCACAACCTTCTGACTCGGAGGCGAGAGTGATACCAACTGAGCCACGGTTTACATCAGAAGTGCGTTATTTAACAAAAATTGGACATCGAGCCACATACATTAGGATTCCTTCCTTTGGGCTCAGTTTATGCTCTGTGCCACCATTCCACAATGTTCTCTGATTTGAACATGAGGCCTGCTGGTGTACGGGGGACTGAGTAAGTCATTCTGATCTTGGGGTTACGAGGGTTTTTGTCATGAGTGTTAGCCTCAGCTCAGTGGTTAAGCACTTTCTCGCCTCTGAGTCAAAATGTCGTGGGTTCAAGCTCCCCCACACCCTCCAGAGACTCGAGCCCCATAATCCCAGGCCGACACTCCTCGGTTGCCAGTGCTGAGGGAGCGTCACACTGTCGGAGGGGCAGTACTGAGGGAGCGCCGCACTGTCGGAGGGGCAGTACTGAGGGAGCACCGCACTGTCGGAGGGTCAGTACTGAGGGAGCGCCGCACTGTCGGAGGGGCAGTACTGAAGGAGCGCTGCACTGTCGGAGGGGCAGTACTGAGGGAGCACCGCACTGTCGGAGGGGCAGTACTGAGGGAGCACCGCACTGTCGGAGGGGCAGTACTGAGGGAGCACCGCACTGTCGGAGGGGCAGTACTGAGGGAGCACCGCACTGTCGGAGGGTCAGTACTGAGGGAGCGCCGCACTGTCGGAGGGGCAGTACTGAGGGAGGGGCAGTACTGAGGGAGGGGCTGTATTGAGGGAGCGCTGCACTGTTGGAGGGGCAGTACTGAAGGTGTGCTGCACTATCGGAGGGGCAGTACTGAGGGAGCGCCGCACTGTCGGAGGGGCAGTACTGAGGGAGCACCGCACTGTCGGAGGGTCAGTACTGAGGGAGCGCCGCACTGTCGGAGGGGCAGTACTGAGGGAGGGGCAGTACTGAGGGAGGGGCTGTATTGAGGGAGCGCTGCACTGTTGGAGGGGCAGTACTGAAGGTGTGCTGCACTATCGGAGGGGCAGTACTGAGGGAGCGCCGCACTGTCGGAGGGTCAGTACTGAGGGAGGGCTGCACAGTCGGAGGGACGGTACTGAGGGAGCGCTGCACTGTCGGAGGTGCCGTCTGTTGGATGAGACGTTAAACCGAGGGCCCCGTCTGCTCTCAGCTGAGACATAAAATCCCACAACACTATTGGAAGAAGAGCAGGTGAGTTCTCCCCGGTGTCCTGGGGCCAATATTTATCCCTCGACCTACATCACTAAAAAAACAGATGATCTGGTTATCATCACATTGTTGTTTGTGGGTGCTTGCTGTGCGAAAATTTGGTTGCCGCGTTTCCTACATTACAACAGTGACCACACTTCAATAAAGTACTTCATTGGCTGTAAAGCGCTTTGGGTCGTCCTGAGGTTGTGAAAGGCGCTATAGAAATGCAAGTTCTTTCTTTTGTGGGAGCAGTGGCGGTTGTGTTCTGCGATTCGAACCATTCGTTAAGGGCCAACTCTCAACTCCATGGCTTTGACGTTCAGGAAGGCAGCGTTGGTGTTTATCTTTCAGGAGCACCTGCTTTACACTATGGAGCCCACCATGTCAGCCGAGGGCTGTGCATATTGAGGTGTTATCAGGTATCTCCATTCATCCGCAACCTTATCCTTGAGCAAACACTTGCAGATTCCACGCTTGTTTGACTTGCTGCGCCCTGCCTAGATTGCCGCAGTTATCAGGGCTGTATTGACAGTGATCGCTGCGTATTAGTGTTCCAGTCTGACAACTGGCTGCTGATGCCGTCACCTATTGACCTGTTTACTGATCCCAGAGCCGATAGGCAGTCAGTGAGGAACAGCTGACCGAGACTTTTCAACACCACCACTTCCAGAGGGGGCAAAAACATTCCTCCAGTTCGTTTCTGTCTGTCTCCCTCTCTCTCTCTCTGTCTAACTCTCTCTGTCTAAATCTTTGCCTCTTTCTATCACTCTCTGTGCAACTCTTTCTCCCTCCTCTTTCTCTAACCCTCTCTCTCTGTCTCACCCTCTCTCTCTGTCTCACCCTCTCTCTCTGTCTCACCCTCTCTGTCTCACCCTCTCCCTCTGTCTCACCCTCTCCCTCTGTCTCACCCTCTCCCTCTGTCTCACCCTCTCCCTCTGTCTCACCCTCTCTCTCTGTCTCACCCTCTCTCTCTGTCTCACCCTCTCTCTGTCTCACCCTCTCTCTCTGTCTCACCCTCTCTCTCTGTCTCACCCTCTCTCTCTGTCTCACCCTCTCTCTGTCTCACCCTCTCTCTGTCTCACCCTCTCTCTCTGTCTCACCCTCTCTCTCTGTCTCACCCTCTCTCTCTGTCTCACCCGCTCTGTCTCACCCTCTCTCTCTGTCTCACCCTCTCTCTCTGTCTCACCCTCTCTCTCTGTCTCACCCTCTCTGTCTCACCCTCTCTCTCTGTCTCACCCTCTCTGTCTCACCCTCTCTCTCTGTCTCACCCTCTCTGTCTCACCCTCTCTCTCTGTCTCACCCTCTCTCTCTGTCTCACCCTCTCTCTCTGTCTCACCCTCTCTCTGTCTCACCCTCTCTCTCTGTCTCACCCTCTCTCTCTGTCTCACCCTCTCTCTGTCTCACCCTCTCTCTGTCTCACCCTCTCTCTCTGTCTCACCCTCTCTGTCTCACCCTCTCTCTCTGTCTCACCCTCTCTCTCTGTCTCACCCTCTCTCTGTCTCACCCTCTCTCTGTCTCACCCTCTCTGTCTCACCCTCTCTCTCTGTCTCACCCTCTCTCTCTGTCTCACCCTCTCTCTGTCTCACCCTCTCTCTGTCTCACCCTCTCTCTCTGTCTCACCCTCTCTCTCTGTCTCACCCTCTCTGTCTCACCCTCTCTCTCTGTCTCACCCTCTCTCTCTGTCTCACCCTCTCTCTGTCTCACCCTCTCTCTCTGTCTCACCCTCTCTCTCTGTCTCACCCTCTCTCTGTCTCACCCTCTCTCTCTGTCTCACCCTCTCTGTCTCACCCTCTCTCTCTGTCTCACCCTCTCTCTCTGTCTCACCCTCTCTCTCTGTCTCACCCTCTCTCTGTCTCACCCTCTCTGTCTCACCCTCTCTCTCTGTCTCACCCTCTCTCTCTGTCTCACCCTCTCTCTGTCTCACCCTCTCTCTCTGTCTCACCCTCTCTCTCTGTCTCACCCCCTCCCTCTGTCTCACCCTCTCTCTCTGTCTCACCCTCTCTCTCTGTCTCACCCTCTCTCTCTGTCTCACCCCCTCCCTCTGTCTCACCCCCTCCCTCTGGCTCTCCGTCTCCCCCTGGCTCTCCGTCTCCCTCTCTCTCTTTTTTTCTGTCTGACTCCATCTCTCTGTCTGACTCCGTCTCTCTCTCTCTCTCTCTCTCTCTCTCTGACTCCCTCTCTCTCTCTCTCTCTCTCTGACTCCGTCTCTCTCTCTCTCTCTCTCTCTCTCTCTGACTCCGTCTCTCTGTCTATTTCTAGCTGCCTGTCTCTTTCTAACTCTCTTTCTCTCTCTCTGTCAACTCTGTCTCTGCCTCGCTCTCTTTTCTCACTGTCTAACTCTCTTTCTGTCTCTCTTTCTCTCTCTGACCCTGCCTCTCCTCGCACCCCCCCGCCTCTCCTCGCACCCCCCCCCCCCCACACCCCTTCACACCATGCTTTCTGTGTTATTCCAGTGATCTATTTCCTCCGTGTAACGACACCCGTCACCGCCTCTGCCTCAGCTCATCTGCTGCTGAAACCCTCACCCATGCCTTTATCCAGACTCGACTATTCCAACGCTCTCCTGACCGGCCTTCCATGTTCAGCTCCGTAAACCTCAGCTCATCCAGAACTCTGCTGCCCGTATCCTAACCTGCACCAAGTCCCGATAACCCATCGCCCCCTGTGCTTGCTGACCCCCCCTGTGCTTGCTGACCTACATTGGCTCCCGGTCCAGCAACACCCCATAGACATAGAATCATAGAATCTTACAGCACAGCGGGAGGCCATTCGGCCCTTCGTGCTTAGTCCCAACACCCCCGCATTTTGTCCGTAACCCGTCCAACATCCTCACCCTCCAGTACCCGTCCAACATCCTCACCCTCCAGTACCCGTCCAACATCCTCATCCTCCAGTACCCGTCCAACATCCTCACCCTCCAGTACCCGTCCAACATCCTCACCCTCCAGTACCCGTCCAACATCCTCACCCTCCAGTACCCGTCCAACATCCTCATCCTCCAGTACCCGTGCAACATCCTCACCCTCCAGTACCCGTCCAACATCCTCACCCTCCAGTACCCGTCCAACATCCTCACCCTCCAGTACCCATCCAACATCCTCACCCTCCAGTACCCGTCCAACATCCTCACCCTCCAGTACCCGTCCAACATCCTCACCCTCCAGTACCCGTGCAACATCCTCACCCTCCAGTACCCGTCCAACATCCTCACCCTCCAGTACCCGTGCAACATCCTCACCCTCCAGTACCCGTGCAACATCCTCACCCTCCAGTACCCGTCCAACATCCTCACCCTCCAGTACCCGTCCAACATCCTCACCCTCCAGTACCCGTCCAACATCCTCACCCTCCAGTACCCGTCCAACATCCTCACCCTCCAGTACCCGTCCAACATCCTCACCCTCCAGTACCCGTCCAACATCCTCATCCTCCAGTACCCGTCCAACTCCCTTTCAAAATTATTTATGGAACCAGCTTCCGCTGACTTTTCAGGTCGAGCGTTCCAGATCCCCACAACTCAGTAAAAACATTTCTCCTCATCTCCCCTCTAGATCTCTCTCCAGTGATTTTGAATCTGTGACCTCTGGTCATTGACCTACTCGCCAGCGGGAATAATGTATCTCTATCTACCTCTCATCGTCTTGGAAACCTCTATTCAGCCACCTCTTCACCTTCTCTGTTCCAAGGAGAACAGTCCGAACATTTCCAACCTCTCCTCATTACTGAAATACCTCATCCCTGGTAATATCCCGGTGAAGCTCCTCTCTACCCCTTCTAAGGCCTTTCCTGAAGTCTGGTGCCCAGAATCGTCCACAATTCTCCAGCTGAGGCCTAACCAGTGATTTATAAAGTCCCAGCACGATCTGTATTCTAGTCCTCTATTTATAAATCCAAGTAACCCAGATGCTTTTTTTAACCACCTTATCAACTTTTATTTTAGCTTCGATTTTAAAATTCTCATCCTTGTTTACAAATCTCTCCACGGCTTCGCCTCTCCACCCTATCTCTGCAACCTCCACCAGCCCTACAACCCTCCGAGATCTCTGCCCTCCCTCCAATTCTGGCCTCTTGCGCATCCTCGATTTTAATCGTTTCATCACTGGCGGCCGTGCCTTAAGCCGCCTGAGTCCTAAGCTCTGGAATTCCCTCCCTAAACCTCCTTTAAATCGCTCCTTGGCCACACTTCAAAAGTACGTCATTGGCTGTGAAACGCTTTAAGATGTCCTGAGGTCGTGAAAGGCTCTATATAAATGCAAGTTCTTTCTTTACTTCTTTGACCAAGCTTTTGGTCACCTGTCCAAACTATTTCCTTATGTTCAGGTTTGGGCAGGTAACACAAGTGCCAGGCAATGACTATCTCCAACAAGCGAGAGCCTAATCAATGCCCCTTGACATTCAGCGGCATTACCATCACCGAATCCCCCACCATCAACATCCTGGGGGTCACCATTGACCAGAAACTTAACTGGACCAGCCACATAAATACTGTGGCAACAAGAGCAGGTCAGAGGCTAGAAATTCTGCGGTGAGTGTCTCACCACCTGACTCCCCAAAGCCTTTCCACCATCTACAAGGCACAAGTCAGGAGTGTGATGGAATACTCTCCACTTGCCTGGATGAGTGCAGCTCCAACAACACTCAAGAAGCTCGACACCATCCAGGACAAAGCAGCCCACTTGATTGGCACCCCATCCACCACCTTAAACATTCACTCCCTCCACCACCAGCGTATTGTGGCTGCAGTGTGTACCATCTACAAGATGCACTGCAGCAACTCGCCAAAGATTCTTCGGCAGCACCTCCCAAACCCGCGACCTCTTCCACCGAGAAGGACAAGGGCAGCAGTCACATGGGAACACCATCACCTCCAAGTTCCCCTCCAAGTCACACACCACCTTAACTTAGAAGTATATCGCCGATCCTTCATCGTCGCTGGGTCAAAATCCTGGAACTCCCTCCCTAACAGCACTGTGGGAGTACCTTCACCACACGGACTGCAGCGGTTCAAGAAGGCAGCTCACCACCATCTTCTCAAGGGCAATTAGGGATGGGCAATAAATGCTGGCCTTGCCAGGGACACCCACATCCCATAAACGAATTTTTAAAAATGTGGCTTTGTGTCTGAATTTGGCTGATGACACTCCTGTGAAGCACCTGGGGACGTTTTGCTGCCTTAAAGGCGCCATATAAATGCAAGTTGTTGTAGAAACATAGAAAAATAGGAGCAGGAATAGGCCATTCGGCCCTTTGAGCCTGCTCCACCATTCAGTATGATCATGGTTGATCCTCTATCTCAATACCATATTCCCGCTCTCTCCCCATACCCCTTGACCCCTTTTGTGTCTAGAAATCTATCTATCTCCTTCTTAAATATGTTCAGTGACTTGGCTTCCACAGCCTCCTGTGGTAGAGAATTCCACAGGCTCACCACCCTCTGAGTGAAGAAATTTCTCCTCATCTCAGTCCTAAATGTCCTACCCCATATCCTGAGACTGTGACCCCTCATTCTAGACCCCCCAGCCAGGGGAAACATCCTCTCTGCATCCAGTCTGTCTAGCCCTGTCAGAATTTTATACGTTCCAATGAGATTCCCCTCTCATTCTTCTAAACTCTAGTGAATACAGGCCTAGTCGACCCAATCTCTCCTCATATGACAGTCCTGCCATCCCAGGAATCAGTCTGGTGAACCTTCGCTGCACTCCCTCTATGGCAAGTATATCCTTTCTTAGGTAAGGAGACCAAAACTGCACACAGTACTCCAGGTGTGGTCTCACCAAGGCCCTGTATAACTGTAGTAAGACATCCTTGCTCCTGTACTCAAATCCTCTTGCAATGAAGGCCAACATACCATTTGCCTTCCTAACTGCTTGCTGCACCTGCATGTTTGCTTTCAGTGACTGGTGTACAAGGACACCCAGGTCCCTTTGTACATCAACATTTCCCAATCTCTCACCATTTAAATAATATTCTGCCTTTCTGTTTTTCCTACCGAAGTGGATAACTTCACATTTATCCACGTTATACTGCATCTGCCATGTATTTGCCCACTCACTTAACTTGTCTAAATCGCCTTGAAGCCTCTTTGCATCCTCCTTACAACTCACATCCCACCTAGTTTCGTGTCATCAGCAAACTTGGAAGTATTACATTTGGTTCCCTCATCCAAATCGTTGATATATATTGTGAATAGCTGGGGCCCAAACACTGATCCCTGCGGTACCCCACTAGTCACCGCCTGCCACCCCGAAAAAGACCCATTTATTCCTACTCTCTGTTTCCTGTCTGTTAACCAATTTTCAATCCATGCCAGTATATTACCCCCAGTCCCATGTGCTTTAATTTTGCACACTTATGTGGGACTTTATCAAAGGCCTTCTGAAAATCCAAATACACCACATCCACTGATTCTCCCTTATCTATTTTACCAGTTACATTCTCAAAAAACTCCAGTAGGTTTGTCAAACACAATTTTCCTTTCATAAATCCATGTTGACTTTGTCTAATCCCATTGATATTTTCTAAGTGTCCTGTTATCACCTCCTTTATAATAGACTCTAGCATTTTCCCTACTACTGATGTTAGGCTAACCGGTCTGTAGTTCCCTGTTTTCTCTCTCCCTCCTTTTTTAAATAGTGGGGTTACATTTGCCACCCTCCAATCTGCAGGAACTGTTCCATAATCTATAGAATTTTGGAAGATGACAACCAATGCATCCACTATTTCCATGGCTCCCTCTTTTAGTACTCTGGGATGTAGATTATCAGGCCCTGGGGATTTATCAGCTTTCAGTCCCATTAATTTCTCCAGCACTATTTTTTTACTAATACTAATTTCCTCTAATTCCTCCTTCTCACTAGACCCTTGGTTCCTTAGCATTTCTGGGAAGTTATTTGTGTCCTCTTCCGTGAAGACAACCAAAGTATTTGTTTAATTGTTCTGCCATTTCTTTGTTCCCCATTATAAATTCTCCCGTTTCTGACTGTAAGGGACCTACATTTGTCTTCACTAATCTTTTTCTTTTTACATACTTGTAGAAGCTTTTACAGTCCACTTTTATGTTCCTTGCAAGTTTACTCTCTCACTCTATTTTTCCCCTCTTAATCAATCTTTTGGTCCTTTTTTGCTGAATTCTAAACTGCTCCCAATCCTCAGGCTTGCTACTTTTTCTGGCAACTTTATATGACTCCTCTTTGGATCTAATACTATCCTTAATTTCTTTTGTTAGCCATGGTTGGGCCACTTTTCCTTTTGTGTTTTTGCACCAGAAAGGAATGTATAACTGTTGCAATTCATGCATTCATTCCTTAAATGTTAGCCATTGCCTATCCACTGTCATGACTTTTAATGAAGCTCCCCAATCTATCATAGCCAACTCCCTCCTCATACCTTCATAGTTTCCTTTGTTTAGATTTAGGACCCTAGTTTCGGATTGGACTACTTCACTTTCCATCTTAATGAAGAATTCTATCATGTTATAGTCACTCTTCCCTAAAGGACCCCGCACAACAAGATTATTAATTAACCCCTTCTCATTGCACAATACCCAAGCTAGGATAGCCTGTTCCCTCCATCACCCCTAACAGCCCTTCTCCTTCGCCTGGCACCTTCCCGTGCAAGGGCAGGTGATGCAACACATGCCCTTTTACCTCCTCCCTTCCCACTGTCCAGGGCCCCAAACACCCCTTCCAGGTGAAACAGCGATTTACTTGTACTTCTTGCAATTTAATATACTGTATTCGCTGCTCACGATGCGGTCTCCTCTACATTGGGGAGACCAAATGCAGATTGGGCGACCACTTTGCGGAACACCTCCGTTCTGTCTGTAAGGGTGACCCTGACTGAATGGTGGAACAGGCTCGAGGGGCAGAATGGCCTCCTCCTGTACAGATCAGCCATAATCTTACATAGTATTTACAGCACAGAAACGTGCCATTCAGCCCAACTGGTCTATGCCATTGTTTATGCTCCACATGAGTCTCCTCCCACCCATTTTCATCGCGCCCTAACAGAATATCCTTCTCTTCCTTTCTCCCTCATGTGTTTATCTAGCTTCCCCTTAAATGCATCGATACTATTCGCCTCAACCACTCCCTGTGGTAGTGAGTTCCACATCCTCACCACTCCTGAATTCCATATTGGGTTTATTCGTGGCTATCTTATATTTATGGCCCCCAGTTCTGGTCTCCCACCCAAGTGGAAACATTTTCTCTATGTCTACCCAATCAAACCCTTTCATAATCTTAAAGACCTCTATTAGATCACCCCTCAGTCTTCCCTTTTCGAGAGAAGAGCGCCAGCCTGTTCAATCTTTCCTGATAGATATAACAGGCCCAAGGGGCTGAATGGCTTCCTCCTGTTCCTGTGTACAGATCAGCCACGATCTTTATAAATCACTGGTTAGGCCTCAGTTGGTGTATTGTGTTTACTTCTGGGCACCAGACTTTAGGAAGGATGGCAAGGCCTTGGAGAGAGGGTGCAGAGGAGATTCACCAGAATGGTAGCAGCAATGAGGGACTTCAGTTATGTGGCGAGACTAGAGAAGCTGGGGTTGTTCTCCTTAGAGCAGAGAAGGTTAAGAGGAGATTTGATAGAGGTGTTCAAAATCATGAATGGTTTTGATAGCGTAAATAAGGAGAAAGTGTTTCCAGTGGCAGAAGGGTCGGTAACCAGAGGACTCAGATTTAAGGTAATTGGCAAACGAACCAGAGATGGCATGAGTCATACACAGCGAGCTGTTGTGATCTGGAATAAACTGCCTGAAATGGCGGTGGAAGCAGATTCAATAGTAACTTTCAAAAGGAATTGGATAAATATTTGAAGGGGAAAAATTTGCAAGGCTCTGGGGAAAGAGCAGGGGTGGTGTGGGACTAATTGGAGAGCTCTACCAAAGAGCTGGCACAGGCAGGATGGTACTTCTGTTCTGGACTCCAAGGGTTAAATTATAAGAAGAGATTACACAAACTAGGGTTGTATTCCCTAGAATATAAAAGGTTAAGGGGTGATTTGATCAAGATATGATAGGGTAGATAGAGAGAAACTATTTCCGCTGGTTGGGTGTTATGTCCATAAATAAGTAGACGTTTTCATTATGAACAGCTAGCTTGAGCTAGTCATTTATTCAGCCATGTGGACTAGTATACAGCATCCATCTTGACTACTGCCTTGTGGGTAGCCCACTACTAAACATACAGCTCCACCTAGTGTACCATTCTAGAATGACATGTTACTGATCATTACATCCCCCTTCCTTAGAGGTTAAACAAAATCAATATCAATCAATCATAACAACATAAACATCTTCACAACAGTCAACACATTTTCAAAGCTATACTTTATGAACTCTAAGCTTTTCATTCTTTTATTATAGTTTTCTTTATACTCAAAGATTAAGTCTATCAGGCTTTTTTACTTCACGTGTGGATCTTCTCAGCACAGGTAGGTCTGATGTGTTTTCATGAGAGCCTGTATGTGTGTTTGTGTTAGATTGTTCTGGTGGTGAGTGACAAGATTCAGTTGCGGCATTGTCATCGATTTGCTCTTGGATAGTTTCTTGTGTTTTCAGGAGGGAACGGCGGTTCCTCCTGAGAATCTGTCCTTCCTCAGTTCTAACAGTGTATGACCTTGGTCCTACTTCCTCAAGAACTGTAGCTTTCCTGTTCCATGCATCTGGATCCTCAATCCTGACAACATCATCCCTTGTCAATGGTTTCAGAGTTTTGGATGACTTGTCATAGTGTGATTTCTGTTTCAGCTTTAACAGTTGAACTCTCTGTCTCAGTTCCTTACTCTGCTTTTCTTTTGCACAGCAGGGTAGCGTGGTGCGCAACTTGCGACCCATTAGGAGTTCAGCAGGTGAAGAACCAGAGTCTAAAGGGGAGGCTCGGTAGCTCAGCAGGGCGAGATAAGGATCAGACTTGCTTTCTGTTGCTTTCTTCAGTAGCTGTTTGAGAACTTGAACACCTTTCTCTGCCTTACCATTCGACTGAGCATACAGAGGACTGGATGTGATGTGTTGAAAGTCATAATGTGCTGCAAACTGTTGCTACTCCTTACAGTTGAAGCACGGACCATTGTCGCTAATGGCAATCCTGGGAATTCCATGTCTGGCGAAGATGGATTTAACATGCATTATGACACTGCTTGCTGATGTGCTTGAGAGCAGCGCCATCTCAGGATAGTTAGAATAGTAGTCAATCACTATTAGATAGTCTTTACCATTCAAATGAAAGAGGTCCATACCAACCTTTTGCCATGGTGCTGTTGGTATGTCAGCTACTATCATTGGTTCCTTTGCTTGTTTGTTTTGGTGTTTCTGACATGTCTCACATATGCCTGTCATGTTCTCAATGTCCTTATTTATGCCAGGCCAATAAACAGTGTCTCTTGCTCTTCTTTTGCATTTTTCAATTCCGAGGTGTCCCTCATGAATCCTTTCGAGCACGTCTCGACGTAGAGCCTGTGGAATGACTATTCTGTTCTGTTTTAGTAATAGTCCACTTGCGACACTCAATTCTGACCTGATGTGATGGTACTTTGGACAGGAACCTTTTGGCCAACCATGATGAATGTTCTCTATTACTGTTTGTAACACTATCTTTTACTGTTTCTTCTGCTATTTGCTTTGATTTTGTGTCTGACAAGGGCAGGGCAGCAGTGACCATACTCACATGAACATCCATGTCTTCCTCAGTAGAGCTCCCATGACTCATTGTGGGTGCTTGGGATAGTGCATCTGCTAACACTATGTATTTGCCTGGTGTGTAGATCAGTTCAAAGTCATATCTTTGCAGCTTCATCATGAGTCGTTGAATCCTTGGAGACATCTCATTCAGGTTTTTTTTTTATGATGGCAACCAGTGGGCAGTACTCTGTCTCAACTATGAAGGTGGGAAGTCCATATATGTAGCCATGGAACTTTTCTAGTCCAACTACCAAGCCTAGACATTCCTTTTCAATCTGGGCGTATCGACACTCAGAATCAGTCATAGACCTGGAGGCATAGGCAACAGGCTTCCAATCTTCACCCTCTGCTTGTAGCAAGACCGCACCTCAGCCATCTTTTGATGCATCCGTTGACACTTTGATTCTCTTTGTTGGGTCAAAGAAGGTGAGTACAGGTGTGGTTGTCAGCACTGTTTTGAGGTTCATCCACTCTTGTTCATGTCTTTCTGTCCATGCAAACTCATTTGTTTTATGTAGCAGGTCTCGCAGACAGGCTATCTTGGCTGACAAGTTAGGAATGAACTTTCCAATGAAGTTTATCATCCCCATGATGCGTAGCACTCCTTTTTTGTCAGTGGGTTGGGGCATGTTGAGTATGGCGTTTACTTTTTCCATATCTGGCTCTATTCCTTTACCAGATAGATTATCTCCTAGGAAAGTGACTTCCTGGATGCCAAACTGACACTTGGCTTTGTTGAGCTTCAGTCCATTCCGGCGTATGCTCTTTAGCACTTTAGTCAGTCTCTCATTGTGTTCTTTCAGTGTGGAGCCCCAGATGATGATGTCATCAACATAGACCCGAACTCCTTCCAGACCTTCAATTATGTGTTCCATCGCTCTATGAAAGATTTCAGGTGCAGATATTATCCCAAAAGGCATTCTGAGGAAACAATACCTGCCAAATGGTGTGTTGAAGGTACAATATTTGGTGCTCTCTTCATCCAGTTTTAGTTGCCAAAATCCTTGTGAGGCATCGAGCTTTGTGAAGTATCTGGCACCTGACATTTCACTGGTGATTTCTTCTCGCTTGGGAATCTGGTAGTGTTTGGATCCATGCATACTCTTAGATCATTGTTCTTTTTCTTTACACATACCATGGAGTTAACCCAGTCTGTTGGCTCTTCGACTTTCCTGATGACTCCTAGTGCGGTCATTCTGTCCAGTTCTTTCTTGAGCCGGTCACGCAGGGGTGCTGGAACTCTCCGTGGAGCATGTACCACTGGCTGAGCATCCTCCTTTAGCTGGATCTTGTAAGTGAATGGTAGAACTCCAAATCCTTTGAACACATCCTGGAAATTATTCACTACAGAATCCACTGAGTCATCTGGTCTGCTTCTGGCACAGTTTATACGGTAGACTCTCTTGACCAGTTCTAAGTCCTCACAAGCTTTGTCACCTAGTAGTGAATCAAGTCCTTCAGCCACAACAGAAAACATGAGATGATGCACTTTGTCTTTGACTGTCACTTTAAGTCTGCATACACCTAAGCTATCTATTTTCTGTCCATTATAGTTCTTCAGTAGTACTGACTTTTTCTGTATTTTGGGCTTTTCTTTCATATTTTTAATGTCACTCATACTGATTAAGTTTGCTTTTGCCCCAGTATCTAGTTTCAATGTAACTAATGCTCCATTTACCTGCAGTGGCATCATCCATTTGTCCTCTTTCACTGCATTAACTTTATATTCAGCATTGTCCATTCCTGAGGGCTGCACATTTTCTGTATCCTTTTCGATATTGTCACATGACACCATTTCTACAAAAAATGTCTCACTTAAATCAGTATCCTCAATCACATTGACTTGTTGCCCTTTCTTTGTTTTTACTTTTGAAAAGCATTGTTTGGCAAAGTGATTCTTTCCATTACATTTTGTGCACATTTTCCCAAACGCTGGGCATTGTCGTGACTGGTGCTGGTAACCACAGTGTTTAGAATTAAAAGTTCCATCCTCCGATTGCTTTGCATTTCTGTTCTGCCATGTTTCTTCCCTTTGTAGGACACAGCACCGACAGCAGCACAGTCACTCATTACAGTCGCATCATTATTAATTTCACTGAAAGTCTTCACGTGCTTCTGAGCTAGCTCACTGGCATGGCATATTTTCACAGCATTCTCCAATGTTAGTTTGGTTTCTCTCAACAAACGTTCCCTGACACTTTTATCATGAATATCAAACACAATCTGGTCACGAATCATGGATGATTTCAGTTCAGAGAAATTACATGTCTGTGCTTTCAGTTTCAGATCGGTCACAAAGCTATCAAAAATCTCATTTTACTGCTGTGTCCGTGAACGGAACACGTACCTCTCATAGGTCTCGTTCTTTTTGGGAGAACAATGTTTATCAAACTTCTTTAGCACAGCGTCCATTTTTTCTCTGTCCTCCTCTTGATCAAAGACAAACGTATTAAATACCTCTATCGCCTGCGGGCCTGCAACCGTGAGCAGTAACGCTATTTTCCTTGCGTCTGGCTTCGTACCGAACCCGATGGCGGCAATGTAGAGTTCGAATTGTTGTTTGAAAGTCCGCCAATTGCAGTCGACATTCCCTGTGAGTTTCAAACCCTCCGGTGGCTTCAAATTCTCCATGTCGTGTTTCACAATATTCAGCAGATTTGACCAATCCTGGTACAATGTTATGTTCATAAATAAGTAGACGTTTTCATTATGAACAGCTATCTTGAGCTAGACATTTATTCAGCCATGTGGACTAGTATACAGCATCCATCTTGACTACTGCCTTGTGGGTAGCCCACTACTAAACATACAGCTCCACCTAGTGTACCATTCTAGAATTACATGTTACTGATCATTACAGTTGGGGATTCTAGGACGAGGGGGCAGAGTCTAAAAAATTAGAGCCAGGCTTTTCAGGAGTGAAGTTAGGAAACACTTCTACACACAAAGGGTGGGTAGAAATTTGGAACTCTCTTCCACAAACGGCAATTGATGCTAGATCAATTGTTAATTTTAAAGCTGAGATTGATAGATTTTTGTTAACCAATGATCTTAAGGGATGGGACAAAGATGGGTGTTATAGATATGTGAAGAGAAAAAGATTGGTGAAGTCAAGCGAGGTCCCTTGCAGTCAGAATCAGGGGAATTTATAATGGGGTACAAAGAAATGGCAGACCAACTAAATACATATTTTGGTTTTGTCTTCACAAAGGAGGACACAAATAACCTCCCAGAGATGTCGGGGAACATCGGGTCTGATGAAAGGGTGGAACTGAAAGAAATCAGTATTTGTAGGGAAATGGTATTCGGAAAATTGATGGGTCGGAAGGCCGATAAATCCCCAGGGCCTGATAATCTACTTCCCAGGGTACGTAAGGAAGTGGCCCTAGAAATAGTAGATGCATTGCTGGTCATCTTCCAGAACTCGATAGACTCTGGAACAGTACCCATGGATTGGAGGGTAGCTAATGTTACCCCACTATTCAAAAAGGGTGGTAGAGAAAAAGCGGGGAATTATAGACCGGTAAGCCTGACATCGGTAGTGGGGAAAATGCTAGAGTCCATTATAAAAGATGTAATAGCAGAGCACTTGGAAAGCAGTGACAGGATCGGACAAAGTCAACATGGATTTACAAAAGGTAAATCATGCTTGACTAATCTACTGGAATTTTTTGAGGATGTAACTGCTAAAATAGATAAGGGAGAACCAGTGGATGTGGTGTATTTGGACTTTCAGAAGGCTTTCGATAAGGTCCCGCATAAGAGATTAGCGTGCAAAATTAAGGCACATGGGATTGGGGGCAAGGTATTGACTTGGATAGAGAACTGGTTGGCGGACAG
The DNA here is from genome assembly GCF_052327205.1 of Somniosus microcephalus. Classification (NCBI taxonomy): domain Eukaryota; kingdom Metazoa; phylum Chordata; class Chondrichthyes; order Squaliformes; family Somniosidae; genus Somniosus; species Somniosus microcephalus. The sequence goes on from NW_028225179.1 coordinate 71,340,848, forward strand.
AAAGCAAAGAGTTGGAATAAACGGGTCATTTTTCGGGTGGCAGGCGGTGTCTAGTGGGGTACCGCAGGGATCGGTCCTAGGACCCCAGCTGTTCACAATATATATTAATCATCTGGACGAGGGAATTGGATGTAATATCTCCAAATTTGCAGACGACACAAAGCTGGGTGGGAGGGTATGCTGTGAGGAGGATGTCATGAAACTCCAGTACGATTTGGACAGGTTGGGTGATTGGGCAGTGATGCGCTATCAACAACACCAAAATCTACGAGATGGACTTATATGAAGTAGGCTTTTATTGACTAAGAACTGGAGCATGCCTCTGCTAGTGAATCCATCCTAAGAGCTCCTGGGGGAAGGGTGGTGAGTCACCTTTTATACCTGGGCTTAGGGGTGGAGCCAGGGGTGGAGACATGCCCGGACTTGTACAGAGTTAACAGCGGTTTACCACACAGACATGTACAGGCTTAACAGTGGTTTACCACATTCACCCCTCATTTAAAAAAGAGTCCGGCGGGGTGAAGTGTTTCAAAAGTTTGTATACGAAAGTCTCTCCGGGGGTCTTGTCTGCCATAATGATCTTCGTGGTGCCGGTTGCGGCGGTTCTTTGCCCGCGGCCGCTTCTCGCGTGGGACGGAGCACTGGCGTGTCGTCCTCTCGGGGTAGGGATGGCACCGGCATGTCGTCAGTTCGTGGTAGACACCCCGGTGGTGCGTCGTGGGTTGTGGTGGTGGGTGGAGGTAGTGGATGGTGATCGATGGTGTTTCGGGTGGTACCTGAGGGTGCGAGGTCTCGAATTGAGACTGTGTCCTCCCGCCCATCAGGATACGCCACGTAGGCGTACTGTGGGTTGGCGTGGAGGAGGTGAACCTTTTCGACCAGGGGGTCCGTCTTATGGCTCCTCACGTGTTTTCTGAGCAGGACGGGTCCCGGAGACGTCAGCCATGGCGGTAGTGATGTCCCCGAGGTGGATTTCCTGGGGAAGACGAACATCTTCTCGTGAGGGGTGGTGTTTGTGCCAGTACAGAGCAGTGGAGCGCATTGGGGAGGACATCTTGCCAGCGGGAGATTGGGAGGCCCTTGGATTTTAGGGCGAGCATGGCGGTCTTCCACACCGTTGCGTTCTCCCTCTCTACCTGTCCGTTACCCCGGGGGTTGTAGCTGGTAGTCCTGCTCGTGGCTATGCCCTTCTCGAGCAGGTACTGGCGCAGCTCGTCGCTCATGAACGACGAGCCCCTGTCGCTGTGGATGTAATTGGGGAAGCCAAATATGGTGAACAGGTCGTTGAGGCACCTGATGACTGTGGCGCTGGTCATGTCCGGGCAGGGGATGGCGAAGGGGAAATGGGAGTACTCGTCAATAATATTGAGGAAGTACGTGTTGCGGTCAGAGGAGGGAAGGGGCCCCTTGAAATCGACGCGGAGACGTTCGAAGGGGCGGGTGGCTTTAATCGGGTGTGCCCTGTCTGGCCTATAAAAATGCAGTTTGCATTCGGCGCAGACCTGGCAGTTCCTGGTCATGGTCCTGACCTCCTCGATGGAGTAAGGCAGGTTGCGAGCTTTAATAAAGTGGAAGAACCTGGTGACCCCCGGGTGGCAGAGATCATTGTGGAGAGTCCGTAGCCTATCGACTTGTGCGTTGGCACATGTCCCACGGGATAGGGCGTCTGGGGGCTCATTAAGTTTCCCGGGCCGGTATAAGATATCGCAGTTGTAGGTGGATAACTCGATCCTCCACCGCAGTATCTTATCATTTTTGATTTCCCCCCTTTGTCTGTTGTTAAACATAAATGCTACTGACCGTTGGTCAGTGAGCAGATTGAAACGTTTACCAGCCAGGTAATGCCTCCAGTGCCATACAGCCTCCACTATCGCCTGGGCCTCCTTCTCGACTGAGGAGTGTCGAATTTCGGGGCCCTGGAGGGTCCGTGAAAAGAAGGCCACGGGTCTCCCCGCCTGGTTAAGGGTTGCGGCTAGGGCGAAGTCGGATGCATCGCTCTCCACTTGGAAAGGGATGGACTCATCCACTGCGTGCATTGTGGCCTTCGCAATGTCCTCTTTTATGAGGGTGAAGGCCGCACGGGCCTCTGCCATCAGGGGGAAGGAGGTTGACTTGATGAGGGGCCGGGCTTTGTCCGCATAGTTGGGCACCCACTGGGCGTAGTAAGAGAAGAACCCTAGGCATCTCTCCAGGGCTTTTAGGCAGTGCGGGGGGAGGGTAGTTCCAGGAGGGGGCGCATTCGGTCGGGGTCGGGGCCGATGACTCCGTTTTCCACCACGCAGCCAAGAATAGCGAGGCGCGCGGTGCGGAACATACATTTTTCTCTGTTGTATGTCAGATTCAGCCGTTGGGCCGTATGGAGGAATTTTTCTAGGTTGGCGTCGTCCTGCCGGTCATGGCCGCAGATGGTGACGTTGTCTAGATAGGGGAAGGTGGCCTGCAGCGCGTTCTGGTCAACCATCCTATCCATCTCCCTTTGGAAGACCGAGACCCCGTTGGTGACGCCGAAGGGGACTCGGAGGAAGTGGTAGAGGCGACCGTCAGCCTCGAAGGCCGTGTACTGGCGGTCCTCAGGCCTGATGGGGAGCTGGTGGTATGCCGACTTCAGATCAATCGTCGAGAATACCCGATATTGTGCTATCTGGTTGACCATGTCAGATATGCGGGGAAGTGGGTATGCGTCTAATTGCGTGTATCGATTGATCGTCTGGCTGTAATCAATAACCAGGCGCTGTTTTTCGCCGGTCTTTACTAGCACCACTTGGGCTCGCCATGGGCTGGTGCTGCCCTCGATAATCCCTTCCCTCAGGAGTCTTTCTACTTCTGATTTAATAAAGCTCCTATCCCCGGCACTGTACCGCCTGCTTTTAGTAGCAATTGGCTTGCAGTCTTTGGCGAGGTTAGCGAACAACGGGGGGGGTTTGACCTTCAGGGTGGACAGGCTGCATACTTTGCACGGCGCCGTGTTTAAATTCTGCCGGCTGCAGACTGTAAGTGGCGGCAGGGGCCCGCCATATGCCATCGTGATGCTCTCCAGATGGCACTGGAAGTCTAATCCTAGCAGTACGGGAGCGCAGAGCTGTGGCAGGACGAGGAATTTAAACTCTCTGTACTCCACGCCGTTCACTGTCAGAGTCGCTACACAGTAGCCGCCGACGTCCGCCGTATGGGACTTTGAGGCCATAAAGACCTGGTGGCGTGTGTGCATAACTGATAGGGAGTAGCGTCGCACCGTGTCGGGGTGGATGAAGCTCTCCGTGCTTCCGCAGTCGAAAAGGCAATTTGTGGCATGGCCATTTACCTTTACGTTCATCATGGACCTGGCTAGTTGATGGGGCCTAGATTGGTCCAGGGTGATGGAGGCCATCGTCGAGGTCGGTGGGTCGCTGTAGTATGCGCCCGCGCTGGGGGCCTGGTCCCAGAATGGTGTCCAAGATGGCGGCTCCCCCTCGGCTGGTGGTGCCCAAAATGGCGGCCCGCACGGCTCACACGTGGTTGGTGGGGTCCAAAATGGCGGCCTCTACGGTTCACACGCGGCGCTGCTGGAATTGGGGGTCGATTTCGCCCTGCACACTCTCGCGTAGTGGCCTTTCTTGCCGCATTTGGAGCAGGTCGCGTCCTTTGCTGGGCATTGCTGTCTGGGGTGCTTGGCCTGGCCGCAGAAGTAGCATTTCTGGCCTCTGGTCATTGCAGCTGTAGTTGGGCTGCTGGCGGCTTGTGGCCTTACCAGGTCCCAAGATGGCTGCTCCCGTGGCATCCACGTGGCCATCCGGTCAGGGGGGTAGGCGTCCATGTTCTGGAGGGCCACGTCTAGCGAATTAGCGAGGGCCACCGTCTTCTGCATGTCGAGCCCCCTCTGTTCCAGCAGCCTCTGCCGAGTATAGTTGGACCTGATGCCGGCTACGTAGGCGTCTCGGATCAGGTCTTCCGTGCATTCCTTGGCCGTCACCGCTTTGCAATTACAGGCCCGGCCGAGGACTCTCAGTGCCAGTAAATATTCGGCGCCCGATTCCCCGGGGCGCTGTTTTCGGGTAGCCAGGAGGCGTCTGGCGTAGACCTCGTTAACAGGCCTCACGTATTGTTCCTTTAGCGTTGCGATGGCGGCCGCGTAAGTAGTGGCGTCTCGGATGATCGAGTAGACTCGGTGGCTCACCCGTGAGTTCAAGACAAGCCGTTTCGCGTCATCTGTAGTGACGGTAGTGCTGGAGGCCTCCAGGAAGGCTTCGAAACAGCTCAGCCAGTGTTCAAAGTTATTGGCTGCATCTGCTGCTTGAGGATCCAGGTCTAAACGTTCCAGCTTCAAGATTTGCTCCATGTCGAAAATTAGTCAATAAAATTGATGCGCTATCAACAACACCAAAGACTACGAGATGGACTTATATGAAGTAGGCTTTTATTGACTAAGAACTGGAGCATGCCTCTGCTAGTGAATCCATCCTAAGAGCTCCCGGGGGAAGGGTGGTGAGTCACCTTTATACCCGGGCTTAGGGGTGGAACCAGGGGTGGTGACATGCCCGGACTTATACAGAGTTAACAGTGGTTTACCACACAGACATGTACAGGGTTAACAGTGGTTTACCACAGGCAGAAACATGGCAAATGCACTATAATGTGGATAAATGTGAGGTTATCCACTTTGGTGGCAAAAACAGGAAGGCAGATTATTATTTGAATGGCAATAGATTGGGAGAAAGGAAAGTGCAAAGAGACCTGGGTGTTCTTGTGCACCAGTCGCTGAAGGTAAGCATGCAGGCGCAGCAGGCGGTTAAGAAGGCAAATGGTATGTTGGCCTTCGTAGCAAGAGGGTTCGAGTACAGGAACAAGGATGTCTTGCTGCAGTTGTACAGGGCCTTGGTGAGACTGCACCTTGAGTATTGTGTGCAGTTTTGGTCGCCTTACCTGAGGAAGGACGTTCTTGCCATGGAAGGAGTGCAGCGAAGATTCACCAGGCTGATACCTGGGATGGCAGGAATGACGTATGAGGAGAGATTGTGTCGATTGGGCTTATACTCACTGGAGTTTAGAAGATTGAGAGGGGATCTCATCGAAACCTATAAAATTCTGACAGGCCTGGACAGACTAGATGCAGGAAGGATATTTCTGATTGCCGGGGAGTCCAGAACCAGGGGTCATAGTCTAAGGATAAGGGGTAAGCCATTTAGGACTGAAATGAGGAGGAATTTCTTCACCCAGAGAGTGGTGAACCTGTGGAACTCTCTGCCACAGAGGGCGGTGGAGGCCAGTTCATTAAATATATTCAAGAAAGAGTTGGATATATTTCTTAAGGCTAAAGGGATCAAGGGGTATGAGGAGAAGGCAGGGACAGGGTACTGAATTTGGATGATCAGCCATGATCTCATTGAATGGCGGAGCAGGCTCGAAGGGCCGAATGGCCTACTCCTACTCCTGCTCCTATCTTCTATGTTTCTATATGGAGTTAGGTCGCAGATTAGCCATGATCTCATTAAATGGCAGAACCCTTGAGAGGCTAAATGGCCTATTCCTGTTCCTATGTATCATTCTGTTATTCTATAAGGCATGCATAGCAGAATGCGTCAAAATATTTCTACATCACTCTGCTGTCTTCCTCGTCTGTCCCACCTTTCTGGAGATGAGGGGGACCTGAACACTCATCTTAACCATAGACTGTTTAATCCCCATCACTACTCTCTTAGCAAACTAGCAAGAGACATAAAAACAGAGTGTAAAATCTTCTACAGGTATGTAAAAAGGAAGAGATTAGCGAAAGTAAACGTGGGTCCCTTAGAGGCAGAGACAGGAGAAATTATAATGGGGAATATGGAAATGGCACAGACATTAAACAAATACTTTGTATCAGTCTTCATGGAAGAAGACACAAAAAACATTCCGGAATTAGTGAGGAACCAAGGGTCCAGCGAGAATGAGGACCTTAAAGAAATTAGTATTCGTAAAGAAATAGTACTGGAGAAATTAATGGGACTTAAAGCTGACAAATCCCCTGGACCTGATGGCCTACATCCTAGGGTTTTTAAAAGAGGTGGCTACAGAGATAGTGGATGCATTGGTTTTGATCTTCCAGAATTCCCTAGATTCTTGAACGGTCCTTACGGATTGGAAGGAAGCAAATGTAACCCCGGTGTTCAAGAAAGGAGGGAGAGAGAAAGCAGGAAACGATAGAGCACTTAGCCTGACATCAGTAGTAGGGAAAATGCTAGAATCCAATATTAGGGACGTGGTTCTTCTTCTTATCGTGTCCACGGACAATCTATACATAACCCAGCCAGAACTGGACACATTTTTGCGCCTTGTTGTTGAATTCGGCAAGATCTGCAACAGTGCAGGGTTCCTCTAACGATGGGCATTGCAGGAGATGTTGCATAGTCTGTGCCTCAGTTCCACATTCACAAGTTGTCGGGCTGGTTGAATATCCCCATTTGCTTAGTGACACCTTTGAGCAACCTACACCAGTCCTAAGTCTGTTAAGGCACTTCCAGGTTGCCCAGTTGCAATTAGCTCCTGGGGGAAGGCTTTCATCAAGTAAAATTTCCATCGCTGGGGGTTGTTCAAGACTGGCGAGCCGGTCTTTCCACAAGGCGATGCAGGCTTCAGATGAGGTAGATTGTAATGGAACAACACTGTTCATGAAGCTCTTTCTTGACTTTAGGCGGCTGGGTGTAGGTGTATGACAATGCAGAGGGTGTCTCTCATCTGATGTTTGACGGAGTCGTTCTTTCTTGCTGGCTACCGTTCTTCTTGTATCCGGGGGAGCGATACCCGCCAGGATATATAGGCTGTTGGTTTTAAGCAGCCTGTGATAAATCGGCAGCTTGCATTCAGAACGGCATCCATCTTCTTGGCATGAGTAGACCTTTCCCATGCAGGGCAGGTGTATTCGGCAGTGAAATAGCAAAGAGCAAGTGCACTGGTTCGCAATGTTTTCAGGCTTGTTCCCCATCTTGTGTTAGTGAGCTTATTCAGGATGTTGTTTCGTACGCTCACTTTTGCCTTTGACTTCTCGATGTGGTTTTTGAAGGTGAGGCATCGGTCAAGGGTGACTCCTAAGTAGATAGGGTGCTCGCAATGCGTCAGTGTTGCTCCACACCAGGTTACTTTCAGCTGGCGTTTGGCTTCACGGTTTCTGAGGTGGAATGCACAAACTTGCGTCTTTGATGGGTTTGCGCGAAGGTGGTTTTCTTCATAGTAGGATTTTAGAGGGACGTGGTAACAGGGCATTTAGAAAATCATATGATTGAGCTGAGTCCACATGGATTTATGAAAGGGAAATCGTGTTTGACAAATCTGTTGAATTTTTTCAAGGTTGTAACTAACAGGGTAGAAAAGGGGGAACCAGTTGATGTAGTGTATTTATATTTTCAAAAAGCATTCGATAAGGTGCCCACAAGAGGTTATTACACAAAATTAGGGCTTGGGGTAATATATTAGCATGGATTGAGGATTGGTTAATGGACAGAAAACAGAGAGTAGGAATAAACGGGTCATTTTCAGATTGGCAGGCTGTGACTAATGGGGTGCCGCAAGGATCAGTGCTTGAGCCTCAGCTATTTACAATCTACTGTATATCAATGATTTAGACGAAGGGACCGAGTGTAATGTATCCAAGTTTGTTGACGATACAAAGCTAGGTGGGAAAGTAAGCTGTGAGGAGGATGCAAAGAGGCTGCAATGGGATATAGACAGGTTAAGTGAGTGGGCAAGAACATGGCAAATGGAATATAATGTGGAGAAATGTGAAGTTATCCACTTTGCGAGAAAAACAGAAAAGCAGAATATCTTTTAAATGGTGAGAGACTGGGAAATGTTGGTATTCAGAGGGACCTGGGTGTCCTTGTACACGAATCACAGAAAGTTAACAAGCAATTAGGAAAGCAAATAGTATGTTAGCCTTTATTACAAAGGGATTGGAGTGTTAGAGTAAAGACATCTTACTGCAATTATATCGGGCCCTGGTGAGACCACACCTGGAGTATTGTGTACAGTTTTGGTCTACTTACCTAAGGAAGGATATACTTGCCTTAGAGGGAGTGCAAAGAAGGTTCACAGACTGGTTCCTGGGATGGGGGGGATTGTCCTATGAGGAGAGATTGAGTAGACTCGGCCTATATTCACAGAAATCACAGAAACCCCACAGTGCAGATAGAGGCCATATCCCACCCAATCCCCGTAACCCCTACACCAACACATATCCCACCCTATCCTTGTAACCCCACGTATTTAATCCCCCTAACACTAAGGGTCAATTTATCATAGCCAATCAACCTAACCCGCACATCTTTGGACTGTGGGAGGAAACCGGAGTACCCGGAGAAAACCCACGCAAACACGGGGAGAATGTGCAAACTCCACACAGACAGTCGCCCGAGGCCGGATTCGAACCCGGGTCTCTGGCGCTGTGAGGCAACAGTGCAACCACTCTCTAGAGTTTAGAAGAATGAGAGGTGATCTCATTGAAACATACAAAATTCTTACAGGGCTTGACAGGGTAGATGCAGGGAGGATGATTCCCCTGGTGGTGAGTCTCAAACTAGGGGGTTACAGTCTCCGAATAAGGGGTCAGCCATTTAGGACTGAGATAAGGAAACATTTCTTCACTCAGAGGGTGGTGAATCTTTGGAATAATCTATCCAGAGGGCTGTGAATGCTCAGTCGTTGAGTATATTCAAGACAGAGATCGATAGATTTTTGAATATTAAGGGAATCAAGGGATATGGGGATAGTGTGAGAAGGTGGAGATGAGGTAGAAGATCAGCCGTGATCTTATTGAATAGCGGAGCAGGCTCGAAGGGCCAAATGGCCGACTCCTGCTCCTATTTCTTATGGTCTTGTGTTAACGGGCCGTCAGCCCCTCAAGCCAGTTCCGCCATCATGGCTGATCTGTATCTTAACTCCATCTCCCCGCCTTAGTTCTGTAACCCTCAATACCCTTGCCTAACAAAAATCTATCCACCTCAGTTTTGAAAGCTCCAATTGACCCCTGGCCTCAACAGATTTTGGGGGGAGGGAGTTCCAGATTTCCACCACCCTTTGTGTGAAGAAGTGCTTCCTGACATCACCCCTGAGCGGCCTGGCTCCAATTTTAAGCCCAAGAAGTACTGTTTTGAAGCGTAGTCACTGTTGCAATGTAGGAAATGCCAATTTGCGCACAGCAAGATCCCGCAAACAGCAATGAGATAAATGACCAGAACTTTTTTTTGAAGTGACGTTGTTGGAGGGATAAATATTGGCCCAGGACACCGGGGAGAATTCCCCTTTTCTTCTTCCAATAGTGTGGTGGGGTTTTACGTCCCACTTGAGAGGGCAGACAGGGCCCTCAGGTTTACCGTCTCCTCTCCGACAGTGTGGTGCTCCCCTCAGTACTGGAGTGTCCCTCACCGAGCAGACGGGTTTCCCAACCCGTGGCAGTGGTGCGAACAATCCGAGGTGCTTAAACTGCTCGACATTCAGTCACGCTGTTCTCTTCCTGCAGCTTAGTAACCCGATAGCTCTTAATGTGTGCCAGAGCAGGAGTGAGCTTGACAATGTCATCCCAGTCGGAGACCGGAGCTGCCTTCATAGAATCATAGAATAGTACAGCACAGAAAGAGGCCATTCAGCCCATCGCGTCTGCACTGGCTCTTTCACAG